>NC_052472.1:11345555-11561552 GCF_009730915.1 Dioscorea cayenensis subsp. rotundata | reverse complement strand
TTTTAAGATCTATCTTTCACGTTCTATTATTAAAAAGTTATCTACGACTCCTGAGAGTGCTAATTGACCTTTAGTGAACTAATTATAATACTTGTGAGTGTACATCATTTGGGTTTGCAAGAAATCTATAGTGAAGCTAGTAAATAACATTCATTTTCAAGATGTAATTGTTTTATGGCTATATTGATATTTTGATATTGAATTTATAGTGAAGCTAGTAAACTTATCTTTCTTCTGTCTAACATTTTTGGGAAAGGACTCCTATCCTTGAAATGTTATCATTGTGTTTATTCCATGAATTTTGAATGAACATTATACTGGTATTTGAAAACCTTATATTTTGGTTCATGGGTTCCAAAGTAAATGTTTTCATGAAACTTGGGACTCTTGTTATGATATTAAATGAGTTTATGCAAATCATTTCTGCAACACATTTTGTGTTATTGTTGAAGCTATTCTTGAAAAGTGTACTCAAGGCTTATTTTCCAAACGATGCTTATTTGATGAAAGGATGTCCAAATGTGATGTTTTGGATAGCTTACTCACTCTTGGATTGAAAACTGTATTTGATAAAGCTTGTGATAATTTGATGAGATTGATGATATATTTGAAGCATGATTTCAAAGAATACTCGGGTATGGTGTTCTTGATAAAGATGATATCATTGACATTGTTATAAGAGAGTTATTAACTCTTGGAGTGAAAATTGCAATTGTGAACACTTATGATCTCTCAATGAAAATTATGCTATGATGATGATGTATATATTGAGCCTATGGGCTAGATGGTTATTTAAATGTTTCAATGGTGACATGGGAGCCGAGCTCCAGTACTTACTACAGTAAGAAGTGGATGGTTTCCACGGGCCGACCTATTTAGAGGTGGCGTGGAAAACCGTCAAACCGGTTATGCCATTTCAGGTGGGAGCGTAAAGCCCTGACTTGGATATAGTTGGGTTGTTCGGAGTCACCACACGAACTTTCCAACGGCCAACGCCAAGATACGAGCATCTTGGTGGTTCCTGACCTAACCACGACCACGGTTAGTGACGGAGGGTTTTCAAGGCTTTTTGTGATACTCTCGACTTTTGACTTATTCATTTATTTATCTATATTCTAAACATTTTTAATTGTTGAGTTATTGAAAGAAAATGTATGATTCTCATATTTTAAACTTGTTTTGGGTTCCTTGATGAATGAAAAGGTGGTTGACTTGCATTTCTTGATGAAAAGTTCACATTCATGGTTTTATACTTGATTTCTGCAATATTTTATCATTGTTGAATTTTTTTAAAGCACATTCTTGTTTTGCATTTTCCATTTGTTCATGTATGAGCTATAGTTCCCAATTTAGTCCCTCACTTGATAACCTAATTTTTAGAGGCTATTTATTAAGATCTGGTCACCATTTGAGATTTCTTAAATACCTATAATTATTGATTTATTGAAAGGAATGGATGTTTTTGCAAGTATAACTGCTTTTAAATGGTTTATGTTTTAAACAGGTTATTAATAGTGTATATTATTTACGCAACTTGAATTCTTGTTTCGTGCTCATCACTTACACTATCTTGGTTATGGTTGTACTTTGAATCATTTAACATGTTACAGCTATTAAACCTTGTGTCATGCAAATACTTGGGTTTTGAAATTGTGGAAAGAAAATTATTTTTGTTTAGCTATTCATTTTTCCGCAAACCTTTATTTCTTTAGTTGGTTGGAAAGTGATTCCTATTTAAGTTAGATCTTGACTTTGATAAATTTTTGGTGTAAAATACCTTTTATTGGTATATTTTGTTCTTTGTGAATTTTAGTATTACTCTAAGGTTGCTGATTTCTTTATTTTGAGTGTTGCTAAACTCTTAAAAAAAGTTTATTGTTAAATTGGTTATATTTATTTTTGCCATGTACGATTTTATAGTTCCATGCGATTCCCCTCAATGAGTAACCAAGTTACTCAGCCCTTATTTTTTCTCCCCAGGTACTAGTTCAATGCTATTGCAGTGCATTTATTTCTTTTAGTTTGTGCAAATAAATTCTTGTACTTGGTATGTAGGGTGTGGGATCCCTTAGGTTATGGTGTCGACCCACTCATATGATTCTCCTTCTTGATTATTCATGTATGTTGTGTTGCTAAAGACCAGTGTTATCTGAGAAACCATACCCATATTTTAAGATGATTTGATGATTGTACTTCAGGTTATAGTTTTGTATTTTTGGGATGTAGTTGTAAATGCTTGCTTTACTTCAGAGGTTCCTGGTGGGGTTTTTGTTATTGTTGTTATTCTTATGTTATTCTTATAAGGTTTGCTTAAAATTCATACCTTGTGTTAAATTGATGATTTTGTATAATAAGGTTGTTCTATATGTTCATTATTGAATTATTCTTTATTGTTATAGTAGTTTTGTTTAAGGAATAGGTTAGCCTTACGGCGATCTGGGGTTGAGGCAGGTGTTTGACCTCCCCTGGGTTGTTGTGGCGGTATGTCATGTGTGGGGCCAGCGGGACGGGTGTGACAATAAGTTAATCCCTCATGATAAGGGACACTTATACAACATAAAAGGAAGAGAAAAACATAAAAGAAGTAATGAAAACCCCCTCTAAGTCGTGATCCCCTTGAATGGAAGCTTCACAAGTTTATCGATGATGGCTTAGATCTTCACTCCAACTCCTTCTCCTTTGCTCCTCTCCCTCTTGGTGATGATGTGTGCTCATTACCCACAAGGATCATCACCGGAAGATGGCCGGAAGACCTCAAGGAAGTGCGGTGGCGGCAGCCCAAATGGCCAAGAAGAAGTCCCCTTGCTTTTCCCTAGAAATGTGCTTTTATACACTCCAAATCGATGTATACGAGGGTCAGTACTGGGGCCAATCCCAGGGTCAATGAGGGAGTCATTGAGATCGCATGGCTTAGGCCAAATCTCTTGCCTCCAGGTGTTACAGTGTCAATCCTGGGGTCAATCCCGGGCTGTATTAAGGCCGTATGACTTATAACACTTTCTAGCCCGAAAATCCTCCATGTGCTACAGTGAGTACTACAGTGATTCAGCTACAATACTCCAGCTATAGTGAAATGTGCTACAGTACTGTGAGACCTTGTTTTCTTCTCTTTTTTGCCCAAATCGTATCCTCGTGTTCTCCATGGCTCCTCCGTGCCAGTGAAGCAAATAATACTCGATTAAGCATAAAATGGGCATCCATTCCTACAAAAATACATGCTAAGTATATAAAATACATGTATTAAAATACATACATTTAGACACTTATCACTGAGTCCCATGCTTTTAATTGGAGTTTGCACAAATCAGAGAACACGATTTCTATGTTCCTTGCACTAGCATATTGAGTGAGCACGGTCAGTAAGCACGGGCATGCTTGCACCCGTGCATTTTATTGGAATTTTTGTAGAGTTGGGAGCACGATTTCACTGCCTCTAGCACCAATGTGCTGAGCGAGCACGATCGTGCTTGCATAGGAAAAGGGGTTTCAAAACCCTAAAATTAGATTTTGGGGGCATCTTCTCTTTTTGACTAGAAACGGGGGTTAGGGCAACCATCGGTATCATTGAGGATCGGATATGGAGTGGAGATAAGTCGGGGATACGAAGATTGTAACTGATGATCATCGTTGATTGTGAAGCAAGAAGGAAGTTTGATGGATAATCTTTATTTCTCTTATTGCTTTTCTATAATTGATTATAGAACCATGATGAGCTAACCGTCTCTCGGTGTCCGGATTATAAACCTTGACATTTTGATATATTAACTTTTGCTATTTGATTATTGAGTTTCCTTGTGGACTCCTTTTTGTTTATTTGGATTATCGTCTTGTGTTGATTGCCATTGATGTTTGTATGTTGCAAAACTCAACGTGGGATTACCGCTATCTGCATGAACATTGATGTGGTGTGCATGTCCCCCACAGTTTCAATTTTAGTCAAGAGTTCATGTTAACCCTAGAGTGATTTTTCGCTATCTAGAGGATAAGCTTTATTCGTCTAGCTAGGGACACACATTAGGGAAGGGGTTGAGTCTGCTCCAAGCCTTGAGTGAGTACGTACACTATCAAACCCTCCGTAGGTGGTCATTGCGGTCCAAGGATATGTCCAAGTAGTCAATTCATTTGTCAAGGGGATTAATCCGGGGCACTGTCCTTTCCATTGCTTTCTCTTTAACCCAAAACCCATGTCTCTTCTTTCTTTCCTCTTAACTTTTTTTTTAGTAGTTTCAATTAGTTCAAATCCAACTAGTTGAACGGATAGATATTAGAAAACAAATGAGTATTAAGAGCTTTTCAAATCCCTGAGGAATTGACAACCCAATCCCGTTGCTTATACGACTTGTGCACTGACGGTTACACAAAAAACGTATCAGACCTTACCTAAGATTTTGAGTTTGAAAACTCATAACGGTTATCATAAAGGCCTTACAATGGCCATTATCATCACAATAGCTTGCTTGTAACATCGAAGACCAAAACATGATGGAGCTCAACTTATGGCCCAATCCAGATCATAACAGCCAGACAATACCTGTGGTGACCCCTATTACAATCAAAAGTTATATATACCTAGGGCTTTTAAGTGAAAATGAGGGATTCTTTTGCCGAATTTGGTTAGAGGCGGCCGGATTTTTAGAGACCAGTGTTGCTAAAAACAAGGATCAACCTAATTTCAATGAATTTCGGTAGATTTCTCAAGATAAAGACAATGTGTATTTATAGTGGAGGGCGCTAAGACATTCAGCGCTATCTTGACGTTCTTGGGATCTTCTCAACCTCAACCATCAAAGATCTACTGGAGAGAGTTAGTTTTAGGATTCTTTATCCTTTTCTTATGGATTTTATATTCTCCAATCTTTATTCTTTATCTATAGGACCCTAATTCAAGGAAAACTGTATGTCAATGTACCTAGGCTTTTCTTATGAATTCTAACTTTCATTGGTTATTGACACGCGTCCGAATATGCGTGTAAACCGCAAGTGCACGGGTATCGAAGTAATAATTACCCCGGTGAGTGGGTAATCGAATCCACTTGGAACAGGGCTACTAGTACTAACTTCTTTTCTGCTTTCTAACCTAATGATAAATGGAAAGGTGTGGTGATCTAATGTGAGAAGAAATGAATACCGGAGACAAATATGCAAGGGTAAAATGGATGGAGATCTCAATTAATAAAAGTGGGGTATTCGGGCAATGTCCCCCTAGGATTCAGGTATTAGGTACCGAATAAGCAAAGTGTTTCTATGATGAGTAAGTTAAGTCGTGGAAATCCAAATATAATCGGATCCGGCCTCCCGATCACCGATACTAGTCCCCTACGAGGTCCCGGTGGAGAAATCGCTCAATCTCAACACCTCACACCACATATGACTGCAAAGCACTCTAGGGATTCCAAGAGTTGTATCCGATTCCTAAAGATTGATCCAACCCTAATTCCCGGTAAAGGATCCTAACCCCTTACAAGGTCCCAGCGGAGAAATCTCTCAATCTCACGCCTCACACCAAATATGGTTGCATAGAGCTTAAGGAACGGAGATAGAATACACTCAATCAGAAAGGAGAGGGGACACTCCACTATCTCATGACTCACCCTCTCAACCCTCTTTAACCTTAAAGTTCTAACTCTAATGGAGACCTCTCTCACATCAAAGTAAAAAATCATGCAAATCCAATCAACCACAAGGATTAATTAAACAATCAAGCAATGAGAATACAAGATTAAAACTTAATCAAACTCGGATTAAATAGAAACACTAAGCAAATCCACAAAAGATGAGAATCCTATGGTTCACAAGCCCAAATACCCTCTAGAGTTTTTAGCTCTCCATGGAGCAACATACAAAACACACCATCAATGAATGAAAGTACATTAAAAACTATAGAAATAAACCCCTTATATATGAACCGATGGCCTTGATGGAGAGCTTCGACGTCTTGAAGGACCCACTCGAAGCTAGGTTCACCGGTGGCTTCTTGATGCTACGGAGGAAGGAATCGATCAAAGTTGGTGACGAAGCGCCTCAAAGCCGCAAAGACCTCCTCTCCAAACCCTAGTCGCTCTCACCCTCAAGAGCCGCACAAAAGATGAGAAAGAATAGGGCAAAACGGCTATTTATAGGCCTTAGATCGCGCCTGTCACGTGCCCTCATGCGCCCGTGTGGATTTTCCACGCGGCCGTGTAGGCTGCAGAAATTTTCACGCGGGCGTGTGGAACAGTAATTTTGATACAGTACTGTTACAGTAATTTTGCTACATTGCTTTTCACAAAACGCGGTCCAATCACTCTTTATAGCCCATCTTTGCTTCCTTTTTACTCTTCAAGGCATTCACAACCTATATGCATAAAAGAACACCAAATACACAATATGAGACATAAACCATAGTAAAAATGATGCTCAATGCATGTAAAACATATATAAAAATATGTCTACTCAAGCATTTATCAGTAATATACTTTTGATCTAGTTTATTGTGATTCATTGCATGGTGGCTTGTTGATTAATGTATTGATGTTGTATTGCAGAGATTCCCACTAATTAGAGCACCCGTGCTTTGTTAGATCTATGCATGCACTAAAAGATTAGGTATCGCTAGATTTCTGGATTGGAGTTTGATTATCCATTTAGATGAGTTCTTGATCTTAAGGCAAACATAGGATGCTAGGATGGAAAAGATTTCAACTTAACTTTCTAGTGCTTCGACCTGGTTGCCAAGAGATTGAGACCAGTAGACCTCTGAATTCCCCAAATCCATCACTAGATAGCATTGTCATAATTGATTTCACATCACAAGTAATTGCCAAGTGACTCATCACACGAGTACCCACTCCTTCCAATTGTACTTAACGATCCTCAATTATACTTTAGTAAGTAGTTGTAGAAGTAGATCTAAGAAACACCATAGATGTTAGGTTATTGATTAAGAGAAAAAGAAGTAATAGGAACATCTCGTCGTTCCTGGGGAATACAACCCTGGTGCTCACCTATGAGGTATTACTTGATGACTCGTATACTTGCATTGTCACATGCACCAAACCATCCGCTTGGTCGGCGTGCATCAAGTTTTTGGAGTTGTTGCCTGTGAGCGCCTATTCGAGAGATTCTATGAAAACTCATAGCTTAGTGTTTTATCCATTTATTCTTTTCTTCTTTCTGCATATCTACTTTTTCCATTTTTATTTAACTTATTTATTCCTTGTTTTATGAGGAGTTTTTTGATGAAATACGTGGGCTGACAACTACTACAGAGACCTTCGGCAATTGTATGTATGCCCAACATATCATGTGAGACCCTATCATTCTTATGCCCTAGGTGAGTAAAGGTGTACATTGGGGGAAAACTGGTCAAGCGTGGGGTAAAACACTTAAAGCTATAGCTATGTCCCACATTAAGAGTCGTTGTTCAATTATCCTCCAAGTTTTTAATGTCAGCAATCTCAAAGAAAGAACTTTAGCACTGAGGAGATATTGGCAAGATTTATGCAACATAATGATGACACACTTGAAGCCTTTGATGCCACACTCACTAGTATCCAAGCATCTCTTCACAACTTGGAAAACCAAGCATGAGAACTCCTTAAGGTAAATGTGAAAGAACAACGGAGTTATGAGGTTAAAATAGAAATCCCATCTAGAGATGGCATTGAAGGAAAAGAGAGCATTTAGGAAATTAAGGTAGAGGGATGAAATGGTGTAGAGAAGGACAACGGGGTAGAAGTAGAAGAATCGACGACATCTGAACAAAACTTTTACTCTATAGTTGATCAGCACACAAAAAGTAGAAGGGAAATATCCAGTACAACTGAAGAAGCTAGGAGAATTGATAACATGCGTATAGATGACGTGGCATGTGCGTACATGGAGAAGTACGACACAAGGGCATTTTGGTAATTTAGTGGGCAACGGGATTTTATGGTTGGACCGGGTCTATTTGATGGGAAATGGGTCAAGGAACAAAAGTCATGAGTTTGTGTCCTACAAACTCATGAGTCATAACCAAATTTGGCCAAATTTCATCATTTAGGCCTCGAAAAACCTAATTTTGCCGTTTTTAGTAATAATTGATTTCGTTATATCTTAGGATAGAAATCTCTGATTTGTGAGCCGTTTGTGGCAATAGTCTTTATTTTGTTAGATCTTTTATTTCTTGCTGATATTTGAGGATTTACTATTTTTGATAAATTTTTGAATTATCTCTTTTCTTAGTGTTATTTTCGCCTATTTAATGTAAGTCTACGGGCAAGAGAAGATCAGTTTTGTTATCACTATTTTCTTGAGTGATAAGATTTACTCTTTCCCAATTCCTGGCTATCTTTGATCAATAGGGTTTGGACAACTTGTTACCGGGCATTCGAAGGCGAATCAATGGGTTTCAAGTATACCACTGCATCAGTTTGGTACCAGAGCCGAATCGATCATGCCACCACAAGGACAAGGTACGGGTTGCTCTACGCAATGGATAGAGGAGATCTACGATCGTGAGGACGATGCTAGATTTGAGCAGCGAGTTGGCCGCCTCTTAGACCGTCGGATGGAGCGGATGATGGAGGAGCTGATTGAACGGATGACCCAAATAATGGGTAACGTCAATCAAGGGCGTGTCTCTGAAAAGTGGAAGTGAAGGCACCATTAAGGAAGACAATGGCTACTTTGCTGACATTGCCCAGGCAGGGCGACGAGGAGGGCAAGATCGTGAGGGTGACAATCGACACTTCCGTGATGAAGATAGGCGTTGGGAATCTGGTATACGGGTCGATATTCCAGAATTCCATGGTTGACTACAAGTAGAAGATTTCCTTGATTGGCTGAACACTGTCGAGGAGGTCTTGGAGTTTAAAGGAGTCCCGGATGATAGAAGAGTGGCGCTAGTGGCGATGCGGCTGCGTGGGCATGCAACCACGTGGTGGCAATAACTGAAGCTTAACCGTAGCAGGTTGGGGAAGGGCAAGATCAACTCTTGGGAGAAGATGAAGAAACACATGCGCTCGAATTTCTTACCCCACAATTACCAGCGCATGATTTTCAGCCGGTTGCATAATTTACAGCAAGGGACTCTCACCGTGGAGGAGTACACCACGGAGTTCTAACAGTTGCTAGCTCAGAACGAAGTTCAAGAATCAACAGATCAGTTTGTGGCGAGATATATTAGCGGCTTGCGGACCCATATCCAGGAGACCGTCAACTTGTACGACCCAATCTCCATCTCGGCAGCCCATCAGCAAGCTTTGATCATTGAGCGGCAGCAGCGGCGCTCATTCCCATTAAGCTCTGGAGGTACACATGGAGGAGGACGTCCGATTTCCTCTTCTACGGGTGCACAAGCCCAAGAGGGAGTTACCGTTGAGCGTTCCACAGGAAGTAGAGTGACCAGGGGAACCAGTAGCACCATTCAGTGTTTTAGTTGTGGAGAAAAAGGGCATCGCCAAGCGGATTGCAGGAAGATAGGAAAGAGAGTTATGCTGGCCGAGGAAGAAAAGGATATGGGAGATATTATTTCTCCTGTATTTGACAAAGTGATCCTTGATGAGGAGATTGTGGAAGGTGACGTGGGTACGGCCTTGGTCGTACGAAGATCCTGCTTGACACCCAAGGCTACTGAAGATGATTGGCAGCAATCTAACATCTTCCAGTCCACCTGTACTATCCTTGGGAAGGTATGCAAGTTTGTGATTGATGCAGGTAGCTGTGAGAACATTATCTCTGATGAAGCAGTACAGAAGCTAAATATCACCATTGAGTGACACCCGACGCCGTACAAGTTGGCTTGGCTCAAGCGGGGTGGTGAGCTTGTGGTTAGCAAGCGCGCTTTGATCGCTTTCTCGATTGGCCCGAAGTACAAAGATGAGGTATGGTGTGATGTTGTACCTATGGATGCCTGCCATTTATTGTTGGGCAGGCCTTGGCAATATGATCGAAAGGTGACACACGATGGCCACGCAAATTCTTATAGCTTCGTCTACAGCGGCGTGAAGATAGTGTTGGTGCCCAACAAGCCCGTGGAAGCACCAAATGCCATCAACACCAACCTGTTGTCGTATGCGCCATTCGGGAGGAAGTTATAGGATTCAGGCACTACTTTTGTCTTGCTCGAAAAGACAATCACCGAAGGCTTGGAGACACCGAAAATTCCAGAAATCATTCTTCCTTTACTTGACGAGTTCTAAGAAGTCTTCCCTGAAGATTTACCGGGGGGGCTTCCAACCCTGAGGGATATACAGCATCAGATAGAGCTCCAGCCTGGCTCTGTCTTGCCACACCGACCACACTACAAGATGAGTCCGAGGGAGCATGAAGAACTAAGGCGTCAAGTAGAAGAATTGTTGGCGAAGGGACATATCCGCGAGAGCATGATCCCATGCGTAGTCCCCGCCTTATTGACACCAAAGAAAGACGGCACTTGGCGCATATGTGTGGATAGTAGGGCCATCAACAAAATCACTATCAAGTATAGATTCCCTATTCCTCGATTAGATGATCTGCTTGACTAGATTAGCAGGGCTACGATGTTCACGCGACTAGACTTGAAGAGCGGGTATCACCAGATTCGCATGCGGCCTGGTGACGAGTGGAAGACTGCATTTCAAGACGAGGGAAGGGTTATACGAGTGGATGGTGATGCTTTTTGGGCTTTTCGAATGCCCCTAGCACATTTCATGAGGGTCATGAATCAACTCCTGCGTCCATTCATTGGCAAATTTGTGGTCGTGTATTTCGATGACATCCTCATTTATAGCCCCGATGAGAAGACGCATCTAGTACATGTTCGGGATGTCCTCACCACTCTTAAATCCCAACAGTTCTATACGGCAAAGAAGAAGTGCGTCTTTTTCACACCCAAGGTATTATTTTTGGGTTATGTTGTTTCAGGGGAAGGTATACAAGTGGACGAGGCCAAGATCAAGGCGATACATGACTGGCCGACTCCAACAACTATCACCGAGGTGCGAAGCTTCAATGGCCTTGCGTCCTTCTATCGGCGGTTCATCGCTCACTTTAGCAACATCATGGCACCGTTGACTGAGTGTATGAAGGGCAATAAATTTACATGGACCGCCGACGCTGCTTTCTGGTTGATGAAGGACCGCTTGACCACTGCCCATGTCTTGGCACTTCCTGACTTCACCCACCCCTTTGAGCTGCACACAGACGCGTCCAAGGTGGGCATTGGGGGTGTCCTGAGCCAGCAAGGGCGGCTTGTTGCACTTTTTTTAGTGAGAAGGTGTCGGGAGCACTCTTGAATTATAGCACCTATGACGTCGAGTTTTACGCTGTGGTGCAAGCTATCAAGCGCTGGCTGCATTACCTCATCCATCGGGAGTTCATTTTGTACACAGACCATGCCGCCCTACGGCATATACATCAACAAGATAAGGTGTCATCCCGCCATGGAAGATGGGTGAACCTTTCTGAATGAGTTTACCTTTGTTGTGAAGCACAAAGCAGGAGTCTCTAACCGTGTGACGGACACACTCAGTAGGCGAAGCAACCTCCTAGTCACATTGTGAGTCGAGGTACCTGGTTTTGACACTTTTCGTGATTTGTTTATGACTGACCCATATTTCTTGAAGATCCTCCTAGATGTACAGGATGCCAAACGGATGGATTTCCTACTCCATGATGGTTTCTTGTTCCGAGGAAACCAACTCTGTGTTCCAGATTGCAGTTTACGGGTGCAGATTATCCGAGAGCTGCACGGTGAAGGCCATGTGGGGAGGGACAGAACGCTCCAGTTGATTCAGGCCTCCTACTTCTGGCCAGGCATGCGTAAGGATATTGAAAAGTTTGTTCAACTATGCTGAATATGCCAGATTTCTAAAGAGGGCGCAACCAATGCTGCCCTTTATATGTCGTTGACAATACCTTCTCAGCCATGGACGGACATCAGCATGGACTTTGTGCTGGGACTACCGCGTACTCAGCGTGGTAATGACTCTATCTTTGTGGTGGTAGACCGTTTCTCCAAGATGGTGCACTTCATTCCCTGCAAGAAGTCGACGGATGCTATCAATGTGGCCCAGCTCTTCTTCCGTGATGTCTACAACCTCCACGGCCTACCAACCTCAATTGTCTCCTATCGAGATACATGGTTTCTTAGCCACTTTTGGCAGAGTGTGTGGAAGATGGTGAATAGTCGACTCAACCTTAGCAGTGCCTATCATCCTCAAACGGATGGACAAACTGAAGTCGTTAACTGCTCACTGGGTAACTTGCTTCGTTGTCTTGTGGGGGATCATCCTAAAGGGTGGGATGTGAGATTGAGTCAGGCTGAATTTGCTCACAACCATGCTACGAGCAGAAGTACGGGGTTCAGTCCATTTCAAGTGGTGTACTCGACAATTCCTCGGGGACCCCTCGACTTGATTCTCCTACCAGCACAAACTCGGATCCATGGGAAAGCGGCTGACTTTGTAACAAGCTTACAGAACATTCACAAGAATGTTCTCGACAACTTGAACGCCTCCAACACACTTTACAAGCAGCATGCCGACCAGCGGCGCCGCAATGTTGAGTTTCGAGGTTAGAGACTTTGTGTGGGCTGTGTTGTCCAAGGAGCATTTTCCAGCTAGAGAGTACAACAAGCTTAAGGCCAAGAAAATTGGGCCCGTCGAGGTCATTGAGAAGATCAATCCCAACGCACACCGACTTCAACTCCCGAGCCACATCTGGACGGCAGATGTCTTCAATGTCAAGCATTTGATAACCCTATTACGGTGACTCTTCCGACGACAAAAATTTGAGGGCGAATTCTCTCCATCCTGAGGAGAATGATAACGTGCGTATAGATGACGTGGCATGTGCGTACATGGAGAAGTACGACGCAAGGGCATTTTGGTAATTTGGCTGGCGACGGGATTTTATGGTTGGACCAAGTCTATTTGATGGGAAATGGGTCAAGGAACAAAAGTCACGAGACTCGTGAGTCATACCAAAATTTGGCCAAATTCCATCGTTTAGGCCTCGAAAAACATAATTTTGCCATTTTTAGTAATAATTGATTTCGTTATATCTTAGGATAGAAATCTCTGATTTGTGAGCCGTTTGTGGCAATAGTCTTTATTTTGTTAGATCTTTTATTTCCTGCTGATATTTGAGGATTTACTATTTTTGGTAAATTTTTGAATTATCTCCTTTCTTAGTGTTATTTTTGCCTATTTAATGTAAGTCTACGGGCAAGAGAAGATCAGTTTTGTTATCACTATTTTCTTGAGTGATAAGATTTACTCTATCCCAATTCCTGGCTATCTTTGATCAACAGGGTTTGGACAACTTGTTATCGGGCATTTGAAGGCGAATCAACGGGTTTCAAGTATACCGCTGCATCAAGAATGCTTATACCATCCAAGGATCCACCAAAGCCGGGATTACACAATTCCCAGCTCAAACTGTTCCCATGGAGGTATAAAGGCAACTTGTTTAAAGCCTCTACAAGCTCATTACCATAGTAGGTAAGTCTTTTAGTTTTAGGAAATAGTTATGCAAGGTCTAGCAGGGAAGAGTACACCCTTTTCAAACCCTCATAAGGTAAGAACAAATACATCAAGCTCATGACGTAAAACAAGGGCTTCTTGGGAGGAAACCCAAGTGAATTCTGCATTTTAGTTTTTGCTTTCTACGTTAAGTTTTTCTATTATTTTATATACTTGAGCAATATTGATCCCTCCATTTTTTCCATAGGATTTGAGGCGAGGGGGTGTTGTTTTTGCCCGCACAAAGATGAGATGGGACAAGGGTAGCTTCATCGCCCTCATCAGCCCAACCAAGAAACTTGGGAAGTACTAGTATTCACTCCCTCAATTTTTTTGTGCTTTATGGATTACATGTTCTCTTTTTACCTACACTTTTGCATGCATGAGTACATTGGGGACAATGTACACTTTTAAGTGTGGGTGACTATATGGATGTTTGTATGTCTGTTTTGTTTGATTGTTGAGCTTTTATTACAAAACCTAAAAAAAATTTAAAAGTTTTTGAAAATTGTGGAAATTGTGCTCAATACATGGTAGTGTAGACCTATGAAGGCATTGCACTAATTTTTTGTAGTTTCTCTATTCCACAAGCATGATACTTGTTAGATTAACATAGAAAAAGAAATGTTAATTTATGTTTGTGAAGAGATAGTTGCTTTATTTTTTTCATTCTCTCTTGTGTCATTTTGAACATTTTGTACCTTGTTAGCCCTCCCTTGTGTCTATATATTGTTGTTTGTAATAAGGGTATCACCATTAATTTTAGTTTCAATGGTTTTGTTTGCAGCAGAAAGAGCTACCTCCCTTATAGTACATAGCCACTCCCGCCAAGCTAGATACTCTGTGTGCCCTATCGGGAAAAAGGGATGCCTCTATGGAAACATGAAAGCTACTGTCTATGGAAAGATGGTAGAAAGAGCTACCTCCCCGGAAGTGTGACAGACACCCTTGGTCCCAGGGGAAAGGGCTGCCTCGAGGGTTGTATGCAGCTACTACTCAAAAAATATATATATATATATATATTGAATGGTTGTAATAAGGTGCTTTAAGAAAAATTGATCAAAACCCAGTTTAGTTTGCAACTTGAGCTAGACTATAGGGGAGTAAAGCAAGGGAACCGCACCCACACACACACTAGATAGAAATGTTTTTTTCAATGGAGTAAACAACCCTCTTCAGAACATGTTCATGTTGTCTAACACTTGATTGTTTTCATGCACTTTTGAAACTCCACATTTTTTAGCCCGAGTTCAAGCACTTATCATATTTTTATCTTTTTATCTTTATTTGCTTGAGGACAAGAAAATGCTTAATTGTGGGAAAATTTGATAAGTGTTTGATTGTGCATATTATATACATCATTTTTAGTGCACTTAGCATGTGATTCTATCATTTTAGTGCCAAAATAGAACATATTTTCATTCTTATGATCACGGGGTGTATATTTTGCATTTCATGGCCAAAGTTGCAATTTCTAGGGGGTTTTATAGCAGTTTTGACAAGATTTCATGTTTTAGAACCTCACAACGACCTCACTGGATAATGAAGAATCCCATGTAGCAAGAGCGAGCTCCATTTTGGCATAATTCAGAAGATTTGTCAAAGTTCACACACATCCGAGAGGATTTCAATCACCGATCACTATAGCAGTGATTTCTGTAGATGATTGTTGTAGTGGTGATTACTATAGCAGTGATTATTATAGTCGTGATTACTGTAGCAGTGATTTCATAAGTCACAACGGCCATCATAATGGCCTCATAATGACCGTTGTTTAGATAATGGCCTAAAACAACACCCGTTTAGGGATAATACCTAAGATTTGGAGTTCAAAAACTCATAACGGTCATAATAATGGCCTTACAATGACCATTTTCATCACAATGGCTTGCTCACAATGTCCGACACGAAAACATGATAGAGCTCAACTTATGGCCTAATATAAATCATAATGGCCTAGACAACAGGTGTGGTAACCCCCTTTGCAATCAAAAGTTATATAAACGTAAGGTTTCTAAGTAAAAATGGGGGATTATTTTACCGAATTTGGTTAGAGGCAACTGTATTTCTGGAGAGTAGTGTGACTGGAGACAAGGATCAACCTGATTTTAGTGGATTCCGATGGATGTCTCAAGAGGGAGTCAATGAATGTTGATCGTAGAGAGCGAGCGAAGAGATTCGGCGCCGTCTTGACATCCTTGGGATCTTCTCAACCTCAACCATCGAAGATCTATTGGAGGGAGTTAGTATTAGGATTCTTTATTCTTTTCTTGTGGATTTTATATTCTCCAATCTTTATTCTTTATCCATAGGACCCCAATTCGAAGGGAATTACATGTCAATGTACCTAGGTTTTTTCTTGTGAATTATAACTTTCATTGGCAATATACTTTTAATCTAGTTGATTGTGATTCATTGCATGGTTTCTTGTTGATTAATGTGTTGATATTGTGCGGAAATTATTCCCACTCATTAGAACACACGTGCCTTGTTAGATCTATGCATGCATTAAGAGATTAGGTATTGCTAAATTTCTGGATTAGGGTTTGATTATCCTTTTTGAGGAGTTCTTGATCTTAAGGCGAACATAGGAGGTTGGGGTAAATCAGATTTCATCTTAAGTTCCTAGTTCTTCAGACTTTGTTTCCAAGAGATTAGAATCAGTAGGCCTCTGAATTCCCCCGGTCCATCACTAGATAGCATTATCATAATTGATTTCACAAGTAATTGCTAAGGGACTCCTCACACAAGTACCCACACCTTCCAATTACACTTCTTGATCCTCAGTTATAGTTTAGTAAGTAGTTGTAGAAGTAGATCTAAGAAACACCATAAATGTTGTTAGGCTATTGACTAAGTGAAAATGAAGTAATAGGAGCCTCTCGCCGTTCTGAGAAATATTGTCCTCATGCTCACCCACGAGATATTACTTGATGACCCATATACTTGTGGTGTCATGTACACAGAGCCATCAGCATAGTTGGTGCATCACAATACAATGCCAAATGAAAGAGTGAATTAATGTAGTAAAAATCTATGGATGAAGCCTCTTCAAAATTGTAATAATTTGCTCGACGAATAGATCCTCAATCTCCAAAGAATCATTGTACATGAAAGAGGTATAGTACCTTGAATCTAGCCTGGTTGACTCCCTTGATGACCTTGACAATGATAGAATCGATCGATGTTGGAACCTCTCCTTCAAGTCAAAGACCCTCTCTTCAAACCCTAGCTGCCTCCCTAACTTAACTTGTGCAAAAATATTTTTAAACAATTGAAGCCAAGTCTTTTATAACTTATTATTTGGGGCCCTCACGACCATGTCAGTTCCTGTGTCGATGCATGTGTGAAGCCACAAGGCCATGTGGCAGGCCATGTGGTGGGGTGTGTGGTCTTCTGTCTCAGTGAAAACTTGGACTTCTCTTTTGTAAATTATATCTAGGCTGGTATATGGTCATGTGATCACCCTTGTGCCTTTCTGGAGATTGAAAATTGCTTCGAAACTCTCAAAAGTTGGCACACATGGCCATGTGGATCTCCTAAGCCCATGTGGCTTGCATAAAAACTCCAAAAGTGCTCCACACCAATATCTTTTCTTCCTTTCTTCCAAAATGGCTTTCACACACCCTACTCAATCTACATAAAATGTCATAGTAAAATACATATAGACAAGCACTTATCAACAAACCCTATGGTAAAGAAAGATAATTCAGATAGGAAATGATCGATTTACAAAGATATATAGATTAAAGAGAATGTTACTACAAATGAATCTGTACTTCATCCACTTAACCTTGAATGCTAGGAATGTGTTGCGTCATTCTTAACCTTCATGAAAATTTTCTTCCTTTTGTGCTATTTTTGTATATAAATTTTCCTTTTATATTATTCATTTTACATGGTTTTCTTCATTATATAAGGCTGTGATTTCAAATTATTTGTTATTATTATTTTAATGATCATTAATTTTTGAAGCAAGTGTTAATTGCTTTGCAGAAAACATTTAATGGTCATTAATTTTGGGAATGATATAATTGGTATTTTTTAGGGAGTCCTAGTAAATGGCTTGAGGAAAAGCTATTCAAGATTTCATTGAGCGATTGGTCTCTTTTTGGAATGTGTCATTTCATACTTACCATTTTTCTATTTTTTTTATTGGCAATTACTAATCATATATATTATAATATTTTCATCCATGTACCTTTCACAATTTAAAACACAATTTTTTTTTATTGGCTTTATAGAGCTTCCATAATTTCTTTGGTTCTTGTGATTGAAAATTTTCAAAACAGGTTATGTGATATATATATATATATATATATATATTATAACGACAATGGTTTTGCATGAAATTGATTTATCTATTTAATCAATATTTTACCACTTGCTTGGATTTAATATTAATGAAATTTTGTGTGTACCTATACTATTTCTTCTTGACATATGTATACAAATATTAATGTAGGCCATTTCTGAGCAGATGACTCACAAAACGAACAATTAAGATGGTTATCTCAGCATCAAGATTATTTATTTTTGTTGTTTGTGTTATATTACAGAAATTATTATGTTTATCTTGTCATAGTTTTCATAGTGGAATCTTCACTATGAATAATTTCAATGAAATAGTTGAATATAATTTGTAGCACTTTGGCTTCTATTTATGAAAAATAATTGTTGTAAATTTAAGGAAGTTTTGCAGGTATACCCCTGAATAATTTTAAAATTGCATATTGACCCCTAAATAAAAAGATAATTGCATACATATCTCTGAATAATACATATGATTGCATATATACCCCTAGGGTTCAAATTAGTTGAAAAACCATTTGTTAACAAACAACATATATATATAATGACTATTATATCCTTTGCATATATACCCTTGAAAAGTTTTTTTATTGTATTGGTTAAGTTGTACAAGGGTTATTTTGGACCCTTTTGTATATCTTAATCCAAGTTATAATCATAGTTAATAAAATTTGATTAACATGTGTTAATGGAATCTAATAGTAGGGGCATATCCGTAATTACCTATATTTTTCAGGGCTATATATACAATAATGTTTTTTTTCTAAGGGTAAATATGCAATTATAGAACTTTTGAGGGGTTTATAACCAATTTTTTTCCTAAATTTAATGATTGTGAAAATAAAATTTATTATTTTTGTGTTCATAGCTTCAAAGTCAACAATCCAAGAAGTCAATTTTCTTGTTTTTCTCAACTTGAAATGTTGTATGTAGTTAAACGTCTCGATCTTATACCCATGATATCAAAGCCAAAATCACTTTTTTATCTTATGATAACTTCTTTTGCCTTTCTTACTTATATCCATTGTCTTAGATTACATTTGGTGCCTATTTAGTAGTTTGTAGGTAAAGTACTTGCATGCAAAGTTTTTGCAAGGAAAGTTTTTGCAAGGGAAGTTTTTGCATGTATTTATTATAATGTTTGGTGTATTCGGTGAAAGGATTGCATGCAAACTTTAATTCCTTCATTTGGTATGGTTGCATTTTCTATGTAAAGTTGTATTTATTCCCAATTTTGCCCTTAGTTATTCTAGTTACCAAACGTGGGGTTTTAATAAACTCTAATGATATTACTAACTTAATCCAAATGACAATTAACCTTTTCTTCGTAAAGTACTTTTTAAAATTTTTTTTTTAAATGTGGTTTTATGATTTTTAGTATAGCAAAAAGATTTTATGGCTTTAAACCACTATGTGTTACTAAATTTTTGTCCATTATACAATTTTGCTTGTTTTAATCGGTATATTTATTGTCATGATTGATATTATCCAATGATGCATTAGGGTTTTGCAAAGAAAAAAAACAAGGAAGATTTTTATTTGATAAGTTTAGTAATTTAACCATTATCAAACTTTCCCACCTAAGTTTGCAATCACTTTTACACCACCCCCCTTGTGAATCACTTTCACTCTTCAAAGAGAAAGTAATGGCAAAGATACCATCTATTTTTCAAGAACCAAACAAGTGAAAATTATTCACCCCCTTTACTTTTTAGGAAATGTTGTTATTTCACTCATACCAAATGAGGCCTAAAAGTTTAAGATAAGACTAGAATTATCATCATTCACAAGAGAAATTGAAGAAGAAGAAGAAGAAGACAAAGGAAGATCATAAGTTAGCATAAATCGGGGATAGTTGAAACTAGTGATCTTTCATAATGCTTTAGGATAGGATGGTCCTTCATTCTGTTGAAGCTTGTGGTAGATGAAGAGGACTCAAGCTAGCAAGGGCTTGAGCAGCTGGAAGATCGAGTACACAAGGAATATTGGAAGGATTGTGTGTGGGTGGTCTGCCTTGCCTTCGCAAAGCCATAGCTTGGCTTGTAAATCCAATGGCATTACCTGAGGCATAGAAGCCCCTAAGAGTTGTTAGGTTTGTAGTAGCCACCAAAGGAGGCATAACATTAGCACGAGTAGCAGGTACAGCATCACTGTTATTCTTGATATTTTGCTCCATTTTTTTCTAGACCAACAAAAAGATAACAAAGTCATCAAATGTTTTTTTCCCAAAAACTCTATTAGGGCATGTTTGGGGTGGCTTGTCCACATTGTTAAAAAAAATTAATAATAATGATAATAATAATAATAATAATGATGATGATGATGATGATGATGATGATGATGATGATGATGTTATCTTTAAAAGGTAAAAACACATGCCACCATCACAATATCCGATTGATAAAAGCATTTGACTCCCATGTGGCAGATCAAGAATTCCACTTAGTCCCAAATACACAATAGAGTAGTAAATATGTGTTATGTGTTGTGGTTTGGTTACATAATAAAAAATAGGTAACGACACATTGAAATGGACTCCAAAAGTCACAAAGAAAACCTACTATAAATTAGAACTAAGGAGAGAGTGAGATCAAGGGGCTAGTTAAACAAACCTTTGGTAAAGGAAGATGAGTCAATAGGAAGTTACAGATTTGCAAAGATATATAGAGCAGAGAGCTGGTTAATACAAATGAATCTGTACACCATGCACTTACTCTTGAACACTATTAATGCATTCCTTCTTTCTTAACCTTATTGAAATTTTTTTTCCTTTTCTTCTATTTTTGTATAAACCTTTTTCCTTTTGAATTATTCATTTTATATGGTTTTCTACATTATATAAGGTAGTGATTTCAAACTATTTATTATTATTTTAATGATCATAAATTTTGAACTAATGTGTTAAATGCTTTACAACAAAATTAAATGGTCATTAATTTGGGAATGATATAATTGGAAATAAAATTATAGAGGGGTAAAATTGGTAGTTTTGATGGACTCCTAGTAAATGCCTTGAGGAAGAGTCATTCAAGACTTCATTTACCCCCTTGATTGGTTGGGGGATTTTGGAGAGGTAGCAAGGAGTGAGGGGGAGTGTGGTTGTTTGGTTGGGGGAGTAAGGAAGAAGAGGAGTTTGGAGGGGTGCTTCACCACTCCAAACCCCTCACATTCCACTCCTTCAAATCGAGGTCTTTTGGAGGAGTGAGACTATTCAACAAAAATTTTAAACTTTAAATCCTTATGAAAAGAACAAATTTCCCTTCATTAATTTGAACCAAACAAAAAATAAAAAAATAATAGATTACCCCTCCACACTCCTCCATTGAACCAAACATAAAATTTTTTTCAACCCCTTCATTCTCCTCTCCTTATTCCCCCTAACTCCGACCCTCCCCCTCCCCTTTTGAACCAAACAAGAGGTTAGGAATTGGTCTCTCTTTGGAATGTGTGAGTTCAATTTTTCTTTTCTTCTTTTTTATTATTTTCTTATTGTCAATTGCTAGACAAAGTTTTTATAATATTTTCATTCATGTACCTTCCACAATTTAAAACATTTCATTGTATTGATAAAAGTCCTTTCAAGAGCTTCTTTTTGGCTCTTGTGTTAAAAAATTATCAGAATATATTCTGTGAGATATATATATATATATTATAATGACGAAGGTTTTCCATGAAATTGATTTATCTATTTCATCAATATTTTTCCACTTGCCTGGATTTAATATTAATGAAATTTTAAATGTACCTACACTGTCTCTTCTCGATATATGTATACAAATGTAAATGTAGGTCATATATGAGTGGATGACTCATAAAACGAACAATTATGATGGTGATCTCGGCATCAAGCTTATATATTTTTTGTCGTTTGTGTTATATTTTTGAAATTGTTTATGTTTACCTAGTCATAGTTTCCATATAAGAATCTTTACTATGAATAATTTCATTAAATAGTTGAGAGTATTTTACAGCACTTTGGCTTCTGATAGGGATGAACGCAAGTATACATACCAATCGTGTAATAAAATGCTTGTAAGCAAGATCGAATCCACAACAACTAGATAGTAGAAGTATTAACTCCAATCATGTTATCCAACTAAGAACAAAATATTGATGAGTAACAAATTAACTAAATCTAAGGATGGAAAGGACTAAAATCACAAGTTAAGGGTTGAGAAATCAATAGAAGAGGAAGGTGTCCAGATAAATTTTACTTGGGAATTTAGAGTTAAAAGTAATTGCAATTCAATATAGGTAAACCCTAGAACTATTGGACCGTTGAGCTTGAGTGTGTCACAAATTTCCAAAAAGTTCTCAATGTGGGTGTTCAGGGTCTTCATCAAGTAACCCATGAAACTGTGCATTTGTTTAAAACATTTCATTTTATTGATGAAAATCCTTTCAAGAGCTTCCAATAATTTCTTTGGGCTTTTTGTGTTTGAAAATTATTAGAACAGATTTTGTGATATATATATATATATATATATATATATATATATATATTATAACAACAAAGGTTTTCCATGAAATTGATTTATCTATTTCATAAATATTATATTTAGTGAACCTATACTGTTTCTTCTTGACATATGCATACAAATATAAATGTAGGCCATTTATGAGCTAGTGACTCATAAAACAAACAATTATGCTTGTGACTTGGCATCAAGCTTATTTATTTTTTTTATCATTTGTGTTATTCTTGAAATTATTATGTTTATCTTGTCATAGTTCCAATAGCCGAATATTCACTATGAATAATTTCAATTAAATAGTTGAATGTACTTTGTAGCACTTTGGCTTCCCATAATTTGTGACAAATAATTGTGGTAAATTTAATAATTATGGAAATAAAATTTATTATTCTCATCTTCATCGTTTTAGAGTCAACAATCTAAGAAGGTAATTTCCTTGTTTTTCTCAGCTTGAATCAAGGACAATTGAAACAGTGATATTTTATATTGCCTTAGAATAAGGTGGCCCTTTATTCTGCTGAAGCTAGTGGTGGATAAAGAGACTCAAGCCAGCAAGGCTCGAGGAGCTGGAAGATCAAGTGCACAAGGAAGATTGGAAGGAAAGTTGTGCATGGATGGGTGGCCTTGCCTTCGCAAGGCCATAGCTCTATTTGTAAATCCAACGACACTACCTAATGCATCGAAGCCCCTAAGAGTTGTTGGGTTTGTAGTAGCCACCAAAGGAGGGCTAACATACCCACAAGTGATAGGTGCAGCATTAGTGTTGTTCTTAATATTCTACTCCATTTTTTTTTCTAGGCCAACAAAAGATAGGAAAGTCATAAATTGTTTCTTTTTTTTTCCAAAAACTCTTTTAGGGTGTGTGTAGGGTGACTTGTTCACATTGTAAAATAAGATTAAAAACAAATGTAAAAACACATGGCACCATCACAATATCCACTCGATAATAGCATTTGGCTGCCATGTGGCAAGTTAAGTGTTTAACTTAGTCCCAAATGCGTGCTTGAGGCATAAATATGGGGTTTGTGAGGTGGTTAGTTGTTCACATAATAGGGAAAAAAAGGTAAAAACACATTGAAATGGATTCCAAAAAAGAAAAAAACTATTATCAGTTAGAACCAGGGAGAGTGAGATCAAAGGGCTAGTGAAACAAATTTTTTGGTCAAGGAAGGTGATGTCGATAGGAAGTGATAGATTTACAAAGATATGTAGATCAAAGAGAAGGTTAATACAAATGAATATGTGCACCATGCACTTAACCTTGAGCATTCAGAATGCATTCCTTCTTTCTTAATCATATTGAAAATTTTCTTTTCTTTTTTCTATTGTTGTATACAAATTTTCCATTTTGTATTATTCATTTTACGTCGTTTTCTCCACTATATAAGGGAGTGATTTCAAATCATTTATTATTATTTTAATGATCATTAATTTTGAACTAATGGGCTAATTGGTCAAATGGTTTACAACAAACTATTTAATGGCCGTTAATTTTGGGAATGATATACAATTGGAATGAAAATTATAGGGGATTAAAATTGGTATTTTTGATGGAGTCCTAGCAAATGTCTTCAGGAAAAGCCATTCAAGACATCATTTAGCGATTGGTCTCTCTTTTGAATGTGTGAGTTCATACCATCTAGTTTTTTTTTTTATTGGCAATCGCTAGACATATATCTTATAACATTTTCATTCATGTGCCTTCACAATTTAAAACGTTTCATTTTATTGATGAAAATCCTTTCGAGTTTCCATAGTTTCTTTGGCTTTTATGTTAGAGAATTTTTAGAAAAAATTTTGTGATATATATATATATATTATAATGACAAAGGTTTCATGAAATTGATATATCAATTTCATCTATCTTTTACTACTTGCTTGGAGTCAATATTGATAAGTGCTTTAGTAGACATATTTTTATATATGTTTTACGTGCATTGAGCATCATTTTTACCATGGTTTATATATGTTTTACGTGCATTGAGCATCATATTGAGCATCATTGTAGCAAAAATATTGTTCACGCGCCCGCATGGAAATTCCTGCAGCACACACGGGCGCGTGGGGGCACGTGACAGACGCGGTCTAAGGCCTATAAATAACCGTTTTGCCCTATTCTTTCTCATCTTTTGTGCGGCTCTTGAGGGGTGAGACAGCTAAGGTTTGGAGAGGAGGTCTTTGCGGTTTGGGAGGCGTTTTGTCACCAACTTTGATCGATTCCTCCTCCGTCATAGCATCAAGGAAGCCACCGATGAACCTAGCTTCGGAGAGGGTCCTTCAAGACGTCGAAGCTCTCCATTAAGTCCATCAGTTCATATATAAGGGGGTTTATTTCTATGGTTTTAATGTACTTTCATTCATTGATGGTGTGTTTTGTATGTTGCTCCATGGAGAGCTAAAACCCTAGAGGGTATTTGGGCTTGTGAACCCTAGGATTCTCATCTTTTGTGGATTTGCTTAGTGTTTCTATTTAATCCGAGTTTGATTAAGTTTTAATCTTGATTGTCTAATGCTTGCTTGCCTTATTGATCTTTTGGTTATTTGGTTTGCATGATTTGTTACCTTGGTGAGAGAGAGGTCTCCATTAGGGTTAGAATCTCAAGATTGAAGAGGGTTGAGAGGTCGAGTCATGAGATAGGAAGCATCCCCTTTCCCCTCTGATTGGTGTATTCTATCTCCATTCCCTAAGCTCTATGCAACCATATTTGGTGTGAGGCGTGAGATTGAGAGATTTCTCCGCCGGGACCTTGTAGGGGGTTAGGATCCTTCGCCGGGAATTAGGGTTGGATCAATCTTTAGAAATCGGATACACCTCTTGGAATCCCTAGAGTGCTTTGCGGTCATATGTGGTGTGAGGTGTTGAGATTGAGCGATTTCTCCACCAGGACCTCATAGGGGACTAGTATCGGCGATCTGGAAAGCCGGATCCGATTATATATGGATTTCCACGACTTAACTTACTCATCATAGAAACACTTTGCTTATCCGGTGCCTAATACCTGAATCCTAGGGGGAGCATTGCCCGAATACCCTACTTTTACTGATTGAGTTCTCCATCCATTTCACCCTTGCATATTCGTCTCCGGTATTCATTTCTTCGCACATTAGATCACCACACCTTTCCATTTATCATTAGGCTAGAAAGCAGAGAAGAAATTAGTACTAGTAGCCCTATTCCCTGTGGATTCGACTACCCGACTCACCGGGTATTTTATTACTTCGACACCCGTGCACTTGCGGTTTACACGCATATTCGGACGTGTCAAATATTAATGAAACAAATTTCATAATTCATTTTTACTTCCATCCATCATATCTTGTCCTATTTTTATTTGTCATTTGAACAAATATTGATGAGCGTCTAAAAATGCATGTTTTCATTATATTATTTCTCGCACTTCGCGTGCATTTTAATGGATAGATGCATGTTCAAAGCTCAATTTGATATGTTTTTATCTTTAGGCATGAAAGAGGCTATTGAGGCTCGAAGACGTGTTGAGGAGCATGTTCAAAGCAAAACAAGCATGTTTCAAAAATGATACTGTAGTAATACTGTAATTATAGCACTGTAGCACTTTACTGTAGAATTACAAAATAAGTTGAAAGGTGTGCAGGCACTTGTGAGCCCACACGGGAGAGAGCAAGCGTCATCAAGTTTCCCTTATTCAAGTTTTAACACTGTGTATGGGCTCTTATGCATTCACACACTACTAGACACACAACAAACTAAATATTAAAGAAGTGAATATATAGCCTCGACAACAATAACAACAGCAGCAACAACAACCTGTTTCTCCAACTATTTAAGGTCAATTATATAAATTTTTTTGTTTCACATTGTTCTATCAAGAGTTTAAAAAACTAAATATATTAAAATCAAACATATCATTTCGTAAAATTTCTACTAAACACTTTATAAATCTACATCTTCTTTAGAGACAAAAAATTTTTTAAATGATATCAAACATCATCATAAGTGTTTATTTATCATAAACAAATATCAGCCCAACTTTCTATCTATTACCCCAACTTTCTATCTATTACCACTTGTCGTGATTTTTCCTCTAATCCAGTTACATCCAACAATCTCCATAAGTCCATTTTTTTTTAATATTCAATTAGAAACTTAATGTTAATACTTATTTATTGAATCTTTCGAAATCTCTACAGAACTTGGAATAGATTGTGTCCCCTAGCACTAAAATTCTCATGCAAATCATAGTCACCAATTTAAAAGGAGCTCCAATTATTAGCGCAAAAAGCATGAAAAAGAAATAAGAAAACATGATATTTTGCTTCTTTGCCTATATCTCTAATTTTTTATTATGCCCAACAATCTCTCTTCACTTCATAGTAACGATATAAGTATTACTACTTGCTCTTCCACAAAAGGGTCTCTCTCAAGATTCGGAGGAAGGATGATGCTTGGATTTATAAGCTTTTGTTTGGGGGTTCGTCAAGTATAAGTATAAATCCTTTAAATATATATATATATAGTTACACGTACAATTATATTTAACTGTAGCAATGATCTTTTATTATCCAAAATGTCAAAATTCATTCCACCAAAAAAAAAATGTTTTATCAAAAACTGACTTCATCACATCTTTGACTTCCATCTACTCTGATCGAAACACTGCTTGCAGTGAATAAACAAAAGAAAAATCAAGCAAAGCTTCTTATTAAACCAATATAAATTAGAATTCAAATTTATAGTTTTCTAATAACATTAAAAAAGGTATTAAACATTTTATCAAAACTTTGAATGCTAAAATTAATAAAAATAAAATTGTCATCATAAATATATCCAACAAACTTGCGCTTAGATGTAAATGCATGCTCAAATATAGAACCTGACCTTAATATATTAATTACTAAGCAAGACACCCAAGCAATGTAATTTGTATGAAAGAAAAATTGTCAAAAATTAGTACAGATCAAAATTACGCTCCAAGATGATGTTATCCATCTCACAAAAAATTAAAAAAATAAAAACAAAAACAAAACAAAAAATGGCTATTGTTCAAAATAAAAAAGCAAAGAAAAATTTATATTCTCAGGATATTTTCATTTTTATAAATAGTTTCCCAAAGTTTACAATTATCTAAAGAAATCCTAAAACAGAAACAAATGCTTGTTTGCAACTTGAGCCCAAGTCAATAAATAAATAAACCAATAAATCCGTAGCGGCACCCAGCATCAATGGCCATCGACGGAGCTTTGGCCAAAAGAAATTATATTTGGTATTACTTGGTAATCAACAACCAAATCCTAATAGCAAAAACCAACAGAATTATTTTATAAATAAATCAAACTAAAAAATAATGTAAAAGGCCAAAATAATTAATAGAAAAAAATAAAAATTTTACAATAAATTAAACAAATTTACTCTTAAAAGGCTAGGTTGAATACAATTTGCACACTCCTACAGTCATACTTACGGTCCCGGTCCCGGTCAATTAATTTTTATAAAACCACACAATTAAGTTCTAAATTAATAGTTAAAATTCAGCATTATGAACTAATGCTAACAGTATCTGCTAACATACCACTATATTATGAATAAAAGAACATACCACTAATACAATCACATTCAGACAGTTGAGCGGGCATAGCTTTCATCATTAACACAGAACTAATTACAAAACTTAAAGACTTTGACCAGCCAAAATAAATGTTATCCCATTACAGACTGCATTCGCTAAAATCATTGCCCAAACTAGAGAGTTACAAAAAAGCAGGCAATCATCACCAACTCCAGCACAGCAAATATGGTCAACAACAAAAAGCCAGGTAGCACCACAGGGAAATAAATGAACAGAAGCATTTACATTTTTACACAACATACACACTAGCAGCTGCACAAACCATAAATCACACCTTGGTCCACAACAAATGCATTCTCTCGATTATTGGGCATTGAGTGCCCTCATTCCAGCTGCACAAACCTCATCAGAGCCATCAAACAAGATAAATCGCCATGAAAATTCTGAAAATTTTAATTATTAATGGACTGTACAACAATAAATACAACAGAAGTCATGATGATCCAATGGAAGTTACCCTGCCAACTTAAAGGCTGATGATGAATGAAATTCACAATTATTTTTGCCGGTAAGTTGGTGCAATTTACCTTGCTAACTTGAAGGCTGCTGCCGCCAAAGTTTGTCGGAATTGCTCTGGCAAATTTGCATGACTGAACAACATTTTTTTCTTCTACCGGCTCCTCATATGCTTGACATTGTACGAGTGCTGGGTTGTCTACCAGAAAGCATAGAGGATTGTACCTTTCAAATCAGAAATGAGAGCCCCAAACTCCACTTCTATCATTACTGAATGTCTGATTTTTTTCTTTATTTGACCAGGACATTCTTGTAATTGAGATTATCTCATCTGTAAACCATGGTTAGGCTAATGCTGACTTTCATGACTATTACAATCTCTATGCTGATAAACTAACCTTAATTTGCTCTCTGCATTATCTTAGAGGTTGATTTCTGTAGCAAACCCACTAACCTCCCCAAAACTGCATTTTCAGTCATCATGTGGACTCCATTCAATTGCATGCATTAGGTATTCAATCACCCTTAAAGAAGTTTGTGAAAGGACTCAACCCAACACTCTGTTCCCTGCAGCCTACCGCCAATCCAAAAGGATCAATGCCACTCATTTTCGAGCTTAATACCACTTAGCAGGCATCCCTTTGACCTGTGACAGTTTGGATATTGAAACCTCCATGTTAGACCAACTGTAGTTCCAGTAATATTGTACAAGGTTGTGAAACTTTACATGGTCACCACTCTCATCTTCTGCACAAGCATTGTTCCTTGCAAGCGATGATTGCACTTGCCATGAAAATCGCAACAGCATCAAAACTCTACCTTTACGGATCAGTTTTGACCTTATCAAACATTGAGGATGCCCCTTGGTGCCTCCAAACACAGAAGGTTTACTTTCCTGCTTGTCAATGACCTTCACTTAACTGGTAATAATGAGCCTGTATAAGATTATGAAAGTTTTGCATTATCCCTAGCTATCCTCTCTTCTTCTGCGCGCGCATTTAGTTCCTCATAAGCTTTCACTGTACATCCAGTGAAATTCTCCATCGTCTCAAAAATTTGTCTGAGGCCTAATTGCATGCCTTTGATTTCCATATTGTGGGCCTGGCTCACAATTTGCCCATAGACGGGAGCACCATCTTGGCCTGAAACTAAGACCAATTTCTTGTTTAGAGCATCAAAAGCCCTGTTAATTGTCTGAGTTTCCCTATCCCTTGTTCTAGACCATCTATCTATATCATTAGCTGCCACTAGCCTCTGTCGTTGCTCAAAATTTTGCTGTTCCCATAAGTATTTCACATTCATGGCAAACGCATTCATTGCATCAACAACTTCCCTCTCAGAAATCCTATCCAGTGCTTGCGCCCAGTAATTGCATATAACAAACACAGGGGGTGCGCCTAACCTTCCAGGAGAAAAAGGAGCAATTCCATCAGCTGTCTCTTCAGGCTCATAATGAAGACATAGTATAAGCCACCCATTCAAGGCTTTAACATAGTTCTTCTGCGCAATCACCCAAGCAGAGAAATTTCCAATCCACTCCAACAGCTCCAATTCCAGTTGCAACATTAAATCCATGAGAGCATCACTGAGCTTTCCACCAGATGCAATAGATTCTAGGCTTTTAACTTCTGATATGGCATGGCACTGAATCCTATGGCACTCTAGCATAGCCTTCCACATTCTCACAAACCTGAACAAAATTTGATCACGCAGAAATATGTCACTAGTTAAAGTCGCAGATTTGCTTTTGGCTATAGAATTATGAAAATCCAATAGTATACATATTACACGTGCATAAAAGTAAGTTAGACAAAATAATTGGAATGTAAAGACATCAACCGATCAGATATAAGTCAAAAACCCTGTCTTTATGTACAATATATACTTTCCAAATTGCATAACATGTAGAAAGAGCAAGAGATAGAATTGTGGTTCTAATAAAATTTGAACACAAACCAATGATGCATGTGAGGCTAAATAAAACAAGTTCATACGTTGAAACTAATCACCCAGCACAATGCTCAAAATAAATAAATAAATAAATTTTTTATCATCCAAGACTATAAAAGACCATGACAAGTGCTATTCTAAGTATAATAAATAATAGTAAGACGATAGCTGGCAAAAAAAGAGAAACCAATGACCATCCTTTCAACCTAAGGATAATGCAAACTTGCAGCTTAAGAAGCAATTCAATTTAATAGATGGTCAACAAAATGAGTTTAATCATAACCAACATGCAACTTCAAAAATCAAAAGCCATTGCAACAGAGAGTAATGTTGACAATCATGATTGACAAGTTAACTAGAAAATTGTTACAAGCAATTAAAATATTTACCAAAGCAAATTTTATTTTAGCTACTGGTCCAAAGACTTTATCTAATTACCTTAGCTAAATGGTGAAAATAAAATATTTTCGAATGATAGATAATCATAATACGCAAGAAAGGGAGCTTTTTATTTGTTATCAAAGTCTTCCATGCTTCATTCCTATCCTTAAGGACAGCATACAATTTCCAATGGCATATCAAACTAAACAAGCAATAAAACACCTAAATCTCTAAAATAGATTCTCCCTATCTTTTTTTTCAATCTTGCCATCTCAGTCACATGGTGTATATCATTCTCATTCTGCATAGCCCAGAACATATTATTTAAATTTAATTTGTAATGCCATGTGGAATAAACTGAAATGTCACCGGAAACAGCCATTGTTACGTTGCAGAAAACTGAACATGAAACAGGAATAAACAAATTTTAAATCTCAATGTCCCTGAAATAAACCACATATAGGCATGTAAAGCTAAAAGTAAACAGTCAGAAGATGTTGCATGTTTCGCACAACCAAAGTTTGCCACAAACCAAAGGGACCAATATAACTATCATACTAAAATCAGTAAAACCCTTACATAAACTTCAACAAATGAGAAACTAAAAGAAAGATAAGCTGGAGTTTGACCTTCAAATCTCACAGAAGGCACATACTCTGAAACAAACAAAAATGTGATGGAAGGAAGAAGACCAAAAGACAGGAAAAATTCAAACAAGGATTAGGAACCAACTACTTCCAGGAGTATGAGGAAGCAAGCTTAAATGGAAATTAATACCACAGAAGCTTTATTTACACCTTGAATGTGAATTGTTGGAGGAAATGGAAGGATCACATAGGTTTCCTTTTAAAGTGTCATAAATACATAGAGTGGTGGTTTCAGTAATCTCCAATAGTCCCATAACTGATCTTATGTATGAAATAGACACAAGCAAAGAGAGATGGAAACAATCTCTGCATACTCACCGTCCAAGATATCACACTTAGAAAATATGAACATATGAATCCAAGTAGACAAGAGCATCAAATGGCTGGCTCTGATATGAACAATGCAAGATATCCAAGGACCATGCAAATAGAGAATCCACACCGCTGATGTTGAGCTATGACTTTAAAATAGGCATGGATTAAATTAAAATTGATTTTGAAACAATTATGAGAATTTTCAAGAATCTGTCACCTAACAAATTCTATATTTGGCATATCCAATAATAGATATTCATAATACCTCCAGAAATGTAATTTTCAATCATTAAGTATCTTATATGGTGAAGGTCTTGATGAATAATGCTTCAGAATGGTGATTATTAGGAAAACATTCTGAGCTCATAAATTGCCTTCTCAGCTCCTACAGGCTAATTGTACTGCAATCCTCAAAATGAATTTGCATCTGACAGGATTCAGGTATAATTGCTGTTAAATTTTTATACATAATCAACACGAGATCTAAGAGATAAATAATAATATTGAGATCTATATGCAGAATATCTTATTGTGGTCTAGAGAAAGTTAATCCGGAGCTCTGGTTAATCATACTTAGCATGGATCATTGAACAGATATATTTTAGATAGATGAAGATGAGCAAATGCAGGAAAAAGGATAATCAGTGTACTTGAAATCTTATTGAGAAGTAGCTTAATTCCATACCCTTGAATCAATTCATTAATTTGTGGCCATAATTCTTCATCCCTTAGCTTGTTTATTCTTTTTGAAATGGATTCAACAACCTGAATTGCTATTCGAATCTTTGTTGATAACTTTCTGATCTCAACTTGAGTGGAATCAACTTTATGGGCCTCTGCTCCCCTTTCGTCCAGGTGTTTAAGTCGCTTGACTTTCCGTTCACGCAGTACCCGCAACTTTTCCTCAGTCTGAAAAATAGTGAATTTTATCAAAAGGCATTGCGTAGCAACAAAAACTAAGCTATCTTAGTCAAAAAGTGGACTGTATAAACTAGTGACTCTGGAATTACCGAAAAAGTGATCACAAAAAAGACAACAAAACCGAAGGCAGTCAACGAGCGATATGATAATGAGACTAATGACAGGTTCCATCAGTTTAATAAGATCAGTTTGGTCTTCACAATATTGGAAATATTTAACAGGCAAGATGAATCGTCGGACAAGGTAAACGACAAGTTTCATTAATTTAATCTGACCAGTTAGGTCTTCATCATATTGGAAATACAAGATGAGAAGAATGAAAGGAACTATCATACAAAAGGTGCAGAATACGGAACGAGCATTGAGCAGAAATAAAAGCATGATGAAAAGAGACATGCTCTCAATTCTTGAAGAGAATCAAACAAAAACGTAGAGATGATTATTGGAATGGGAATCAGCCAACAAACGTACCATCAAGTCAGGACAAAGCCAGCGTCTGAATATGATAAAATTAGTGAGTGTTCATGCGACAAATGAGGAAGTAGACATGGTCCACTTAAATAATTTGAGAAATTTATGTGAAGCAACAAAAAGGTGTAAATGTGGTACAGATAGGGACCAATGTAAGAAATACTTCAACAAAAGGATACCATAGCATTAAAATATAGGGAGAATCATTGTATATGGAGCTAAGTTAAGAGCCACCACGAAGCAGAGAATAAAGAAGGCATAAAATTACAGAATAGATCCAAAATTCTAGTAAAACAATACCAGTCATCGACTAAACAAATAAAACTCACTAACTAATCATTCACATCCAGAGGAATCACAATCAAATAAGGCAAAATATATCAATATTAAAAGAAGAAAAGGATGAAGAAGAAGGAACAGTGGAATTCTTAAAAAATAAATTACAGGAGCATTACCATGACTTCCTCATAGAGCTTCTTCTCCCAAATGTACAGTTTCTGTAAAGTGGACGAGAGGTTTCCCGAACCCATGGCCTTATCTTCTTCGTAAACCAACAACTCATCATTTTGTGAAGTTGATGGACCCATCAAACACATCATTTTTGAAACTATTCATTCAAAAATGTTGAATAAATTTCATGTGATGAACTTGATGATTAGCAATCAAGAAACAATTTTTAAAAAAAAAAATATATAGAAGGAAAGAGAAAGGAGGAGATTGATCACCATGAATCACAGAATTCTTCTGATGATAAAGAAGCTTGCCAACCTCCAGCATTTTCGAGAGCTCATCAACAGTATCAGAAGCCTTCTCAAACTGAGTCTTGATCTCCCCAGCAACATCAGAAATCCCATGGTACTTCCTAAGATTAGCCAAAGGTGCCGCAGCACTGCGCCGATCATCACTCTGAAGTACCTCATCAGCAACCACATTCTTCTCCACCACCGGCGCCTCATCCTCATCCTCAACCTCAGAAGGACCTCGCTTGTAAGGCGGTTCCTCAGCAAGACCACCGATCTCCTCAACCTTAGCCGCCGGGGGCTTAGCAGGAGAACTGGTACCCACAAACTTCTGATGATCACTATAAGCTTCCTTGACAACCTCATGCTCCTCATCCTCCAGATCAGGGATGCCCTCCTCCTCCCTCACCTCCTTAGAGCTCCGGCTCGGGGTATAAGTCGGGTAGTAGTTGTCATAAGACTCAAAAACATTCAAGAAATCCCAAGAAGATGAGCTCGGCGGCGGAGGTGGCGGTGGCGGGGCCTTAGAAGATGACGCCGCATGCGGCGGCGGCGGCGGCGTCATCGCAACGGGAGGCGGAGAAGAGGAGCCGAAGAAGCCGCCATAGCTGGAATAGGCATAGGGATAAGAATAGGAAGGATAAGAGGAAGAAGAAGGAGGGCTTTGGTCGGGAGGAGGATAAGGATAGGGATATGAATATCCGGAATAGTGAGACTGAGGCGGTGGTGGTAGTGGTTGCTCGTAGGAGACGGAAGAGGCTGTGGGGTGGTTGCGGGCGTAGCTAAGATTTGTGTAGGTGGTGGGGCCCACCTCATGTTCAGAATCAAGCTCGACGTCGCGGTGGAGATGGTGAGGCGGTGACGAGCCGGGGGAGTGGAGAGGTGAGTCGGAATCGGAATCCGAGTCGGAGTGGAAGTTGATGTGAGATCCAGAATGGGAGTGACCATGACCGTGACGCTGATGATGAACAGCAGCAGGAGGGGGAGGAGGAGAGGAAGAAGGGGGCAAAGGGTCACCCTTGCGTTGTGTAGGGAGAGGGAGCACCGGCGAGGACGGAGGAGGGAGGGCGGCCGCGCCATCGAGCAAACGGTGCAAAGAGACGCCGACGGAGCGGAGAGAGCGGGCGTAAGAGGCGTGAGCGTCGGCCAAAACGTAGCGGTGCCGGATGGCGTCTGCCAAGAACTGGGTGCGTTTCTGGCATAGCGCCACCGCTGGCAAGTCGTCCAGCTTCGAGCCGGCGCAACCCATATAATCTACTAGTTGTTTCAGTAATCAAAAGGAAGGATGGAAAGAGAGAGAGAAAGAAGGGAGGGAGATCACATCAGAGAATGATTGGAAGGGGAATCGGAGAGTAGATCTAGGGCTTGGTGGGAGGGAAGAGAAGGAGGGAAAGAGAGAAGGGGATAAGAGAGAGAAGGGAAAGCAGGTGTGAGAAGGGGTAAAAGGGGAAATTTAGAGAGGTTTTTTCTTTCCTTTATGTGGTACTTGCCAGCGAGGAGTTCATCGTCTGATTGTAGAGAGAGAGGGGGTAACGTTATGACTGACTGAATAAGTGAAATTTAAAAATTTTAATTTAATTTAAAATAAAGGAAAAGTGGGGGGAAAAAGGAAAAGTTATTCTACAGAGTGATGGGGAAGGGGCTTTATGGGAAGAATGAACGAGGGGATTGGCTTTGTGGTAGTGGGGGCGCGTACGAGTTTTTTTTTATTTTAGTTTATTTTATTTGTTTATTTTCGGGGGGTTTGAGAGAACGCGAGGAGGAGGATGAGGGATTATGCGCGTGCGTGTGGGTGGTCGACCGTTGACGCATGTCGCCGCCGTTGTTGTTATTTTGGTCTAGGTAAAACTTGGGGGGATTGTCAATGGTCTTCTAGTTCTTGTTACGTTAGCAGTTGCTTTCGCTTTCTTTGTGGTAGAAGGCGGCGTAGGCGTGGGATTTTCCAAGATGCTCTATGAGATTCATTTTTTTAATGTTTTTTTATTTTTTTCTAATAAATAAATGATAAATATTTTTATTTTAAAAAAATAAAAATAAAATAAAAACTAAAAATAAATATATAATTAATACTTCAACACATTTGGATAGTCATTTTATATGAATTTTAGAGTTTGATGTCATGTCTTTTTATGAAAATCTTACCTAATGGATTTAGTGCTAAAATAAATCATTGGTTATTTTTTAATGTATGTATTTTTTGGGTTAAAGTTTATATATTTTATTTTCTTATAGCATAATTTCACTATTAGGTTTAAATTAATTATATTATTTAAAAAAGGAAATCTGAATGAGTGACGGAATCTTGATCTGTGAGAGGGAATGTTGTTATTCATTTTGGTTTATTAAGGTGTTGTCTCATACATATGTGACATTGTATGCAAATTCTGACCAAATAAAAAATTTAAAATTTATTTTAGAGGTCAAAACGGACAACGTATTCAATTTCAAAAGATATTAACGGCTTTTAAACCTAGTTTTTATTTTATGTTTCAAGAAGAGCTAGAGTGATATTTTTAAAGGCAATGTTGAATGATATTTAAAAAATTTGGATAAATTATGATATATTAAAGAAATAGGGGATATTTTATGAGAATTTTTTAACCGCCACCTAGTGCAGTGAATTATTACTTCAATGGTAAATGACAAAAAAAAATCATGTTAAAAATAACAAAAAAAAATTCATGTTAATAACTCTGTGAGATAATACTTGTTGACTCTCAAAATAAATAACAAAAATCATGTTATATTATGGGACATGATTTAGCTTTTTTTAAAAAAATCAAGTTGTAGTCTAAAATAAATAAATTTATGCATAATTTGATTAAAAAAAAATCAATTTTCATCTTGGATATTAACTTCAGCAAATTTTATAATTTATAATTGAAAAAATAATAGATTTCTCCGATTTACATTAAACCAGCATCAGAATAAATTACTAATTCAACTTATATTTTTTATGTAAATATTTTTTTGTGGTTATTATTATGTATAAAAATCCATAATATATTATAGGTTTTTTTATTTTTATTATTTTCCATAACATAAATGTTTAAAAATATAAATCATAAAAAAAACTTAAATTAAACATTTCTTGGAATTATGAAATTTAGGGAGTTGTAAAGGCCTTTATACGAAAACTTTCAATAACACACAAAATTTTTGGCCGTGCAAACTTAGATCTTGGATCCATGCATTTATGGTCTCCTTTCTCATGTTTGAAAAACAAAAATCATGATAAATAAAATATGTTCAAAAACTGTCCTTTTTGTCTTTTAAGCCGAAATTTATGTAATAAGAATTTTATTTTGATTTTTTTATTTGTATTTTTATGTTTATTTTTTATTTTATTTTTTTTTGTGCATGAAACTATAGATGAAAAAACATATATTTAAAATATAAATTTATAGATAATAACTAATCCATCTTTGGAGCATTATTAGCTTATTGTTGAGATTATTCCTCTCTATTACCTATGAAGGGCTAAAAATAATAACTCTGTCATCTCTATTTATTTTATTCTAGCACTCAATTCCACTAGCTTCTTTATTCTCATGCTATTAAACGCAACCACAATATTTAAAGGAAAGTAATAGCAAATTATTCTTTATTTTCTTCTTCTCTATTCTCTAAAAAGTCCTTTAAATTTATTGGATCTTTAAGATATCTCTGATTTTTAAAATTTTTATTTTTAAATTTAAATTAAATTAAAATTAAAAATTTAGACTACACTCCCCACCAATGTGTTGAGAGCATTGGATACAAATTTAAAAAACAAAAATTAAATTGTAAAAAAAAGAAATCAAAAAAATTGTACACCACTAATTTTTAATAATTTTCCCTCATATTTTTTTTATATGTTTCATTAAGAGAAAATTGTCTATATTATTCCTCTAACTTTTTCACTTGATCAAAAAAATCTTTGAACTATTTCATATCCTCAAAAAATCATTTCTTTTTTGGACATCCTTTGATAATTTACTTTTCAGTACTTTTTCAAAAATGCTCTTCAGTGATTTTAAACAAAAACACAAAATAATAAGCAACAAACTAAAATATTAAATATCAAAAGCAAATATTAAACCGAAACGCTACATATTAAATGAAAATTTATAGAGTTATACATAAATACACAATGTTAAATAAAAAATATATTTAATAAATAGGAAATACATTTCTTAAGCGATGAAAAATTGGATTTTTAAATAAAATAAACTGATATAAGAATTGAGAAATAAGTAAATTGAAAAAGAAGTGATTGCAAGGATAATTGAAATATTAGAGGAACTGCAGTGGAAATTTAAAAAGTTATGAAGACTAATAAATATATATATATAGACATTGCCACACTTGCAGATACATGCTAGTTAGATTCCATATATTCATGCGTACCGGCACAAATCATTAATAATATTAATTATAATGGATCCATATTTCCAAAGAATGAAATGATCATGTATATAAATATGTATCTATCTTAATCCCTCTAAATTAACTAATTACATTCTCCGCACCATTTTAAAGTTCAAATCTTCTTTTCAATTATCTATTGACACTTTATAAAATGTTAGCAAGAAACCGATACTAATCGGCATCGGCATCGGCATCAGTAATATCAACTTCAATTTATCTTTGTTCACCAAAATGGCCGTAAGATTTATTAATTTAGTAGAACATTTTTTTTTATATTTGTGAATAAATCACATATTAGAGATAGACACATATGAGGAGTTGAGCTCGATAGCACTTATGCTCTATGCTTTCTAACGGTATGAGTTAAGGTTCCAACCTGCTTACTCAGCAGAAATGAACACCATATATAAAAAAACCGATCCAACTCTAAAGAAAAATATTTTGTAATTTTATAATTTTATTTAAATATATTTAAAATTATATTTATCGTTATTTTTACTATAAAAAATCCCCCGCAAAATTTTCCTTATGTGCCTCCCTTTGGGAAACGTAGATTATTTTAATACAAAATTAATAATAAAAAAAGAACTTACCAATCTACCTTAATATATTTAAAAATTGAATGTATATTGCCCTAATATTTTAGGAGTATTTATAAATTTGAAGTTATAGGCTTTTCCCACGTTTAATAATAAATACAATTATTTTATTAATTTCATATTAGGTTCATCACTTGGAGGGATATCCAAGCATGTTATTTTACACAATTATTTATAATATTTTGTAGTTAAAGTAATAAATAAAAAATTTGTCACACCACCGATACACAAACAAGAAAAAATTTCAGAACGGACATTGAACTTAGGGGTTTTATGATTATATCTATATATATATATATATATGGCCTTGAATCTAAGAAATTTTTTTATTTATTTTTATTTTGGGTGCAAAAATAGAGAAGAGATAGATGTTGATGTTTCTAAACAATACATACAAAACCCCTAGAGACACTGCTTCAATTGCACAACAAGACTTCATAAGCCTTTGGCAACTTAACATGTGTACATACAAGCACATGAGTTCACATATTTTATATGTTCATATAGGTCATGCTTTGGGGGATGTAGACTAGAGATTAGGGATATAGTATGAGTATCTTTGGTGGTCCTCCACAACTTCAACCTTATTTTTCTTATGCTTCTTTTATTTATTTATTTATTTATTTGGGTAATCACCTAACATAGCTTTAGAGGGGAGGCTTCAACTAATCTCAGAAAAGGGCATAGGGAGGGCATTGGGGTAATTTTGTGCGTCTCTCTCATGTGAACATCTTTGAGATTTCAATGCCTTCTTCTAAAATGTTATAATTGATTTTTATCATGTTTGCTTTATAAATTGGAAAAGTCAAATTGGTTTTATTTAGAAATAGCAGAGAAAATTCAATGTATATCCTTTGAAAAATATGAAATTAAAAATGTGGACAAAAAAATTATAATTATATGTATATCCCTAAAAAATATTAAAATCGGCATGTATATCTCACCTGAGCAAATTTAATTTATACAATTTTTAAACATTGCCTTTTTTTTAATCTCTTTTGTTTAATATTTGTATTATTATCAGTCTGATAAAATGCATCAAAGCTATAAACCCTCACCCACTTAAATAAATTACCACTTGTTGTTGTAAGGGTGGTTGAGGATTCTAATTTATATTTCTTTGATAGATGTTAAATAGCAATTATCATTTAATAATCGGTGAAAATATATGAAATATTTTGCACATTCTTTATATAATTAGATTTTTTTTTTACTTGATTTTTCTATTACGTTTCGAGCTACCATCACTTGTAAAATAGATTTTATTATATTTACACTTGTAATAAAGCTATTTAATATAATCCAAATTTTAATATCTTTAAAGTTTGCATTTAACTCACTCAAATATAAATGAGTTAAACTTATTAAAACGGGTTAGTTCAAGTGATAGATATTTGAGTTACTTAAAAAAATATATTTAAATTCTAATTTTTGTGTATATAAAATATATATACGGAAGAGTTCTACCCATATAAATCTTTGAGTACCTCACTCCATTATATGGGTCAGTGACAGTTAAGCTTGAGGCAAGATTTTGGGCTTAATAATTTCATAAATCAAACTCAAATGTATTTCAAGAGATTATATATAACACAGTTTATAAATAAATGTTTGTATATATATATATATTTGTAAGTATAGATTGGGTGCAGCCTTATAATAATTATAAAAATATTTATTTTATTAATAATTAAAAATAAAATATTAGAAATATATTCCAAAATTTTTGTTGAAAAGGAAGTTTGTAAAGTTCATAGCTTATACAAAATTCACGCTGACAAAACTGAAACAATTAAATTAATCTTGTTTTTATTTAATGGACTGAAATAAATGATGACATTGACCGGAAATTAATACAATTTAATATAATAATATAATTAATTTTTTTACAAATACATATATATAATATATAAATAGATTAAAACAAAAATGAAATAACTCTATAATTTAACTTTATTTTTCCATACTCCAAAATTTTTAAACAAATAGCAACAAACATATTTAAAATGATATGTTAAAAATTATAAAAAATTATAACTCTACCATAGTAAATTTTTTTGTCATGTAATTTTTAAAAAATAAAGAATACGATTTTTTTTCAGAAGACCCACATTGATACCTAATGTACAGGAAATGAACTGCAAGAAATACAAATTTCGAACTATCACTTGACCAATCATTACTAAGGTACCCTATCACTTGATCATGCTACTGTTGGTTTATTCCACATCTTTTCAAATTAGAAATTTCTTGACAAATGATATTTCCAAATAATCTAAAATATTAGTTAATGGATTTCTTGACTATAATTATGATAATCTAAAGTCTATGTGTTTTTTTAGCCATATGTTTACTTCCGGCTGATGCAAGCTTATTTGCCATTGTGTTATTATTTCTCTTCTTCCATAATTAGCATCATAATTTATTATTGTCATTATCTTCGGATTGTTATGACCATCTTTCCCTTACTCCATCATTTCTATTGTGTCTTCAAGTCCTCCAATTTGAGGGGCTGGTTAGAAATATTTAGATTTTAAATAATAAAAAATATATTGTCTATATTATCATTTATTAATAATGTGCTTATATTGGGAAATTTGTAATATGAAAGGTGTGATTCGTGTGAATATCAAATAATAAAGTTGCTCGTGGGTTTATTTCATCATTTATATTATATATATATATACACGAAAAATCTATACCAAATTTATTTTATTTTTTAATAAAATATGAACAAATTATATACCAAGACATGTAGAAAAATGGAGTTAATATTTTAATACACTTATGTCCTCACCATGCATGAGCTGAGAGTCAAACATGCCTCATCGACAAAATACAAACAACTAAATATTTTTGTATAAGCCTTATGAGGTAGATCCCTTTGTTAGATCCCCCAATTACTCTTTAAGATAAAATAATTTTAATCATGATTTTATGCTTCTCTCTTTATTTTTAAAGAACCATTTGAAATACTAGCACTCCTTGTGTCTTGTCCTCTATTAGTTCCGCTAATTGCACAAATGGTAGTTCCTTTATTATGGATAAGAATAAGCTATCGCTTTACCACTAAATATTAACCATTATTTAATGACATCTAATTAAGAAGAACATGTTAAGTGCTCATAGAGGATAAAAAAAAGAAGAAGCTCAAATCTATTCTGAACTGAACTTGTTCTTATTCAGAAAATACTAAATGAAATTGAGAAACATAAAATAACCAGAAATCATCTTAAGAAGAAAAAGAATCATGGAAGGATACAGTATCTTCATAAAACTTATTTTTACTGTTAATTCTCATTAGCAAGTAGAATTATTATATATATATATATATATATTATACAAGAAATTAATTTAGTCTAGCATGTGAAAGGAAATTAAGAAATATATATGGAAGACAAATCAGAAAGAAAAACTAATAAAGAAATAAAACATTCGAGAAGGAAAGGAAAGAGAGAAAGAAACGCAAGAGAAATTTCATACCTAAAAGTTCACCATGTTTGAACTTTATAATTCCAAGTCATTATCCATCTTGACGTGCTTCATTATAACACGGAAACAAATAAAAACAAAATAAATAAATATATATATATATATATAAAGAAAAAAAAGGTTGTCTGAAATGCATGCAGTGTGACGCCAGGATATGGTGCCGTACTCCACCGCCAATACTATAATTGGAGACCATGTTTCCATTTTGTTTTATTTTTTAAATATTTATTTAAATAATTACTGGGTAAAATATTGAGAGAGATTCTGAGGACGGTGAGAAGCAAACGAATGTCTGCAAAGATAACGTGCTTCATCCTTCAATTTTCTATTATTATTTTTTTAGGAGGATGTTTTTTGGCAGTGTAATTTCTTGTATTATTTAAATTAGTATACAGAACAAGTGCTTAAATTATGTGTTGTTTGGTGTTAACTGTTATTATGTCAGTGATTAGGTTATCTATGTTGGTTTAGCTTTTCTTTTCAAGGGTATTATTGGAATTATATTATTTTATAAGCTATAAATTTATTTTCTAAAATAGAAAATGGTTTTCAATTTATGAAAGGTTTTTGTATGAGTTGTCCTAAATTATTGGATATTTATTTATATATCATTAAAATAATATAAAAAATGTTTTGGATCCATTTATATTGTCACTGTGGTATATATTCATTGATTTCACGCACATACCTCCAATACACATGAGAATGACTATATATATATATATATATAAAGATAGCCGTTGTTGTTATTGTTACTTTCTTCTTCTTCTTATTTTTATTTTTTATTTTTTTTTTTTTACTTTTTTAATTTTTTATATAATAAATTTGTAGTTGGTTTATAAAAGATTGAATACCAAATATTATTTCCAAATTCATAGAATTCTTGAAATCTTATTTTTAAAATTTTAATGAAAATAATGTACTCATTTTTTTTTTAAGTGTTGAAAACGATAAAACTATCATCTTCACAAAAGATATATTATTAAATTATTTAAATTTATATAAAAAAAACTTCTGTAAATACATACCTACACGTGTGTGTAGAAAATAAATTTTAATATATAATTGTAAGTTAACCGTTTCTTTTAAAAGTTTTAACTTGAGACTTTGTTTTAAGTAGTTGAGCAAAGTATTTTAACCTTATTTTTTTGTTAAAGAGTAATGAAACCATTTTTTTAAAAATTAAAAAAACTATAAATTTATTAAAAAAAATCACTCTGTGTTGAAATATTTATTTGCAACATAAACTTATCTTTAAAGTGTCCATAATTAATATTTGAATGATAAAATAATATCTAAAAGTTTAATTAGGAAGTGGCTTCAAAGCTCATCATATCATTTCCTTGCCCAATGGCCACGTCAGCCCAAGCATTATAACTCAATCATGAGTGGTCAAAGAATTTTTTTTACATATAATCAGTAAAAATATATAAAATATTTGAATTAATTAATAATGGCATAAGTATAGTTTTGAGAAATTTATTAGTGCAACTAATTTGTATATATCTCTTGAAAGTTTTCTAGATTTTAAAAAAATTCTCTAAGTTTTTATAAGGGAAAATTACTGTTCACCCCTCGTCATTTTCAAAACTTCCCAAAAACCCTCCAACTTTTTTGCACACCCTTTGACAGACTCCGTTATATTTTTACATTCCCTTTAACCCGCCAAGTTAAGTTGAAGTGGGTCCATGATATGAAATTCCTTTTTGCCTTTTGCAAAAGGAGAGAAAAAAATGGCGCCCAATCACATCACGTCGTCCGAACTTTACGATAGCTTTTCCAATGCCTCCTCGCTTGCTTTTTCTCAAACAAAGTTTAGGGTGCTCATATCTTGTTCTTCTTGTTCTTGTTCTTATTCTTGTTCTTTTTTTTCTTCTTCTCATTTGGTGTCTCAATTTTAGCACTTTCGATTAAATTATGGAGAGTTTTTGTGCTGTCGCCATTGCCACCCTTCCGGTCCGCAAGTTGTGTTGTAGCCATTACCACGCTTCCCAGTCACAATCGCAGATCGCTGAATGAATCATGCTTAGAGTAGGCATTGTGTATATACTTGTTAGTATTGTTTAAATATTGAACTTTAGATTTACATATATCTCGTTATTGTTTAAATATTGGCTTCTATGTTTAAATTTGTTCTTTTATCGTTTAAAACTCGTATTTTTATCCGCTTAAAAATATACAACGCGATGGTGGCAGCGGTCTCAGCTGCATTAATGCACGCCGGTTACCCAAGCGCTTTCGACTGCCGTCGACATAAAAAAATCGAAGCCGGCGAAAGCAGTCGTTGGATTTCGCAGAGATAAATGGGAAGGAAGAACCATTTCGTTGAACATACTCTACTGGCGCAACCACTCCTCTTCCTCTTCTTCTTGTGTGATGGTCATCCTGTCGAGTCGAACATTTGGTGTTCACGACATTCGCTCCATTCAAACCACATTTTTTAGATCATAGACTTTTTACAGGATGTGTCATGATTGTTTTCCTCTTGTCATCCCTAAGCAGATCAGAGGTGAAAACTTTTTCTTGCCCAAGTCGAAATGCTCGCCTTTTTGCTCTACTCTACGGGTAAGCAATGACGGAGTGCGTTTCGCTTGGGTCAAGAAGAAAAAGTTTCACCTCAAGTTGATGCTGGATGATTACTGGGAAGAATGTTCATCACATATCCTTTAAAAAGAACTCGATCAATAAAAATGTGATCGCATGGTGACGAGTGTTGTGACACCGTGATTCACCGATGTACTTGATCTATAAAGCAAACGATCGTCTCGTGATGGTTACGTCGATGCGTTAAACGGAGAGTTTGAAGCTTAAACAGAGAATTTTTGTATTGTCTTGCATTCTATTTTTATCAGAGATTTGTATTTTAAGTGATGGTCATTTGTAATTACTGCTGATATTTAATAATAAAAATGAATGTTGTATTGTATTGTATTAAATCTATTTTTTTATCGAGATTTGTATTTTAAGTACATTTCATTGTAATTACGTTGATACTTCATAAGAAAAATGTTAAACTCGATAAAATGAAATTTAAACGAGGCAAAATAAAGTTAATATTGAATAAGAATGTTATCGAGATTTGTATTTTTCAAATTTAAACGAGACATAACAAAAGAACGGCATTAGTAAACAATACAAACAGTTATACAATAATCGATTTACTCTTTAAACAATGATAACGGTGTTTAATCACATACATAAAGATGTTTAAACGTTTTTACATATTATTTACATTATATAGACTTTAGTTAAAAAAAGTAAACCGTTATTTTTAAACACTATATGTATCCGTTTAAACATAAAAAAGCTTGACGTTTAAACAGAGACTCATGTTGAGGTGAGAACTTTCATTCGAGCGATGACAATATGTCTTCCTCGTGACATTGACATATATTTCCCTTTTTGCCCTTGGGATGGAGGGAAAAATACCGCCCAATCACATCACATCACGCCTAGTCTATCCTCTCATGCATAACTGTGCACATTTTTTTGTTTGCCCTATCCGACTGCCGTTTTGTTGTTTACATCTTCTTTTTCTTCTTCTTCGTCTTCTTTTTGTTCTTATTTCATTTGGTTCGTACGATTTGGTTTTCGGCCGGTATATTATGGAGAATTTTTGCGGTATTACTAGATTCATGGCGAGGGAAGAGTCTTTCGATGTTCAAGGCTCGAACTTCTTGGGAGTTGGTGTTAGCTGAGATATGTGAGCAATGGGGTGTCAAGTTTCCCTTTGTCGAGTGAAGTTTATCACACCGGATGGATATAAAAGCAGTTTGTCCAATAGAAAACGATGTTGACTTCCAGCGAATGTGTCACGTGCACTCCATCTTCAAATGCGGTGTAGTTGATCTTGTTGTCGAGCATGAACAATGTGCCATTGCTGGAATCTCTAATGAAAACGAGTTCTACTCGTTGTAAGTTCCTTCTCTTTTATTTGATCCAGATTGTATGGGTTCATTATTGTTTAAATATGTCGATTCTTTCGCTAACATATTGTACTAGATCGTTTACGTTAATTGGTAACAGTTTAAGTATTTAATTTAACATTTAAATTTTTGGCATTATCCCTTAAATATTATATTCTCAGACTAATATATTAATCTTTTTCATTTGATCGAAGTGTTGGCGGGAATTGATTCTGCGAGTGCTCCCGTTCAATCCCATGGTGACCACGAGCGGTGTGGGAGGTCTTCAATCCTCGCCGGACCATTCACGAAGTGCTATCGTTGGATATTGGACAACGTTTTTGTGATCAGTGGAACATTTTCGAGGGGACGTACTTGAAATCATGCAATCAAAGCGGAATTTTGACTTCAAATTCATAAAGAACGAGAAACATCGGGTGATCGTGGAATCTGCTGCCGATGGTTGTCATTCAGCGCCTTCATGCTTCAAAAAGAGTATAATAAAAATACTTTCGAATCAAGACAATCAACCCGTCACACACTTACGGTGGTGGCGTAGGTTCGGCGTCACATCCGAAAAGCGTCCAAAAATGGGTAAGCGCACGAGTGATTCGAAGCTCAAGGACCGGCCTCGTATGAAGGCCATTGACATTCGAAGGACATGCTTGCGGGAACATGGTGTCCACATACCATACAAAGCGAGGCTTGGTTGGGAAAAGAGCATGCCCGGGTGGTCCTCGACGGCGGTGACATCTCCATCCATGTATCGTTTGCTTTGGTATGTAGATAAGGTGGGTCGAGACAAATCCCGGCGTTGCGATCGTGGAAAGAGGCGGAGATCGTTTTAGACGCGTGCGTTCTTTTCTTTCTGTACGCGTGTATTGTGGGATTCAAGAGGGCTTGCGGGGCCGCTCATCGTTTTCTCGATGATACCCACCTCCTTGGAAAAATATCGGGGTACACTCATGGGTGCCACGGAAAGATGGAAATAATGGTTTTTTCCACGTCGCCTTCGGTATAGTCGACCACAAGACCGATGCCAATTGGACTTGGTTCATATCTAAGTTAGGCGATGCTTTATACGAGGATGGAGATTATCATGAGATAATTACCTTCGTGTTAGGGCATGGGTCGAAGGGCCTTGTAAACGCAATTGCGAGAGTCTTTCCTTCTTCGCCACATGCATACTGTCTTTGACATTTAGAGGCCAATTTTATAAAAGCCAATGTCAGACTTGGGAAGGCATTGAAGGATGAGTCTTCGGGTCGATATGCTTCCGCATTGCGTGGGCATCCACGACTAAAAGATTTCGATGATACTCGTGAATGAGCTGGCAGGCCATATCACCCGAAAGCTCATCATCTGGTTGATTAATAAATCGGATATGGCACATTGGTCGAATTATTTGTTCAGAGGTGATCGTTGGGGTGAGATGTATTCAAATGTCGCGGAGTCGTTCAATGCTTGGATCAAAGAAGCTCGTCATTTACCGGTGACGAAAATGGTCGACTCCATAAGGTCTGCGAATTTTGATTTACACTTAACATTTCGTGTTACCCTTTAAAATGTTTTTATCTTTGTTTAATTAGACTTCTCCGACATTAGATATTGATCTTATCGTTTAACCTTTTAGAATAATGTTTAAAAAGGTTCACGAATTATTTAACCATCACTATCTTTGTTTAACGTTATTCGTAGGTACAAGTTGATGCGCATGTTATGTAACCGGCGTGAGCAAGCGAACAAATGGGAGACCTACTTATGCCCAGACATACATTCGAAGGTAGAGATAATTGTTGAGGATAGCCGAAATCTTCGCGTTGGTCGTTGTGTCGATGATCGTTACGAAGTGATCGACCAGTGCAGCAACTCTGTGGATCTTGCCATCAGAACTTGTTCATGTCGAAGGTGGCAAGTTTATGGTATCCCTTGCAAACACGCTTGCGCTGCAATAATGCAGACAGACACCAACGTTCATCGATTTATTAGCGGCTACTTCACCGTCGACAATTACAAACTGGCGTATAAGGAAGCTATATTCCCCATACCCGACGATGACAGGCCTTCAGACGGAAATTGTGAGCTTCGTTTGTGACCGCCTGTGACGAGAAGGCAGCTCAGGCGTCCCTAGAAGAAAGAGGATCGAGTCGCAGAGTTTGATGTCCGCTGAGTTACATTGCGACTGCTGCCATGGATCCGGTCACGATCGTAGATCTTGTAATGGGACCTCGCCAGACTAGGCATTGTAAATAAGTCGACTTCTAAAGAGAAACAATTTGAATTGATTGCCAATTTTTTTCATATTTAAACTCTTATTCTTCACGATGTTATCCGTTATTTAAAGCAGAGCAGTGTTATGTTAAACAGATAACCTGTAATTTTAAATGTTTCAAAATGATATTTAAACAATATATGGTAAAGTTAAATAATTTAAATGAAATGTAAACAATCACACGCCATGGATCCGGTCACAATCGTAGATCTTGTAATGAAACTGTCGCCGACTAGGCATTGTAAATAAGCTTACTTCTAAAGAAAAACAATTTGAATTGACTGCCAATTTTTCATATATTTAAACTCTTATTCTTCACAGTGTTATCAGTTATGTAAACAGAGACAGTGTTATGTTAAACAGAGAACCTGTAATTTTAACTGTTTCAAACTGATATTTAAACGATATATGGTAAAGTTAAATAAGTAAACTGAAATGTAAACAATCACACTGTAGATTAAACAATGAAATGAAACTGAATGGAATTTAACATGCTTTACAATTGAAAATCAAACAAAATTTACATTGACATGTACAAGTCATGTTCAACGAAAAATGAAAACAATGAATTGAATACAAGTCCTCTTCTGAGAAAACAAAATTTAACCCGCTTCGGACGACCCCCCTTTCTCATGGACGCCGGCTGCCCTCCCCTCCTTAAGTATGCGGGTAACATACTTTAATCTCAGGTAAGGGACGTCTGTCTGCGGTAGCCGTAGCTTCTCACCCCAAAGTAATTGCTCGATAAACCGCATGACATAGACGGCGCAATCGACGCTTCCTTGTTTTTGCCGTGGGGTTTCCATGTCGTACAGGAGTGGGTACTTTGCGGTCGCCGACTCGCCGAACTCCATATCGACAGCCGTGTCGAATAGATTCCGCTGTCGAGATATGCAAGTTGAGATTAACATACCGAATTAAATAACAAACACTATCAGTCGGAATAATTAAAGAACTTACCATGTCCGACGCGTCTTTTTCGTACCCCGCGCATGAAGAATAATGCCTGTATTCTTGTTTGTCATTGTCAAGGACGACGACATGGAAGTGGCCATTCATTATGATCGGGAGGATGACAATTTGAACTTCATGCAAGCTGCGCACAGCATCTCCGATCATAGCCATAGTTGTCTCATGTGCGTCGTCCTGCTTTGACATAAACAGCGCCAACGGTCTTATGATGGAGGCGCGCTTCTTGTAGGGATATGGCACTTTGCTCAGTGACTTTTGTATTATGCATACAAAAGCGTCCATCACATCATCTGTGACCATCTCCTTCCCCTCAAGCAGAGTGTATAAATTGACCCGTGTGGTGCTGACAGCGTCATTCTTCCACACGACAGTGCTGAGATTAAACGATAACAAATATAATTAGCCCATATTCTAAATAGTTAAATGATATTATCAATGTTCAAATGATATTATAAATAATTAAACGTTAACTAGAAAACTTAAACGATAACATATAAACATTTAAACAATATCAATAGAAAGTTAAATACTATAAACAAACTTTAAACACTATCATGAAAACTTTAAACTTAGCTGTCCATACGACAATTAAGGAAGATCCTCATCAACTCCTGCTCGTACTTGTTAAGCCGAGATTGACGAACCCATTTTTTCTTCTTCGGAACGAAGACTTGCCGAGCCGTCTTGTCCCATTGTTGATTGGCCTTGATCATCTCTCGCGTTGATCGGTCGGGGTCTTCATGGAGCACTGTCGTTGTGCCTTGAAGGTGTTCAGCACCAGCGGCATCTTCCTTCGATGCGGGGACGACGGCGACAACATCAACCGCGGACACATCCTTACGTGGTTGTTCTTGTTGTGGGATTGTGTCCGGCTCGATGCGGGGACGACGGCGGCGACGATCAACCGCAGACACATCCTTACATGGTTTTTGTTGTTGTGAGATTGTGTCCTCCTTTGATGCGGTACAGTCGGCCATGACCACGGCCACGGCAACAGAATCAACTATCTTCTCAGCCGCGGCTACTCAAGCAGCGATCATCGGGAGACAAATCCTTAGCTTGTTCTTGTTCTTCAGGGATTGTGTCCGTTTTTGATGCCGCAATCTCGGCAGCCGGTTCCACCGGGTCGGGGATTTCGTTAACAAGAGAGTTGATGATCTTTTCCACCGCGGAGACGGCCACATCATCTACGATGTCCTCCACCGTCATGGCCATGTCATCAACGGTGACAGATTCAGTAACAACATTAGCCGCCGATGTTTTTGCTATTGTTTCATCGTCAGCCGCCGGTGGAGACAGAGGCAGTATTGTTCTCCTCTTTTTCGCAAATCTCTTCGAATGTGGCCGTCTTGTAATGGCCACCCCGATGATGTCATCGTCGTCAAATTCCGGCGCCTCGTTCGTCCTGGGTGCTTCAGTTGTTTGGAGGGACGGCGCAGTCGATTGTGAACGTCCTTCCAGAGCCTCAACACGAGCGACAAGCCGAGGAAACTCGGTCATCAATATCTGGCACGCCTGCATAAGAGTTGAAGTGACATCTTCGCCTAATGTCACCGGTGGGGCTGCCACGGTCGGAGGGGCTGCCATGGTCGGGGGGCTGCCACAATCGGGGAACTCGTTTCTGCGTGGTAGGGGGCATGTTGCAATCCGGGCGTGGTGGGGGAGGGCTTCTCCAGCGTCGAGGAATGCGTACGCGTGGTGGGCTGGAAGTACGAGAACGGGGTTGAGCCCGCACGATAGAGGCTGCCCTCTCATCCCTCGCCTGGGCAAGTGGTTCCGGAGCAATAGCATCCCTCCGTCGGTTGGCCCCATCATATATTTCTTCTTTAGCACTCGCCGGAACCAGCTCAGGAAAGTAACATATGTAAACCAAACAATTTCAGCAAAATCATTCAGTTTAAACTATAACAACTAAAGTTAAACATAGTTTTTATATATTAAACATTATCGAATTTATTTAAACGGAAAACACAATGTTTAAACCTTTAATAATAAATTTTACACAGTAAATAACACATTTAAACGCTAAATACAATGTTTAAACATCAAAGACTTATGTTAAACATTGTCCATGATTTATTACCTCTTTTCCTTCGAGCGATGACAAGTTGGTTTCTACCGTCGCTTGCTTCCGGTAACTACTTTCACCGTAGCACAGCATCCTTGGGATCTTGCCGAATCGGACTTTCTTTCCCGTTCCGGTCAGCTCGTAAAACCATACGTTAAGCGCGACCGAGCACCCCTTAATATATCCTGTGTTGGTCTTCTTCCCGGCCACTTGTGCGTCGCCTGCGCCCATGCGTATCGCCCCATGGCGGGTAGATCATCGACATAATCAACGATCCAGTTGGGAACCGAGCATGATGTATTTGGGAAGAGGATCTGCACCCATGAGGTACACCATCGGGGAGTTTGACAAAATTTTCTTCTTCCCCTCCGTCGAACAAGTTGGACAAGAGCGCTCTTGATGGAGTCTCTCGTGTCTCTCGTAGGGTTTTTGATAAATACCTACCTTCGAACCCTGATCGGATTTTATTCTTCTTAAACACAACTGCGTCGCCATCACAACGCAGACCAAGAACGAGGGCCACATCTTGAGGCCTCGAAACTCGAGCGAGCTTTTCCACGATCTCGAATTTATTGGTGCGGCCATCGTACCTTTGCAATAGAGAATCAAGAAGGGCCCTCTCTTGGTAGATAGCTTCCAGCTCGATGAATCTCGCAAACGGTGTCCTTCGGATGATCTCCCGAGTGTCGAGGGGTCATGTTATCTTTCGGTTCGACTAAGGTCTCCACTCACCGGGTGTCAAATAGCATCGCCCATTAACTAGGGTTGACCGCCATAGTCAAAAAGCCCTGCGACAATAACAACACATTAAGCGGAAATATAAGATTTTAAACGGTTACATTCAGTTGATAAACGAAGATATCATTTGTTAAACGGAGAACTAGTTTATTAAACAGAGACAACAATACTTAAAAAGCGAGACAACAACATTTAAAGCGTAACATCTCATTTGTTAAAGCGTAAACCCTCATTTTTTTAAAAGCTGAAACCATATCAAATGAAAGGGGAATTGTACATTATAAATATTACACAAATCATAACAATCGAAAAAACTATTCCTATAGTGTATACAAACGAATGCGCAAAACAACACAAAACCCTAGCCGAGAAATCTCCCAGCAGACTAAGAAAACCCCAGCAGAGAAATCCCACCGCAGACTTCAATATCTTCCAACAAAAAGCAGAGCACAAAAACAAAAACCGAAAAAAATCTTTCTTTATAATGTAGCAGCTTAACATAAAACCATACTCAATACCTTGGTTTGCAAAGCGATGAAATGCCAACTACTTGCTGCGGGGACTTCTCCTTCGAGATCTCTGGTGGAAAGGGAAAAAGTCGCAATTACTGAGGTCGCATGCGGGAGAGACAACTCGGAGACGACTGGAAATGGTTTTAGCGAAGACTCTAGTTGAGAAAAAAATAACTACAAGGCTCCGAAAGAATTCCTCTCTTGGGGTTATCCTACGGAAACCCCCCAACTTCCTCTCATCTGCACGAAAATAGGGCTGCGATCACGACTCCCCATGCAAGGGCATTTTTGTCCATAAAATTTTAAAATAACTCCGTTGGCATCCGTTACATGCTTTGGGGGGTTGAAAAGCATGGAAATAAAAAGGAAGGGGTTTTGGGAGTGCAAAACTAACGGGGTGTTTTTGGCAATAATGCAAACTTAGAGGGTGTTTTTGGCAATTTCCACTTTTTATAATTGCATACAACTAGAAGATAGGAATACTAATGGAATAATAGTTAAGCTAATACATTATTTTTTCCCCTGTAAAATGCCAATATGATTTTGAATAAATAAATTTTAATTCAAACCAAAAACCTCTAGTTCATTTATGTAAAAGCAATCATTTATATTTTATTTTATTGAAATATTCATGAAATAATAGTTAAGCTAATACATTATTTTTTCCCCTGTAAAATGCCAATATGATTTGAATAAATAAATTTTAATTCAAACCAAAAACCTCTAGTTCATTTATGTAAAAAGCAATCATTAATATTTTATTTTATTTTTAATTTTTATATCTTATTTTTAATATCAGTAATATTCATATTTTTTCTATAATCCATTGCTAACCATAGTTAGAGGTACTAACTGACAGTAGAAAGAATTTTACAATAACTAAAAAAATTAAGCAAGCTATTGTAAGTTCAAGAAAATTATACTTTATTATTATTTTTATTTTTTTTTATAGGCAAATAAGATTATATTAAGTTGATGAATGAAAATTGTCTAACATAGCAAATTTATCTAACATAATGTGCTTTTTTTCTTGTAAATTATTAGAAATATTTTTCCACTTTGTTATTAGATCTTTTGAAATAATAGAAATATTTGATAATAGGAATATATATAATAATTAAAATAGTAATGTTATTAATAGTAATGAAAATATATTAATTATATTAATATTAACATAATGATAATAAAACACATAACTGTCATTTTTGTGCTTTGTGTCATGAATATTTTTCATGTTGAATGAAGAGTAAAAATTGTCACATTTAAAATAAAAGTCTAATTAATCCAAAATTCCTTGAGCTCTTCTTCAAACACTCATTTTTTATTTCTATTTTTCACCCTATTCTTTCTTTTCATGGCAACACTAAAAGAAAAAGAAGGGATAATTTTTTTTAGCCTGATTTAGTTCACAAAATCTTATATTACTATTAGAAATATTATTAAAAATATTATTCCCAAATCATATTAATGAAAATATGTGCAATTTTTATTTAAATAACAAGATAGTTGTGTTGTCAGGATATAATATTATAGTGTTTGGGTAGTTGACAATCTTTTATTATAAATTATTTTTTTATTTAAATACCATTGTTTAAGAAATACTAAATATATCAAAATTAATAAGCTTTTGAAGTAAATATCGAAACTGTATACTAATAAATATTTATAAAATAAATTTTAATTTTAATATAATTATTTTTTATTAATATTAATTCAGTGAAACTTATCTATTTTAAATAAATATAAGTTTTTACTTATTTTTAAATTTTTAAAAAATTAATATTTTTAATATTTTATTAAATTTGAATAGTATAACACATCCTACTTGGAATGTGAAATTATCAGCTATTGAGTTGATAATTATATTCATTATCACATTCCGAGAATATGATATTTCCACTCTCTATAAATCTTATTAATATAAGATTACCTGACATTACCTGATCTGTGTTACAAGGATAATGTAATATTACCCTGAACTAAATGCCCCTTCATGTCAATTGATCCAATCCACTCTCATTTCATTTCCAAGCACCGAATCTCTAACCAAAGGAGTAGAATTTAAAAATAAATAAATAAATAAATAAAGTAGAATTTCAAATCTCGAGAGTGTGGACATGCTCTTATTTGAAGCTATATTTATGATGAATATCAAAGATTGATAGTAAACTATACCATGTTTTTATTTATAATATTAAATTCAAAAATGTGTTATTATTGATAATGTTAAATTCAAAAATATGTTATGTTGATCTCACATGTAAAAAAGAATCTGGCTTGTTCAAATCAAAATAACATATATAATAAAACTTATGATTTTTTTTTTCTTCAACGAGCCTTATGTTTATCCCTTAAGTGAGAATAACAAACTGTACAAGTCAAAGTCATACATATAAATACAAAAATATTTTTTTTATTTATTTGCTGTGGAACTATTTGATTTGTTATCTAAAGATTATGACATATTATCTTCATTCATTTATGTTTAACATTCAAAGTTGCAAAAATGTCTTTCTGGTTTGAGTGAAAAAGTCATAATAAAACAAAAATTGTCAAAAGAATACAATTTGATTACAAAAACTATGTAAAGATGTATGTTATATAAAAAAAAAAACAAAAAATAACAAACCCTATAAGAAAACAATCAGAATAGAGTTAACATTAGCAATATGAGCATGGTAAACGATATAAAGCCAACGACTTATGGCCCTATTACATGACATCGAGTCGCCGATAGAGCTCTCGTCGAGTGGTGAGAGTTCGATTCTCGTGAGGCGTATTTCAGGGAGTTATAAATAGTGGTTGTGATGAGTGGTTTCGCATGTCACGTAGCGTCCCTCGTCCCACTTTGTTTCACCGAGCACATGCGCGTCTCCAGGGGTCTACAGTGGGTTCGCCCCGCTCCTCTTCCAATTTAAATTCATAAGTCAAAATAAATTATGCAATTTTTTTTAACAAAACAATAAATTTTAAATTAATAAATTAACAATAAAAATCTAAGCAACTAATTTTACGTACCACACCTTGACGCATTAAATATACGAACCAAAAAAAAACTCTTTATAAATGCAATACAAAAGAGCTAAAGAAAGAATATATTCCTAACATGCCATATCTATGATATATGATGGTTGGTGTTTGGGGCCATTCACCAACCAAAAATATCAAGATAAGGAAAATTCGCTTCATCATTTAAAAAACAACAATAAATTCATTAGCTAACCAACGTTTAAATGTGGTGGGCATCAAGAGGCCATCTACTTCATTGCTCATGTAGCTTTCTTGATAAAAGAAAGTGTTTTTTCTTATATTTTTGAATTATATAAATTCAATTTCGTAGTAGGACTTAAAACAAATTTATTTTAATTTTTTGAAGTACATAATAATATATTTATAATTAACTGATTCCACATTTTAATATTGACCAATAATATTTGTTAAAAGTATTTTGTCAATTTTTTTGTTTTGTTTTTGTTTTTGTGCATAGTAGACTTTGGTAAGTCAAATACTTTTAGCTTTGAATCAAATAAATTATTATTATTATTATCCTAAGCTAAAAATTAGAGAGAAAAGCTTTTGAAGCTTTTCTTTCTCGGTGGAGGAGAAAATAAATAAAAGTTTTGGGGATTTTTCTCTTGAGAAATGATTTTTTGGACATGGTTCCGTGATAGTTATGACGGAATTGAGATATGGCTATCTTCACCCATTGGATTATCTCAATTTAGTGGTTTCTAAAACAAATAAATTATTATATAATAAATAAATAGCAAAATTTATAAATTCATGATTAAGAATGAGTTATGTCTTAATTCCGTGGTACTTACCATGTAACCGAGTCCACTTGATTATTTTTCTTTCTCTTTCTCTACCCTATGTGATGAACGAGAAGAGAAAACAAAAGGATCTATGACTTCATACCTTAGAAAGAATTTTATATCTTATTCTTTAATTTATAAATTTACACAAAAATATGAAGTAGTTAAGAATTCTAGAAAACAAATTAAATGAAATATTTGCACAATATTTATGGAATATTTTAGATAGATATATCTTCATTGTATAGGCACTCCATTGCGATAGAAAAAAAATTAGTTTTCAATGAAATTCAATTTACAATATTTATGCAATAAATGTTGTTAAGATTTGAATATTCATTGGATATTTTTTACAATGATTTTATGATGGCTCTTATGAAATCATTATCTTTAATATATAAAATTTTCAATACAATTCAATATTTATAAATCTTTCTAATAATTTATTAAACTTCATTGTATAATTCTCTTTGAAATTCTTTCATTTATTTTAATTAAAAATTAAACAAATGGTGTTAAGTAATGGGAAAAATTGAAGAAAATATCAACCATGAGATAATCACACAAAAATGCAATGTCTCAAACATACAAAAATTATATATTTAAGAAATCTTGCTTATATGGAGTATGATTAGGATATTATTACTCTTTAGAGATTAAGAGCTAATAAAATTATAACAGGTTGAAAAATAAAAAAACACTAGCAAAACCTATCTTTTATAGTGTAATATGCTAAAGAAAAATCTATTAGCATATTAGTAATATACACAAATTACTAATAACACAATAATAAAATTCATGTGCACGCCACTTTATAAAAGTAAATAAGTTTTAGAAACGCTATCGCTGAGCTTAGATGGGTTCTACCTTTAAGTACCTCTCAAAGGGAGACCCTTAAAAGCCGTATCTCTCAAAGGGAAACCCCTTAAAAGCCTTATCTTTTATAGTGTAATTTTAGCTGAATTAGCTTTAAATCAAGTGCCATTTCTCTATCAAATGTTTATCACCTTATATAAGACAATTACTCATTTTGGTCGTCTTACTGACCATAGTGACTTCATATAACCTTTGCATTTTATAGTGAAACTTCGGCTAAATAAGATTCAAATCAAACTCCACTCATATTAAATGTTTTATCACCTTACTTGAGGCAATTGACCATTTTGGTCTTCTTACTAACCATGGTTTCTTTATTTTGGATCCTCAATATCCATCTCTAAGAGTCACGTGATACTAACTCATAAAAAAAATGATATGGTTACTTACATGGTATGTCACATTTCCAACTTACTTAATAAGGTATTAAAACTAATACCTTTTTAACTCTTTTTATTTCAATGGCTTGAATGGTCCTTTTTCACTTATCTATAAATAAGACCATATTTCTCTTATGCATTGCATCAAATACCCAACATTTATAGAAAGATTATCTTAACTTGTAAATGTTGTTAATGACATTGGGTCAAGAACCCATGTAACAAATCTTTTTTTATTAAAACCTGAGACTTTTTTGCAAGCAATATTATGATTATCATATCAAAAAATGTGAAGGGGTCCAAAATTAATTCATGGTATAAGACATGAAGTTACAAATCTATGGCAAAGCCACTCTCCTCCCCTCTTCACTTTTTTTGTACTATTTTTCTCCGGTTTTAAGGAAGCTTGCTTCAATTACTTTCAAACCCTTGTTGATGTGGACAATTTATCCATGGTAACACTAGCAACACATTTTAAGAAATATGTTAGTGCATTTTAAAAATGAAAACTTGTGCCTTGTGATGAAAAGGCACTTAAACTAAAGGTTGTCTTATAGTAAAGATATACTTAGCCAAATATTATATACAAGAGTGAGGATACACATAACCGAAGATTAGGCCAAACCATAAAAAACACAAAGTAAAAATTGTGTTCTGAAATGAAAAGACATTTGCAAAGCCTACATAAAGACTTGCTAGAAATCTTTTTTTGAGATAATAAAAGAGAAAAGCTCATTAAGCTTACGCTATTTACTACAATCTAAATTTCATATAAGCTACTTAGTGTAGAAGCTAGAAATCATTTTTGGTGGTTTAACATTGTAACTACAAGACAAAGTAGGTGGCTTTATTATTTAAGCTATTTGCACATTTCTCTTTGCATGGTGAGCTATCAATGCTAAATAAGCTTGAAAAAGTCATAGTTATTATCAATCTTCAAGCAAATTTTCATATGTTTTATTTAAATTTCAATATGATTGTTCTAATGAAATAGTTTTGTTAGGTATGACTCATATACTAGATAAAGGACATATTCACAGTAAATGTGTTGGGGGTGCGGAGGCAATGCCCCCGCGGTATGGTACAAGGTAAATTTATAAATTGTACCGGGGTTATATATATGCATCGTATTTGTAATCCTAATATATACATTTCTTCTGGATTAATAAAAAAGGCCGCCGCTCATCGCTCCCGAGGACATAGGCATATTGCCGAACCTCGTTAAATCTTTGTCTCTTTTTATTCATGTGATTATTAGCGTGATTTTCTCTTAACAATTGGTATCAGTGCGAGGTTGAGATGGCTATATCCGGTGCAAAATTCGAAGTGGTGAATTTGATGGAACTGACAATTTCGGATTGTGGCAAAAAAAGGGTAAAAAGATCTGTTGGTGCAACAAGGGATTCTAAAGGCTTTGTGGCCAAAGAAGCCAAATACTATAGAAGCTGAAGATTGGGAAGAACTACAGCAGCGAGTAGCAGGAATGATACTACTATGCCTAGCAGATGAGATCATGTATCACGTAATGAATCTGAAATATCCAGGCGAAGTATGGACGAAGTTGGAAACTCAGTTTATGTCCAAATCCCTAATGAATAAACTGTATCTGAAGTAAAGGTTGTATGGATTGAAGATGTAGGAAGGTTTTGATTTGGCGCGACGCGTGAATGTCTTTACTAAAATAATCACAAATTTAGCTCGACTTGATGTTAGTATTGAGGCCGAAGACAGAGCGATGATTCTATTGTGTTCATTACCTTCTTATGAACACCTGGTAACTACTCTTACATATGGGAAAGAAACGATCAAAGTTGAAGAGATTACTGCAGCTTTGTTGGCACATAGTCAGCGGAAGCAAAATGCAGTGGAAAGCTCTCATGGTGACAGTTCATATGTTAAGGATAATCAGGATGGTGGAAGGAAGTTAGAGAAGAAGGGTTCTGGAAAACAAAATTTCTAATCAAAGTCTAAGAACAGAAAGACGATTCATTGCTTCAAGTGCAAGGAGCCAGGACATATGAAGAGAGACTGTCCAAAGTTGAAAAAGCAGTTTGATGAAAAACGTGATGAATCATCCAAGCCTACGAATGTGGTGCAGAGTGATAATTCAGATTGCAGTGATATGCTTTCAGTTTCAACAAATCAATTCATGGATTCTTGGATTTTGGATTCTGGATGCTCTTATCATATAACGCCTAATAGGGAGTGGTTCACGTCATATAGATCAGCTTATTTTGGTTCTATCTATTTAGGTGATGATCGATGTTGTAACATTGTTAGTATTAGTGAAGTCAGAATTAAGATGTATGATGGTATTGTTAGAACATATTCTAATGTTAGACATATACCAGATTTGAAAAAGAATCTAATTTCCTTGGGCATTTTGCATAAGAATGATTTCATTCCTAAAGCAGACGAGGATATGGAAACCATTAGAATTGTTAAGGGTGCATTGACTGTGATGAAAGGAAAGCTAACTGCAAGGAATATCTACAAACTGCTAGGAAGTACAGTTGTAGGTGGAATTCATTCTGTTGAGTCATATGATGATAATACAAAATTATGGCACATGCATCTTGGTCATCTTAATAAACATGGGATGACTGAATTGCATAAAAGAAATTTGTTGCATGGTGTTAAAAGCTGCAAGCTCGATTTTTATAAGTTTTGTGTTCTTGGAAAGCAGACTAGAGTTAGTTTCTTGACTATAAAGCACAAACTGAAGGAATTCTAGATTATGTTCATTCTGATGTGTGGGGGCCTACGGGGGAATTGTCATTGGGTGGATCTCAATATTATGTTACTTTTATTGACGATTTTTCTAGAAAAGTTTGGGTGTATTTTTTGAAATAGAAATATGAAGTTTTTGCAAAATTTAAGCTATGGAAAGCCGAGGTGGAGAACCAAATTGGTAGAAAGATCAAATATTTGAGATCTGATAATGGCAGAGAGTACACAGATTCACAGTTTCAGTAATTTTGTGAGGAGCATAGGATTCAGAGGCATTTATCAGTGCGCAAGACACCGCAGCAAAATGGTGTTGCAGAAAGGGTGCAAAGGTCATTGACTGAATATGCAAGATGCTTGAGACTGAATGCATGGCTTCCTAAAAGCTTCTGGGCAGAGATTGTGAGTATGGCATGCTACCTCATCAATAGATCACCACGAGCATCATTGGGTGGCAAGGTTGCAGAAGAGGTATGGACAGGTAATGCAATTGATTTTGATCACTTACAGATTTTTGGTTGTCCTGCTTATGTGCATGTACCTGGTGATGAAAGATCAAAACTTGATCCAAAATTCAAGAAGTGTATCTTTCTGGGCTACAAGAAAGGTGTCAAAGGATACAAGTTTTGGGATCTGATTGCAAAGAAAGTGGTGATCAATAGAGATGCAATTTTTGATAAGCAATTCATATTGCAGCAACATCAAGACAAAGTACCAGAAAATAGTTCCAGTTCAGATATATTGCATATGGATTTAGAACTTCATCCAGTAGTAGCTGAGAGAGTTGAAAGTTTAAATCCAACATCTAGTGGTTCTAATATAGATGATCTGCAAAATTATAATGTAGCCAGAGATAGACAGAGACACCAATGTAAAACCTCCAAGTAGATTGGGTTATGAAGACATGGTCTCTTTTGCACTCCTCATTACTAGTGATGATCCAGCTACCTTTCAAGAAGCTATCACTAGTCAGGAGAAAAAGGAATGGATGGGTGAAGTGGTTGAGGAGATGGAGTCTTTGCAGAAAAATCATACATGGGAGCTAGTTTAGCTTCCTGAGGGAAAGAAAGCTATTGGGTGCAAGTGGGTGTACAAAAAGAACCAACAGTATCATAAAAAGAAGAGGAAAAGTTCAAGGCTTGATTGGTAGAAAATGGATTTTCACAGCAGAAGGGGATAGATTATGATGAAAATTTTTCTCATGTTGTTAGGCATACTTCAATCAAGGTAGTACTTGCATTAGTAGCTTGTTGGGATTTGCATTTAGAGCAGATGGATGTTAAAACTGCTTTTTTTGCATGGTGATCTAGATGAGCAGATTTACATGGTGCAGCAAGATGGGTTCACTCAACCTGGACATGAGCATCTAGTTTGCAGGTTAAAGATATCAATGTATGGGTTAAAACAATTTCCAAGACAATGGTACAAGCGGTTCGACTCCTACATGATTCATATTGGCTATAGGCGATGTGAGTATGATTGTTGTGTGTATGCTAAGAGCCTTGATGATGGTTCTTTTATTTTTCTGTTACTATATGTTGATGATATGTTGATTTCTGCAAAGAACATGTATGATGTCTTTGGTTTGAAAGCTTTGTTAAGCCAGGAATTTGACATGAAAGACTTAGGTGCTGCAAAGAAAATTCTTGGAATGGAGATTCACAGAGATAGAGGCTTAACAAAACTGTGGCTATCTCAACAAGGCTATGTTGAGAAAGTGTTAGACAGGTTTGAGATGAGCAAAGCAAAGTCAGTGAGAACTGCATTGGCAAATCATTTTAAGCTTTCTTAAGAACAGTGTCCTAAGACAGATAAGGAAATTGAAGACATGGCAAAGGTTCCATATGCTAGTGCAGGTTGGTTGCTTGATGTATGCTATGGTATGTAATTGTCCTGACTTAGCTCATGATGTTAGTCAAGTTTGTAAGTACATGTTTAAACCAGGTAGGCGACATTGGGAAGCAGTCAAGTGGATTTTCAGGTATCTAAAAGGTACTGTAGGGTATGGAATTGTTTTTGGCAGTTAGCAGAATGATCCTTTAATTATAGGATATGTGGATTCAGACTATGTTGGTGATTTGGATGACAAAAGGCTTACAACTGGGTATGATTTTACTCTTGGTGGAGGGGCTATATGTTGGAAATCAACAGTTCAGTCTATTGTGGCATTATCTACAATTGAAGCTGAGTACATGGCAGTAGCTGAAGTTGTTAAAGAAGCCTTATGGCTTACTGGGCTAGTGAAGGAACTGGGTGTTGAGCAAGGTGGAGTTCAGTTGCATTGTGATAGTCAAAGTGCTATTTATTTGGTTAAGAACCAGGTGTATCATGCTAGAACTAAGCATATTAATGTGAGGTTTCACAAGATTAGAGAGTTGATTGCATCTGGTGAGATACTATTGCAGAAGGTTCATACTAGTGAGAATACAGCTGATATGTTGACCAAGCCGGTTACTATCAACAAGTTCATGCATTGCTTGGACTTGTTGAATGTTGATTGTTGATTGTTGCTAGACAAGCAAGGTAGACCAACCCATTTTGGTGTGTGTGAAACTCCATGGTTTAATCTCCTAAGGGCTTGATATTCGCCAAGGTGGAGATTTGTTAGATATGGCTCATATACGTAATAAAGGACAGATGCTGGAGTTGAGCAAGCGGAGCGAAGTGTAGCAAGAGAACGAAGTACGGTACAGGGTAAATTTGTAAATTATACCGGGGGGTTATGTATATGCATTGTATTTGTAACCCTAATATATACTTTTCTTCTGGATTAATAAAAAAAGGCCACCGCTCATCACTCCCGAGGACGTAAGCATATCGCCAAACCTCTTTAAATCTTTGTCTCCTTTCATTCTTGTGATTATTAGCGTGATTTTCTTTTAACAAGTTTCAATACTATATGATACAAAATATGAGTAAGTTACTAAATCACTCTTAACAAGATTTCTACCAAGCAATTTATAAGGATAAAAGAATCAAAACGATCAAATTAGAGAATCAAATTGAAAGTATTTTGATTTTAAAAAAATTATAATAAACAACCACATCTAGTTGATTAAACAACAATAACTTTAAGTGGTAATTGCCAAAAACCCCTTGACAATTTTTTTTATGGACAATTATCCCTCCCAATTTTTAGTATTCTCAAAAAACCCCTCCTTTTTCCTCAACTAACTTTTCAACCCATTATGCATCTAACGAATAGAAACAGAGTTAGTTAAAATTTTCATGGACGATATTACCCTTGCATGGGAAGTTGTGGACAACCACCATATAGTGCGAAATGACCATCATGCCTATTATGTAACCACTTTGGCGCTTGAGAAGAAAAAACCAGAAAATAAACAGGTTTTTTTTTTGGGTAATCCCGAGAGAACATCATCTTTATTAGCAGAACTTTTTTCCTCTCTTTGACCTTTCATCTACTTGCAAGGGAGGACCCGCACTTCTTTCCCTTGTTCGCCAAGCGTTTGATCCCCAAGGATACTGTGTTATGGAGAAAATGGTTACTGGAAGCAAGCTTCCTTAGGACCTATGTTGTCATTTCTCGAATGCAAAGAGGTAATAAGTCATGGAGAATTTGTTCGCCCCGTTCACAACCTCTCTTTCTCTTTCTTTGCTTCTTTAGTATTAAATGCTCATCTAATTTATCGGCTTATTTGCATATTACCCGCTCAAATCCTTTCTAATTCTCAATTAATTATTGTTCTATAAACTTTAAGACTATTTTACCGTAATCCTTTAAATCATGCAGATTTCTATCAATATTTCCCTCTGAATTTAGAAATTATTACCCCCTCAAATCCTTTCTAATTCTTAATTAATTCTTGTTCGGTTTTCAAAATTATCTTTATTTAAAATATGATTTAATAAAATGTGAATTTGAATATGAGTTATTAGAAGTTTAAGAAGTACATTAAATATAAAGATAAATTTTAACGTTTTATGTTTAACAATAGTTGTTCTTGTTTAAGTTATCTTGTTTTTATTTATCAATCCCAGTTTTCATTTAAGTTAACATGTTTCCGTGTAACAGTCTCGGTTACTGTTTAAGTTTACTCGTTTATATTTATCTGATTACGTTAAAAAGCATTGTTAAATGTTTTACTTTTAATTTGTTGGGTTTCAATAGTTTTACATTATATGTTAATACGTGTCAGATTAAGTTTACTAATTTGTGTTTAATAGTTTTGGTTTCTATTTATGAATACGGTTTTTAACAATAGTTTTTTTGTTTAAATTATCTTGTTTCCGTTTATTAATCCGGGTTTCCATTTAAGTTAACACGTTTTCGTTTAATAGTCTTGCTTTCTGTTTAACAATAGTTTTTATTTAAAAATACCTTGTTTCCATTTAATTATCCGGGTTTGTTTTTAAGCTAACGCGCTCCCAACAATAAGCCTCATGATAAACATTCCGACAATTTCAAATTTATCCATACAAAAAATGGACATAAATCGGATGAATAGGAATTAAAAAAACATACACACATGTACCAATCTCCAAGGGGATCGACATAAGCCCTAAATCGGTCCTCCATCTCAAGCATCTTCCTCCCTCTCTTACAAAACACCTAATACCTCTCACCCTCCTCATCCTCCTTTCGCCGATCTGATTTCTTCAGTTCTCCAAAGCACAGTGCATCCCCCATCAGTATATCGATCCTCGCCGGCCTCTTCCTCTTCAAGGCCGAGCCAAGGCCGAGCCTTTCCCACCCAACTCCGCCGTCAAACTAGAAAGCGAACCCGAAGAATCCATAGCAACAGAAGGCAGTGACGAAAACGGTTGAAGCCCACTAGAGATACGCGGTGAGGCTCAAGATCTTCCAAAAAATGTTTGAAAAGAAGGCAAAAAAAATTTGGGTGATTTGATGGTTAAAAGTATAATTTTCAAAAGGATAATGTGTTTTGTTCCACCATTGCCAAGGGTAAAGATGGAATTCAATTAAATAAACTAGATAGAATGAGCTGCATGGGGCAAAAATTGAAGTGAAACAAAAAGGAATGGCTGTATGGTAAATTCAGAAGTCAAAGGGCTGTCTGGGAAGTTTTGAAACTGTTAGGGGGGTAAAAAATAATTTTTCCTAACTTTAACCTTTTTACTTATACTTATACTTGTATTTACCTTCAACATACGCCGATTCCAATTGGCCCTTAACCAAACCTCACCTCAAAAATCACATTTTTTGGCTCTCTTGATTGACATCTGAGCCAAAACCTCACCTCAGAAACATTGTTTTATTCACTTGATTGACATTTCGGCCAAAACCTCACCTCAAAAATATTGTTTTATTCACTAATCGATTGATGTTCGAGTCATAAGCCACATATGATTTTGGTACAAACCTACCTATATATAAGCAAGTCATGTGACTAGGGTAGCCACACAAGCACCATGCTTAGTGGGGGCAATCACAGGAACCTTTTGGTTGTTGTTGTCCATCACTTGGCAACATCATTTGCACATCCCTCTCTTCTCTCATTCAATCAACCTATAAATCATTAAAGATTCCAGTACCCATCCACTGTTAGTTTCTCTCTCCACTCTGCCACCAATTTCCAACAATATCATTGAGACAACACTGCATTGTACCATTGCAATGTTAAGGACTCATAATATTGTTCATTTGATATTGATCTTGATTGCTTTAAGACAAAGCCATATGAGCCCTCTTTACTTTTGTATTGAAAGGGAAACTTGTCTTCTCTTTGAGGTGGAATAGAATTATAATTTCAAGGCATTGGGTGGATAACCTGATAAGGTGCATGAATGATGTGTGGGGGAGGTGATCTTAGTACTAGGAAGGGTGATTGGTAGGTATTTTATCTCTTTGAAATTTGATAAACAAATCACTTTCATGCAAAGTATGAGAGTGGTGTTTTCTTTAGGTGTATGTAAAATTGTGTCAAAAGGTGAATCATGTTGATGTTCTTGGGATTCTGCTTTCATTCTTGATTGAGTCAATAATTGATATTTGCAAACTTTCACTGTTCAAGATAAGGCAGAATGATGTGGGCAATAATTAAAAAAAAAATGTGGATATGCAATGAGAAAGTGGGGAGAAGAAATTGAAATTATGTTTGTATGCTTTTTAATGTTTGTAAAATTCTAGCAACTTAAGTTACACTGCAATTTTGAGAAATTTTAATTTGATAAATAAGATTGGTATTAGTTACCAGGAGACCATTAGTTTAATAAGCACACTAGTGTTTTTAGAATAGAAATATTTTTTTTATTTATATTTTTAAAAAGAAATGTATATCTCAAACTCTCAATTATATACTAATTGATGAGAAAATTCATATATAATTTTTCATTAGCAGAGGATAATATATACAATTGCTATCTTTATGTTCCATAATCTTTAATTTTTTTTTTTTGTTTAAAAAGGTGAATGAACCACTTCTATTAGAACGGAAACAGTATATAAAAACTCTACGAAAAAACTAATGAGGCAAAAGTACTAAATAAGAAATTATTAGATGTGGTACAACATCAAAAGATAGCCAAATCAACAAAACACAAAAACAAAGCGAAGCAAAAGAACTTCCTCCAACTTCCTCGAAATGGATCTAGCCTGTACCCAAATCTTTAAATTTTGTATATGCATTGTATACTCTAGATTTTTTTATTTATCATACAATCATCTATTAATTGTTGAAAATGAGTAGATTAAAAAATGTTTACTATATTTTTTAATTTAATATTTATAAATTTTTTTTAATAGAGCATATATAATACACAGAAATCAACAATGAATTAAACTCTATATATAGCAATTCTATTACCAAAATAGAATTTTCATTATTGGTGTTGATATTTTCTTAATTATGAAATGACCCTCCATAAGACAATATATATATATATATATATTTATATCATGACATAAATATAGTTTATATTAAATAGCTTAATTTTTACAATAACAAGATAAATATAAATACATCATACATAACCAAGCAAGCAATTTTTAAACTTTGTTTTCCTCTAATGTTTTAGCATTTGCAAATCCTTCATTTATAGTTTTGGGTCTCCAAAATTAATCAAAATTATAAACATAATCTTTTTTTTTACTATATAATAGGTGTTTTTAACTGTAGATAAATAGTTTGAAATTTGGTTTTGCATAAATTTATATCTATATTATTATAGGTTGGCTCTTGAAACAACTTATATAATACTATATATATATATATATATATATATATATATATTAAAAATTGATGAATTCAACCTAAAGTTTGAACAAAAAAACAAAAATCAAAGTTTTTATATTCATGTGAATATTTAATTAATGAACCAACATTGATATTATTAGGACATATAATTGCCTTTCATAAATATACTATTATGAATCATGATGCCAAGCTTGTGGGTATCCATCTAAATAATAAATTGGCAACCCTTGTGGTACCTTAAACACATGGTTTTCTCTAGCCCTAGAAAACTTTTGAGCCTTCTAATTAGTCAAGGAGGTGATTAAATTTTAATAAAATAGAAGTTGTACGTCATTTAGATACACGTCATTTAGATACAAAAGTAATTTTCTTTTCCAATTCAATTGAAAAATCTTGAATATAAACTTTGAAAAATAATTTATTTGTTTTTATATTTTTTAATTATGACCAATTAGTCTATACATATATTTTAATTATATGTTGCTAATTTTCTTTTTCTTTTTTTTTCAAGACAGCTATAAAATTATAAAGTAGATATTTCGAAAGCTACTTTGGATTGAACATCTTAAAAATAAAATTTTGATTTTTTAACTGCTGTTTATGATTGTTAGAAATACAATTTTAGTATAATTATTTTTTTTAAATTTATCCAAAAAAAAAGGTAAAGTGTAAAATGGGCATTGTACCGGTCACACCATCCAATTTAAGGCACAGACACTTTTGTAAACCGGCATATCAAACCCTGGGCTTTGTTTGTTTGTTGTTTTTTTTAAACCACATTTTTCAAATATCTTCAAAAACATAGCTTTATTTAAAAAAAAAAACACATAGCCAACAATTTAACATTCCCACATCAACCAACGACCATGTTGTTGATTGGCATCAAATCTTTTACGTAGAGGGCTTGTATTCTATTGAAAAAATATATTTGAACTACAGCTAGTTTGCGTAAGGTGAGATCATCAATGTTATAGAGCTTGCATACACGCTTCTTCTCTGTGCATATATTTGACATATAATTTGTTCATATTTATTTTAAAAAAATCCCCATCTTTATAGTTATAATAGCGATTAATCTTATGTAATTAAAAACGATGGTTTGAATGGTCTCTTTTAAACAACTTCACTTCAAATACAATAAATTCTATAATATAATTCTTTTGTGATAAATTTTAAAATTAATTTCCTTAAACACTAAATTTTATAAACTATGTTCTCCTTTTTTTCATGACTGTGCTTCAGAGGTTGTTTGATTTCTACTAATGTGAAGCTTTTCAGTGGAAATGTAAAAAATAAACAATAAAAACAATTTTACTTTGTCTAAATTTGTGGCTTTATTGGTTGGACTAGGTGAATAACTTCAACAAGGAAGAAGCACAGAGATCAAGTTCATGGTGAAGCAATAGAGAAAAAAAAGTACTTGAAATAATGTTGCCATTTTTGCAAGTTTTGTTTGGTTTCATAGAAGAGGGAAAGAGGAATTGAAGAAAGTGGTAAAGAGAGATTTGCATTTGAGTCTTTGTGGTTGTTCAACTGCCACCATTTTCTCTCATTAGTGTCTTGAGAATCTAAATATATTTGGGTTTGTTTTGGGGATTTGCTTGGTAGTTTTGGTTTCCATGAATTTGCTTTTCTTTTTATGTTCCACATCCACTTCAATTGTTAGTAATTTTAATCTTATTATTCTTCATTTTATCAACATCTCATTTCCTAAACTTAACCAAACATTTTTATGCCTCCCTAATTTGATCAATTAACTATTTGGATAATTTTTTTTTATGAAAATAAACCACAAAACTCTTTTTTTTTTTAAAAAAAACACAATTGCAAAGCAATTATAAAACTACTAGAAGGTGATTGTTTGTTTAAATCTTATTTTAATTAACTTCGAGATAAGATTGATTTACTTAAGTGAGTTAAATCTTATGATTAGAAGAATTATAAAGTCTAATACTAATGTCGTTAATCTATTATTTTTGTGAATACTTTAATGGGAATGACCATGAAACATACTTAAATAAACATATATATATATATATAATAAATTATTTTAAAAATTATCAATGGCAATAAATAATTATAATTATTTTCTAAAATAAAAATTTAATTGAAAAAATTATTTTAATTAATATTAATTAAATTAAATTTTGGTCAATCCTAAACAAAAGTTTTTCATTAAAATGAATTCAAACTTTTCGACTTTAACTTCATTATTTTAAGTGAAAATTGCCAAAAAAACCCTACAACTTTGCCAAATTGCCAAACAAACCCCCATAGTTTTGAATACCCAAAAACCCCTTCCTTTTCAACTCCATGATTTTGAAACCCCCAAAAGTACGTGAAACGGCATTAAACGGAGTGTATTTAAAAATTTTATGGACTAAAAATGCCCTCAGACTGGAAGTCGTGGTCGCACCCATTTCGCTGTGTGAGAGGAAGTGGGTGGGTTTTTCTAGGCATTACAAACTGCTTGTCTTCTCTCAACTCGATGACTCCAGCTCAACTCGCCTCCAGCTCTTCTCTTCCCACCCAAGCACTCTTCCCTTTCCACCTGGCCTCAAGAAGAAGTCCCGTCCAAGTATTCGAGCATTTCGTCACTTTGCGCCTAAGGTATTCATTATGGTTTTTGTTAACTATTCCGTTACGTAAGAGACATTTTTTTCGGTTTTGGTTTGTGATTTTTGTTTTTTTGTTGGAAGACATCAAGCTTTTCGTGGGGATTAATCGGCTGGGGTTTTGTTAGTCTCAGAGGAGATGTCTCGGCTTAGGGTTTTTGTTTTGTTTTACATTTTCGTCTATGTATACGATCGAAAATGGTTTTCCCGATTGTTGTGCTTTTGTGTAATGTTTATAATCTACGCTACTCCTTTCGCTGATATGGTTGCAGTTGTAAAAATGAGGTCTCCGCTTAAAACAATGAGCCTACCGCTTAAGTTAGTTCGCCTCCGCTTAATTATTTGTATCTCTGCTTAATAGTATATGTCATCGCTAAAAAAATGATATCGTGTTTAAGAACCGAGTGTTTACCGCTTAACAAATTACATTTCCGCTAACAATGTGTTATTATTGTCGCAGTCTTGTGATTATGGCGTCAATCTAGTTAACGGGCGATGCTACTTGACACCCAGAGTGGAGACCGTGGGTCGAATGAAAGTTCACATGATCCCTCGACACCGGAGATCATCCGAAGGACACCGCTCACGACGATTTCATCGAGTTGGAAGTCGGATACCAAGAGCGGGCCCTTCTTGACTCTCATGCGTAGATCACGATAACCGCACCAATAAATTCAGGATCTGGGAAAGCATGCCGACTTTTCGAGCCCTCAAGATGTGGCAATCGTTTTGGCTCGTATGCGATGGGAGGAGGCGCGATGTTTCAAGAAGAAAACACGGTCGCACTCAAGAGAGGTATTTATCGAAGACGCACGAGAGACACGAGACTCCATCGGAGCACTCTTCAAAGAACTCGCTCGGGACGTAGAGGGAGAAGAGGAGAATTTTTGCCAAACCATCGATGGTGTACCTCCGGGTACAATCCTCTTCCCAAATGCCTCCCCGCCGGTTCCTCAATCGGATCGCTGATTATGTCGATGATTTACCCGAATGGGGCGCCACGCATGGGCGCAAGCGACGCACAGTGGCTTATGGAGGACATACCACAAGCCGCTACCCGAGTGCAATCTAGATGCGCGGGGAAGAAGACCAACACCGGGTATGTTAAGGGTCGCACTGAGCAGCTTTAACATCCGGTTTTTTACTGAAATGACCGGGAACTCGAAAGAAAGTCCGTTCTGAGAGATCCCAAGGATGCCGTGCTACGGTGAAAAATACTTACCGGAAGCAAGCGACGATAGAGACGAGTTTGTCATCTCTCGAAGGAAAAAGAGGTAATAATTCAAAAATATTTTTGTTTAACGTCAGAGCGTTAACGCTTTAACCATATCATTTACCGCTTTAACTTTATTCATCTATCGCTTAACATTATAACTTACCGTTTAACTTTGTTCAACTACCGCTTTTAAACTTTTTAGTTTAATGTTTAATTTGTTTGTTTACTGTTTAACACAATAGGTTATAACGTTTAAATATACGAGTTACATGTGTAAATATAGTTTTAATTGTTTAAACTAAATAATTTCGCTAAGATTGTTTGTTTTTACACATGCTAGTTTCTCGAAATGGTTCCGTGAATCTCGATGAAGAAGTATTTGTTCGGGACCAACCGTCGGTCGGATGTTATTGCTCGGGATCCGCTTGCTCAAAGGCAAGATGAGAGGGCAACCTCTTCCTGCGCTTGGGCCGGGCGTCGTTCTCCCCGCTTCCGGGCCAAAAACGCATGGGTCGAGGCCGAGAAGCCCTCCCCACCCCGCCCGAGTGGCTTCCCCCGACCGTGTCGCTCGAGCGTGGCGGCTCCACAGGCACTGAGGCGAGGGATGTCACTGCAATTCTCATGCGAGCTTGCACGATTTTTGATGATCGAGTTCCTCGGCTTGTCGCTCGGGTGGAGGCATTGGAAGGCTGGTCACGATCACAATCGATCGCGCCTTCCCTTCAAACAAATGAAGCACCCGGGGACGGATACGCGCGTCGAGAGTTCGACGACGAGGACATCATCGGGGTGGCCCTTCAAAGACGGCCTCATTCGAAGAAGCTTGCAAAAAGAGGAAAAACAATAATGCCTCACGTCTCCACCGTCTGGGGTGACGATGAAATAATAGCGACGACCATCGGCAGCGAGCACCATCGTCGGTGATGTTGTTAACGCTGATGACATGCCCATCACGGTGGAGGAGATCGAAGATGGCGCCGAGTTCTGCATGCTGTGGAAAAAGATCGTCGACTACGTTGTTGACGACATCATGCATCGGTGGAGCACGGGCGACGACGATCGCGGCATCAAAGATGGACACAATCCATGAAGAAGAACAACCGGGACAACGTTGTGTCTCCCATTGATGTTCGTTTGCAGTGGAACTCACGGTTGAGAAGGTCGTTGAGTCTATCCTCAGCGAAGTGGAATTCACGGTGGAACCAACGGTCGATCGTGCTTGCATCGAGGCGGACACAATCCCATAAGAACAAGAAGCATGTAAGGAAGTGTCTCCCGTTGATGCTTTGCCGTGCGTGCCCCCATTAAAGGAAGTCGATAAAAAGTAGAAGAACTTCGGGAAAGTCTTCATTCAGAAGAAAAAAATACGTTGCCAATCGGCCTCAATAAGTCACGAGCAGGGGAGTTGATAAGGGATCTTCCTCAGCGCCTACATGGACAAGTAAGTTTGAAGTTTTATGATATTGTTTAAACCGTTTTTAGTTACCATTTAAGTAGGAGTGTTAACGTTTAAAAATTTACTGAATAACATTTAACTTATAAGTGATACCCTTTTAAATATTACTGATTTACTGGTTTAAACATTCAATATAGAATATAAAGTTTATACTTTAACGTTTAATTTTTATACTTACAACATTGTTTACATGTCTTTGTTCGATTCAACCACAAAGACAGCTGCGTGTGGAAGAATGACTCGTCGACACCACACGGGCCAATCTATTCGACACGCTCGAGGGGAAGGAGATGAGTCGCGGACGATGTGATGGACACATTCGTATGTATCTTGCAAAAGAGCGATGAGCGTGAGTGTCATATCGTTATAAGAGGCGCGCTCCATCACACGCGCCATCGGCCTTGTTCATGTCAGCAGGCGACGACGCACATGAATCCACGATGGCTATGATTGGAGATCTCAGCGCAACTTGCGTGAAGTGGACATCGTCATCCTTCAGATAATTATGAGTGGCCACTTCCATGTCGTCGTCCTGACAATGAAAAACAAGAATACTGGGCATTATTCTTCATGCCAAAGCGAAGAATACGATAAAAACGCGCTAGAAATGGTAAGTGCTTTAATAATTTGTGTTTGTGTAATAGTGTTCGGTAAATAATCGGCATTCTAATATGAACTTGTATATCTCGACAGTGGAACCTATTCGACCTCCGTATCGACATGGAGTTGGGCGGTCGGCGCATCAAAAGCACCCGCTTGTTCGCGACAGCGAAGCCCCACGGCGAGAAAAAGGAAGTGTCGACTGCATCGATCTATGTCATGCGGTTTATCGAGCGATTACTCGCCGGGTGAGAAGCTACGAGTACTGCATGACCGAGCGTCCCTTTATCTGCGATTAAGGTATGTTTCCCGATACTTAGGGAGGGAGGCGGCTGGCATCACGGACCCGGAGGAGTCTTCGCAGCGGGTTCTTAGTCATTCTTTCTATATTTGTATACGCGATTCTTTCTTTAATAATCCAGATTCATTGTTTAACATACACTTTCGGTGTTTAAGTATATAGTTCATTGTGTAAATATCAATGTAATTGTTTAAACTCCGCTTTTCTTGTGTAAAAGCGAACCCGAGGAGGGAGTGTACGCAAGCGGGGTCATAGTCATTGTATAGGTGTAAATATCATTTTGTTTCGTTTCGTTTTGAAGAAGAAGAAGAAGAACAAGAAACGAGAAAAAAGATACGTAGCCTTCAAAACTTTGTTTGAGAAAAAGCAAGCGGGAGGCATTGAAAAAACTATGCATAAAAAGTTATGATTGGGTAGCCATTTTTCCCACCTTTCGTAGGGCAAAAAGGAATTTCATATCGTGGACCCACTTCAACTTACTCGTGGGGGTTAAAAGGAATGTAAAAATATAACGGAGGGTCGTCCGGTGTGCAAAAGTTGGAGGGGTTTTTGGGAAGGTTTGAAAATTACGAGGGGTGAACAGTAATTTTCCCTTATTTTAATATCCAATTAAACACAAAATCAAGTAACTGATGATTCCAAACACAAATTTAAACATAAATAAAAAATAGTGCATTTTTATAAATTAAAATTTTTAAATAAATAATGACGGTTAATTTATCATTGTTGTATTAGATAGTTTATTTCCTCTTTTGAATTGAGGATGTTTGTTTAATCCCAAAATAATCATATGGATGCTACTTTATTTGAGGAATCAATTCTTAGTGATTTAGAAAATTTTTATATGAGTTTACCTCCATTTTAATGTATAATGGTTAACAGATGAAATAAAAAATAAAAATATTACAGCATGCCTCATGACACATAAGATATGACATCATGACAGAGGTGATATGTACAATTCACATTATATGACCTATATATATATATATATATATATATATATATATATAGAATGCAAACCATTCCTTTGGCAAATTTTCAAGCATGTTGAGCTTGAATTATTTACTTTTAGGCGGTTTTATTCCTTAAATTAATTCCACAACATTAGACCAATAAATTTATTGTTTGGATTTGCTTTTGGAAAACCCAGAAGTGCTTTTTTATAAGTTAAACACTTCTGGGTTTCAAAAATGTTTTTTATATTGACTTTTCTGAAAAAGCAGAAGCTGTAAAAAAAGCTGAAAATAGTTTTTTTTTCAAAAGTTGATCATGACCAGCTTTTGAAAAAAAACTGTTTTTTAGTTTTTTACAGCTTCTACTTTTACATAAAAGCTAATTTAAACAGAAAATACAAAAAGTGCTTAACTTACTCTGAGAAACACTTTTTTTCAGAAGCACTTCTATTAAACTAAAAAAAAACATTTTTTTATAAGCCAATCCAAACTATACTAATAAAAATTAATATCAACAGTTAAAAACATCTATTTGATTTGACTAATATTTGACTTGATTAATAATAATAAATTAGAATTATATTTTTAAGTAATAATAATGAATATATCTCAATGTTATTATTTTTAAAAATTAACTATTAACTATTAACTATATTTATTTAAAAATTAAATTTTTGTATAAAATAAGTATAATATTTATTCCAAGTTGTTTGTTTTGTTGAGATAATACAGTATTTCCCAACAAAATACTGTGAAAGTGATGGGTTAAAAACTAAAGCTGTTGCATTAAATAATAAAATAGTAAAACTAGTAAATATTTGATGAGCTATCAATATATATATACCTCATATATATATATATGCAATATAATTTTCAATTCATCAATCTTACAATGTCCATCAATCATTTCTCTGTATAGTGTTGACTCAAAAAGCTTATGTAATCATAAATCTCATCATAAAATACTCATATTAACTATTACAAAATTTTTTTAAAAATAAAATAAAATATCAAATTTATCATTTTTATATTTATATTTTCAAGCACTAAACATAATAATATATTAAATGGAAAAGCTTTGTGTGTATGAAGACAAATGAAGTGATGTGTCACAGCATATGCAAGGCCATGTTGTGGGCCATGTTTGACAGGCTTTTCATTGCTATGTCATCCTTCACGGGCTCCAACTGCGGGCTCTAATTGGGCTTAAATTATATTACCGAAGTGGGCACATGGTGGGTCACAATGACTAGGATGATGACAGTACTGACAATAAACTATTACTTTTATGATCGGAGAATGTGCATGGTATGTACCACACTTTTTTTTTTAAAAAAAAACATGAAATTATATATATTTCCTAAAAAAAATTAGTTTATTTTATTCGGAAGAAAATAGAACTATAAACCAAAGGACCATTGGTCTGGTGATACTAGCCCCACTACAAAAGGTGTTCTTACAGAAAGCTTAATATCTTGGTTTGGAACACATTTGATACAGTGTGTGCTAAAAGTTAGGTGAAAATATATAGACTAGATAATTAATTTTTAGTCTTGCGTAAGTTTTTGACATGTAAATGCACTTATTGCACTTGTAAAGAAAAATAAAATTTAATTTTTAGGATTTGTTTTCATGGGCAATAAACCGAAAGAGAGGCTGAGGGGAGTATAATTTTTTTTATTCATTATTATTTACTTTATTATACTTGTCCTTAAAAAAAAGCTAATTATTTAAATTGTCACTCAACTATTTAGTTACTCCCATTTGAGTGTCTGAATTATAAAAAATTTCAATTGGATAGTCAAATTTTACATTTGCTTTCAATTGGATAACCTGGGCTACATTCATTAAGGGTGTATTGACGTCGCATGCCATATCATATCCCCTTGTCACGTCAGTATGCCACGTAAATAATTTTTTAACTTAAAAATAATTAACTCATATAAACGGTCTTTCATCTCAGATAAACAAAAAGATAATTTAATTTTTAAATTTTTTAATCAAATAAATTGTAGCAATGTTTTTATTTAATTTGATTTTTTGTCCATGTGGTATGTTGATATGACAAGAGAGCATGAAATGACCCAATTGAATATGAATCTAAAATTAAAGTACCCATTAAATTTTTTTTTATAATTTGATGATTTACATATAGATTAAACAAATAGTTTGAGGACCATTGAAATAATTTACCATAAAAAAGAGTTAAAGATGAGAAGAAAGGAGAGGATCACTTGAAGTTAATGCTCCAAAGAATGGATGGAAAAGGAGGCTTGCATTTCTTTTTAGATATCGTACGTATAATTTCTTTTAAAAATCTATATTTGCATTTTTCTTTTAAAATTATGATTAATTCTTGCACTTTGAGTAATTGAATTTATTCATTTTTTATTCAAACAATATTCTAAAAAATGATTGAAACAAATTATTAAAACATGGCATATAATATTACAGATATACCCAATTTTAAAAAAATTTTTTTTACTTCTTTTCTTTTATTTGTGAAATATTATTTCTAAAATTTTTTGGAGTATTTTAAGTAGTCAAAGGATCTTAGGAGCATGAACTAGTGATTATGGTGGGTATAGGTCGGTGTTGGAGGACACCATTGGTTTGATGGCGTTTTCACTTATCGACAAATGTGATCATTTAGTTTCTTAGTGAAAGAAGGTGTGGGAAACGGTCATATTATTTTTAAATAATTTTAACAACAATCTAATTAAAAAAAATCTATACTAATATTTAGAATTATGGAGATATTTTAATGCCAATATTTTTCAACTTTTGTTTTCTTATTTTTGGGGGAAAAAGTAATGCACCGACTTTTTTTTTAAATTTAATAATTAATAGTTATTTGTTAGAACTCTCAATTTTCAGCTAGACTTAATTATTTGTTTAATTTCTAATAATTTATAAACTGTTCAACAAATATTTTGACTTAAAGGTCAAAAAGATCTATAGAAGTGTACTGATACGATTATGGCGTATTATGAGATCATCCAATTTTATAAAATTTTACATATTATTAAATCATTTTAAGATGAATTAGCAAGTAAATGATAGTATTAATATTTTAAATTATCATATTAAAGTGGAAAATATATATATATATATATATATATATATTTAATCTTTTAAATTTATTCCATTCCATTTAACAGGATAATCCTTTTATGAAGGAACTTATTGCCAACCCATTAACCATTTTTGTTAGAATAACTAATATTGCAAGTTGAGTAGAATAAGAGAGGAACATATACGGGTATTCCTGTTGATTTCTTAAAAGGAATACAACCACTAGTTATATATGTCACCTAATGTATATGTTGCTTTTGGTGAGTATGTGATGAGTGTATAATATTCATATATTTTATATCACTTTGTGCACTCATTTGGTATGAATTAGAGTAATATTATGGAATTCGATGCTAAATGTAGTTTGTTTCACATTTTTAGGTTTAGAGCATCGGTTCAAGATGAGAGAGAGCCAAAAGAAACATTTCAGACCTCAAACAATGAAGATGGAACTCTCTCGGCATCATTTGAATAAGGACAAGACAAAACTAGGTGGATTACGGGTAGCTTACAGTCGTAAGTAGATTCTAGAGAACCTTGCTGGCATGCTTATGCCCGAAGGGGAGATTCAGAGCCAAATCAGAGAACGTTACAAGCAAGGGTTACGTCCTTAAGGATGCCTGTAAGGACTATCCAGAGGAGTTTACGACCACAGCATACGTCGGTAAGGGCAGTCGCAAGAAGCAACACAGTGAAGTTTACGGTTTAGCGCTTACGGCAGTAAGCTGGACTGTAACACAAACAAAAGACATTACGGACGTGCCTTATTGTTGTAAGTGTTTCCTAAGGCTCGCAGCTATCTTTTCCAGCCCTCTTACGGGAGCATGTAAGTAGTTGGGTATAAATAGACCTGATGAGGATTTTTGAGGCATCAAATTCTTTTCTTTTGGAAGATTCTTTGAGGTGAAGTTAGGGAAGATAAGAGACAAATCTCCAGCACTTAAGGAGCGATTTCAAGGGGATTGGGCTCAACATTTAAGGGGATTGAAGATTGTAGTCATCAAGTTCACCTTGGCGGCGTGCGTGGAAGCCTACTTAGGGTTTCTCTGGTGATTCTTCATTGACACGATTGAGAAGGGGGTTTTCATGGATTTCATGTTTCCTCTTATTATTTATATCTTGGATGCTCACCCTCTATTAATGGAGGGCTAATTTGTAGATGTTTGGACATAGTGAACTCTAGGGTTTATACTTTTGACATTAGTTGTTGGATCTTTGATGCTTCAATTCTTTTCCTAATTGCAATCATATCTATATGAGTCTAATTGTGTGATTGAATGCTTGATTGTTAACGAGGTGAAAGCTCTAGCTATCATGTTTGGTATTGGTATATGACGAGAAGAAATTCCATCCAGCATAGACTTGCCATAATTTGAGAGGATAGTGAGTACACCTCTAGTTAGTCTCCCACAATCCTTCTGAGTGGGTTAGTGATAATCTTCGTGCTTCTTGCAGTCATATGAAGTGGATTTTAGGAGAAATTGCATTTATACTATATATTCGGATTAGGGGTAATAGCTCTCTTTGATGGAGATTATGTATTTAAGAGAATGCTATTAACTCACAATAAGGTTTCATAGAGTGTTAATACGATCATGTGGATGTTTGTATCAACTCTGTACCTTTTCAGTTACTCTTCGCCTGAGAAATTGGGGTTTAGTATAATTCTGAAAATTTTTCAATTCAAATAGGATTGCATGTTTAGACAACCTTTGTCATCTACTTCATAACCCTAGATGGGATGCTATGCCTGGGCATCGCTTTCTTCCTTGACTTCTCTCCTATAATTTCCCGTATTTTCTTATATTTGCTTGCTTTTGTTCACACACACAACATTTGATCATTTAGGCTATTTTTCAAGTTTAGAGTTATTACTAGTATTTCAATTTTTTCCCTGTGGGCCGATACTCTGTACTTACGCACATTTTATTGCATGATCGGCACGTACACTTGCGTCCCTATCAGTACACCTAACAAACAAAAGGTGGGTAGTTACACCTAATACGACAAAGGATAGAATTATCTTATTACAGGATATTTGTAACTAATTTCTATTCTATTTGACATAATAATTCAACTAACTAGGAGGTTTTCTAACAAGCCTTAGGCTAGGAATTGGTTTGTTATTGGGCTACTGATCATTGGATTGATTGGGTGAATCCTGTTTCTCATTAATTGGTGCCTTAGCTTCCTACTGGTCTCCATCATCATATCATCCCCTGTAGATTGAAAAATCACATTGTCCTTAAGATGAAAGTGAGAATACGCTATAGAACTCATTCCAAGATTTCCATTAGAGTGCATGATGACCATTGGATGGTTTGGCATTCCAACATCTCCATTGGTTCCAATAATGGTTTGTTGTTAATAATTGCAAGGGGTAGAGAAAGGACATTCCCTAAAGTCTCACTAGGGAATGATTCAACTACGAATTTTGGAGGTTTGGTTGAATCTTAAAATCTAGAGCAAGATTAGCTTAATACTCAACAAGACCGATCGATTCGCTCGAGTACCAAGAATGGCCCATAAAAGCACTTGGCTAATATGTGGGAGAGGAGTTTGGTAATCAAGGTTCTTAGTAGGGTTGGAGACGAACGAGGAACTTATCTCCATTGCTAAAAAACTAAGATCTCTATGATGCATGGTTGTTAGCATTTTGTGCTATTGGGTGTTGAGTCTGAAGGAAGTTTCTATCAAGTGGTGAAGCAAAGCATCTTTTTCTAGTAGTGCCTCATCTGAAGCTTTGATTGATGTAGAGCCTCTAACATAAGTAGGAATAGTAGTGGAAGATGGCTAAAATTATAGCAAAATTCTTCTTAATGAAGCATTATTGACCAAGAGTGAGGCTTTCCATTTGTGAAGGCTCTCAAATATTGCTTAAGACCATGATTTACTAACTCCACCTGACCATTGGTTTGGGGGTGGTATGCCATATTGTGACTGAAGGCGGTTCTACTCAACTCAAAAATCTTTTTCTAAAAAGAACCTAAGAACACTGGATCACTAGATCTTCGTTCGAAATTATGTAAAGAGGGAAACCATATAATTTCACTATCATATCCATAAATGACTCTACTACCTTTGTTATTGTGAATTGGTGTGGAAGAACATCGAAGTGGTTGGTATGGTAAGACGACTGCCATTCACAATGATAATGACCAAATATCCCTGAGATAGTGGATGTCTGGTTATAATGTGAATAGCCGGACCAAGGTATGCTTGAAGAACAAAATATCTTCAATGTAGAGAATGGCAATGGTAGCTCCCCATTAGCCTATTTCTAATATAGCATGACCAATTTTGACAAAGTACTATTCTTTGATTGAAGTATGCCCATGATGTCGAAGAGTGGTGTGCTAGCAAGTGGAAAACATTAGGCCATAGTATTGTCCGAAGCTTGTGTAGAAGGATTTAAGTAATCCTGTATCTGAGAAAGAGCATTTGCTACATGGTTAGAGTTATCCATCTTGTATTCAATTTGAAGAGGAATAAAATGAAAAAAATGCCAGAAGAATTCATTCAGGCATGATCACATGTGCCTTATGAGAAAACAAATCATCCACTCTGACCTAAGGCTTGCCGACATGGAAGCAGATGTTTTAATTTAAGCATAGAGAAAGAGATGAAGAGAGTGAAAAGACACCAATAATCTAATGATCCAATGAATAAATGAATGAATGGATGAAGAGAGTTCCAAAACTAGATCCTCAAAATATCATGAGATTTAAGACAATCACTCTTTAGAAGCACTCAGATCCACATTGCCTTTAATGTCATGGAAGATGTGATTAATTATAATCATTGCTACATTTGGTGTTTTAATTCATATTTTAAATAATTCATTAATATCTTTGATGTGTTTTGCACATTAATTCATGTGTATGAAGACTGCATTGATTTGAATATAGTTACACATCAAGTTTGCTCATTCATCTCTATTGTGCAAGTAGTGCACCAATTTCAAAGCTTCTATTTACTATTTTGTTCTCTACTATGTAGGCGATGGACCTCTAGGGTATGTGAAAATGAATTTGTGAATATGCAAATAATGTTAAAGTGAGTCCTTGAATACTGCAAGTGTATGGGTCATCAAGTAATACCTTGTGGGTGAGCATGAGGGTCGTATTTCCCTAGGAACGGCGAGAGACTCCTATTACTTCATTTTCCCTTAATCAATAGCCTAAACATTTACGTTTTTTTTCTTTATTCTACTTCTACAATTTCTAAACAATACAATGGAGGATCGTTAAGCGCAATTGGAAGGAGTTGGGTAGTTATATGATAATATTCTTGATTGTTACTTATGGTATGCGTTGAGTATGACAATTATATTCTAGTATTGGACTAGGAGAATTCAAAGGCCTACTAGTCCCAATCTTTTGGCAACTAGGTCTAAATCATTAGAAACTTTAAGATGGAATCTCTTCCTATCCTAGCTTCCTATGTTTGCCTTAAGTGAAAGAATTCCTCTAGAAGGGATAGATCAAACCCTAAGCCTAAGGGGCAATCAATCTATAATCTAGAAACTTAGATATGCCTAATCTCTTAGCGCATGCATAGATCTAACATGGCATGTGTGTTCTAATGTAGGGGCATATTTTCCTCACCACATTAACAAGATAAGAACTCAAGAAACATGTAATGAATCACAAAATGCTAGATAGATTTATTGAATAATCAATCATAGTTCATAAGCAATCATCACAATACCTAAACATACAATTTTCCTCAAATTGGTGTCCTATGGATCAAGAATAAAGATATGAATGAAAATAGACCCACAAGAACAAAGAATAATATATGAAAAATTCCTTAACTAACTCCCTCCAATAGATCTTTGATGGTTGAGGTCGAGAGAATCCCAAGATTGATAAGACGACATCGAATCTCTTCGTGCGCCCACCTCTAATGATGTATGTTGATTTTCCCTAAGAAAACTCACCGGAGTCTGCTGAAAAGTGAAGAAAGTCATCTCCAGCCACTTAGATCTCAAGATCTCCGGCCACTCTATCTTATTCAGCAAAAGAATCCCCTTCAATAGAAAAACCTAGGGTTTATATAATTTTGAGTCCGCCATGGCCTTAGCACGGGCGTTGTGATACCTGTGGTGAGTAAGTTGTTGCTTGGGGCTCAAGTTGCGTCTTGGCACGACTTGTCTGAGTGTTGTACAGGTAGATCACGGTTGTGATGGATTCACAATGGTTATGGTGAGGCCTTGTGGCTTCTGTGTTGCTTCTAGTGATTCTACACTGCCATGGCTTGATAACAACAGTGTTGATAGTGTACAATGACAGTGGTGAAATTTTACCATGGCCGTTGTGAGCTACAGTGAAGCTCTGATTCAATAACTTAGTCCATTTTGCTTTGAAATACCCCTGAATTTGCTTTTTTTTGCCCTAAATAGAAATAAAGACCTTGGTGAACAAAAAAACAAAATTTCGTACTGATTTGGTACTAAACATGTCAAATCTTGTCAAATCTCATGCTGAAAGCAGTGTAAATGATCTGAAAAATATGAACTTTCAAGCACTTATAAGTAGGGCATTAGGCTTTATATTTAGCTTTTACATGAACTTTTACTTTTTTTTTTAGAATGTAAAGTTCGGCACCATATTGGATTCTCCATGCTATTCCACCATGAGTAACTTTTCAGAACTATAGGATAATAAATCCCAATATGATTACTTTATTTATCATGTTAGTGCAATGGATCAGTAAAAAAAGTAAGTATTAGCTATTTGGGTAAGCCATATGTTTATTGATGGATTATACATAGATATTTGGTTAATAATTTTATTTAAAATCATGAATATGTTTATTACCATATTAATTTAGATGGCTTGGAATCTACTTATTTTTGTTTTAGATGCTAAAGATTTTTGTTTGGAAAGAAGCCTGACTAACCTATATATATATATATATATATATATATATATATATATATATAGATAGATGTGTGTGTGTAAATTTTATTTTTTTATATGTTACCAATTCATGTTATTTCTTAAGGTAAGTTAAATAGTAAAAAATGTTGACAATATTGTTATATATGGAGTTTATAATTTGGTACCAATGAGTCTATACCGACCTTTACTTTATATTTCTTTGAGTAGATATTAGGCTTGTATTTCTTTGATATTGGATAACTTTTGTTCAAGCATGTGATGAGTGTATAATCGCACATGATTTTAGATTATTTTATACACTTAATTGGCATGTGTTAGGTTGTTTATTTTGGAAGAATGTGTTTAACATGGTATAGTGATTTCAGGTAATGGGTAGTGTGTAAAGAGAGTGGATAGTAGAAAAAAAAAAGTCAAAATGAATAAGATAGAGCTCTCTCAACATCAATAGCAAGAGAACACGCCAGACAAAACACCTTATGACTAAACTTACGGCCATAAGCCCCAACCAGAGAACCTTGCGGGTATGCTTATACCCATAAGGAGAAGCATAACTTCCAGACAAAAGAACTTATAGGTAGGATTTACTCCTGTAAGTCGGACCGTAAGGGCCATCCTGAAGTGCTTATAAGGAACAGTACACGCCAGTAAAAGAGGTTGTAAGCACCATCCAGAGAAGTTTTTGGTCCAGCAATTATGTCTTTAACTTAGATTGTAACACCAAGACATAAGATCTTATAGGTGGATCTTATCGTGGTAAGATGCTCGTAAGGCACATGACCCATCATTTCTAGCTCTTTATGGCCTTGTTCTTACTCCCGCAAGTGGCCTGTAGGTGGTTAGGTATAAAAAGGTTATGTTGAGCGGTTTTGGGGAATCTTTTGATGACCAGGCAAAGGGAGAAAGAGGGGTAGTTTCTCAAGGATTTCTTTAGCAATCCAGCTAGGGAGAGAGCCTCATCCACCATCTAGGACATCATTGGAACCATCGAGAAACATCTTTGGTGGCGTTTGTGGAAAATACGAAGAGAGTACATCGGTATCCAAAGGGGCAAAGAAAGAAAGGGGTTTTCATGTTTTCATTGATTTCTTTTGCCTTTATTGAATTGTATGAGTATTCTCCTTTAATAAAGAACTAACTTGTTAGTGTTTGGGCATAGATGGAACCTATTGTTTATATTTTGATTGACATTGGTTGTGGATTTTGAATACCTTTATATCAAAATTTAATTGTAATCTATTGATGTTGAATTCAATTATGCGATCCTATTATCTTGGATTCTATTGTAGAGAAAGCCAAGAATTCATGATTGATGTACTTGTGTGATAAATCAAAAGATCCACCTAGTATAGATAAACCGTAATTAAAGGGGATCACAAGTCTGCCTAGAAATAGGGTTCTTTGGAGTTGATATTTCTCTTTCTGTGATCCTTCCGAGTGAGTTAGCATAGAATTCCTTTTGTAATGCAATCGTAGGGAGTAGCTTCAGGAAGAGATTCTGATTTTACTTTGTATAGGAGTAGGGGTAATTTCTTCGAGAGAAGAATTTCCTATTCTTAGAATTTGTGTTTTCTATAGAAAGAGTTCATATAGTGTATTGCGGTCATAGGGTAGTCTGTATCAGCGTTGTATGGGACAAGTTACTATTTACCTTGAGAAAAGAGGTAGTATGATTTAGGAACTCTCTTGGTTCAACTAGATTGCAAGATCTTATAAAACCATTGTCCAAGGCCTAACAAACGCAAGGCAAAGTCTATGCCAGGACACCCTTTCTTCATGCTTGTTTCACCTCTTATACGTACTCCATGGCATTTATCAAGTTAATTGTTGGATTCAGAATTAGTACTAGTATTTTCTAGTTCCCTGTGGATCGATAACCTTTCTTTTAAGCACACCATATTAGCACGTGCACTTGCGTTTCATAGGTGACTTTAATACCCATCAGCATGTGAGGTGTTTTTTTTTATTCGAAAGGAAACTATTGTCAAATAGATAATAAAATGGCCTAATTTTAAGTCTGGCTTGGGAGAATCTACCTATTCATATGAACAAAATATAATGACATTATCTTTCGTTTTCCATACCAAAGTTTACAATAGGGTTTTAACTATCCCTTTTATAATCTAAAGTTTATTTATTTTCTACCAATTTCATATTAGATGGATCATTTTAAGGAAGATGACGAACTATACCTCATACAAATGATAGTTTTGGCTATGGCCTATGAGTATTATTATTGGTATAGGATAAAAGATGTAGAATTTGTAGAGAATAGTCATGTGAAATGTCAAAAATAAGGGAAAAATATTTGTCTAGATTGATTGATGGTAATGATGCGACTAGTATCAACATGGTTTGCATGAACAAATTGACCTTTTTCAACTTATGCCCAATATTACATGCAAAAAGGGCTTCTAAGACATACACTACTGATGATGGTAGAAGAGCAATTAGTAATACTCTTACATATCCTAGGGCATAACTAGCACAACTGTATCATTGAACATAATTTCCTAAGGTTTGGAGCAACCGTTAGTAGGTACTTTAATAAATTATTGTTTGCAACCGGTAAATAACAACATGAATACACAAAACATCCTTGCATTTGTAGATTTTAGCCTTCATTTCACTTATGTTCTTGCTGGTTGGGAAGGATTTGCTCATGATTCTTTAGTTCTTCGTGATGCACTCGAAAGACCCAATGTGCTAAAAGTCGCTAAAGGTATATACACACCTTCTTTATTTTATAGAAAAAGGTAAGAGAATAAATTAAATATGCTAATTGAACTTATTAAAGTAAATTTATCTCTTATAATTAAGAAAGTATAACTTGGTTGATGCTAGTTACGCCATAAGACTCAGTTTTATACCCCTTTACAGGGAGTGTTATTTATCACTTGAAGGAGTTTGGCTCTCAAACACCTGCAAACTCTAAGGAATTGTTTAACCTATGATATTTATTTGAGTGTTCCTCCATCAAGAGTACATTTGATGTTTGAAGAATCATATTAAAGTTCTAACATCTAGACCCCCTTTCACATTTAAGACACAGGTGAAACTCATGCTAGGTTGTTGTACCTTACATTATTATATCCTTAGTGGAGATGAGGATGAATTTATTCCATTTGAAGAAGATTAAATATTACAATCAACTTCAAAAATCAATGTTATGGGACAAAGAGAAGAAGTGAAGAGTGGGCAGATCATTGTGATCAAATTGCAACCAAGATGTGGGTAAACAAGTTAAAATATTCATAGTCAATTGTAAACAATGCAAGAAGCATCACTAGTTCTTATGTTACAAATTCTTTTATTATTGTTGGTCACTTTTAATGTATACTCATTTCTATAATTTTATATTAAACACAAATCAATGATAATGTAAAATCATGACATACATTTTGCCGTTAATATCAAGGAATATATAATTGAATATCTTCAATGCTTGCTTGATTGGAATCATATCATGGCTTTTGTTTTTGTTTTCTTTTTTTTTCTTTCTCTTGGAATTCATTGCTTCTCATATTATTCCCATTTTAGTTTTTGTATATCTTTTATTATTGAAGAATGGATGGAGATGATGCTTTTAAAGATAGCTAAACAACATCATTTATGAAGACCACATCAAGGACATGACGAAATAAGAGATGGGTACCATCTGAAAGTTGTTACTTCATAAGATTTATGGTCAGCAAAGTTGAGCAAAGATTAAAAGTAGGCAGGGGCTTAAACCACAATCGATTCATGGTGCTATTCAAGCTATGGAGGATAATTTTGAGGTAACAAACAAAAATGTTTTTGTTATCATATATATTATCATGGGCAAGATGAAAAAAAAAAAGAGATGAGTGCCATGGGTTGCAATGATAACCTGAAAATGATTATCATGGGTGAGGTTGAGTATATGAAGTACATTAATGTTTTTGTTATCATATATATTATGATTTGAAAAAACACACATTATGATTTTATCTAATCATTTTAGTATTTATATGTTGAAATACAGATCCACATACAAGATGAGCCATATTTGAATAAGTCTATAAAATATTATGATCTCTTTGAGATTATATGTGGTAATGATCAAGCTAATGTTTATCGTGTCATCTAGTTTGTAAGTCATATTGGGCTACAAATGGATTATAACATCGAGGTTGAAACACTTTCTCCCACCCAGCATGTTGATGATACATCCTTTAGGAAGGTAGATCCATATAGTAATGCCTCCCCCTTTACTTAAGGCAATATTTCTAACCCATGTCAGCAACAATCCTAACTCCACGAAGGAAAGAGAAAGACAAGTGCAAGGTGAATTCTCATGATGATGCAATCCATGAATTGACCGGCACAATTAAAGATGCATTTGGGTCAGTTAGATCTAGCCGATTAGTGAGCTATACAAAAGAGCTCCAAGATGAGTGTGTGAAGTTGACACAGTATGGATATTCCACAAAACAAATTGTTATGATGTACAAACACTTGATGGCTAATGATGCATGAGCTTGAACTTTCTTTAGAATGTATGAGGAATTTTGCAAGGTTTGGGCAAATAACTTCTTTGCTTTAGTCGACCTGGAACTTTAATGTGTGAAGATGGTAAGAAATTCTTTATTTCAATATTTTGTAATTTTCCATGGTTTACTTTTCAAGTTTTTTCTTGAATTGTATGCTCTCTATTTTTTTTTTTTTTCCTAGAATGACTTCATCTTGTGGAGGATGGTTGTATTCCCTATGGTGGCAAACTTCTTTGTTATGATAGTTCTTATTTAGAGTTTTGTATGGAGTTTATAATGTATTAATACAGAGTTTTATATGTGTTGATGTGTAGTTATATATATATATATATATTTATATTTATGGGCCAAGTTTCTTAGGGACGTGCATAAGTTTTTAAATCTACTCATATCCCTCGATGGCCGTTGGATGCCCCCACTCTCTCCCACACACACACGATATATGTATTTAGGGGGCATGTTTTCTCGGGACATGTGTAGGTTTTAAATCTATGCACATCCCATCCAATAACCCCTGTCCCTCTTTGCTACACCACTATATATATATATATATATATATTTAGAGGGCAAGTTTCCCAAGGACGTGCGTAGGCTTTTATCTCTCTTACTTTTCATTCTTTGCTGACTGAGAACACTTTCCCATATATTTATATGAAGTTATATATATATATATATACACATGTAAAGTTTTGTTGATTGGAGTACATGAAGTGTTATTTGAAGTTTACATGTATATACATGTATAGGGGAATGAAGTAATTGGTTGTATCTTACCGGTGACACTTATTAGTTGAGTGAATGTGTTTTTATCTCTATTTGCTCACCTTTTTTTTTTCATATATATATATTTATATAGATATATATTTAAATATGAAGAGGAAATCAGTGTGATATAATTGCATGATTTCGATTATCATGTTAAAATATTAATAATAAATCTAAGAAATAAAAATAAAATTTTGACGTTTTTTTATAGCTTCATGAAAAAAAATAATTTTTTTCTAAGATGTCAAATATTTTATTTATTTTTCTAGTTACACGTGTATGTGCAACTTAGGATTTAAGTTATTCCTTTTTTTAGGTTAATATTAATTGTAGTCATTATGAATTAATTAAAATCCTTAAAACAATATTATTAGTTATAAAAAAAACTTCTTGGTTTGTTTTATAAAATAGATATTTATTAACAAAAAAATCTTGGAAAAAATAGAAAGAGTATTTTATCAAATAAAATTTTCATGTATGAAAAATTAAAATAAATTTATATCTAGTTATTTAATCATATATTAATTAATAAAATTCAATCAATTTTTTGTATTATTAATAAAATGTAGTGGTCACTTTGGGTGAGGGTAACTTCATTGTTGATGACTATATCTTCTAAATATATTAAACCAAACTCATAGTTTTTAAATCCAAATTTACTTTTTTTTAAGATAAATATAATTCTATAATTAACATTTCAAATACATTAACAAAACACTGGATTTGACTTTTATATGTTTTTAAATATAAAAAATTATAAATATAATGTAACTGACTACATCTAACCAAATTCCCTTTAATTGATTTATAAAACCCAATTAATTGACTATAGATAAAACCCCAATCTAAATAAAACTAAAAGGTATAGGGCGGTCAAATTTGTTAATTTTATCAAGTTAATTGCCACCAGTATCTGTCAAAGGAACTCGCAAATCCAAAACTACAGAGCTTCAAATCCCTCTTTTTAGTGCTTCAAAGAACTTTATGAAAATTTCTTTTTTAATTTAATTTATTTTAGATCTCTGTATCAGCATTGCACAAGAGTATCAAGCAATAGAATCAACAAAGCACAGATAGTACCATTTATCATGGTTGGACATGTGCCCTTCTCTCTAACCAACAAAAGGAAAATTATTTATGTAGTACTAAAAAGGACATGGTCTGTGTTGTGGCTTACTTGACTATGTTATAAACTAAAATTAATTCATGCATCCTATGTAAATTGTACATATAGACACTCTTGAATATCTTGATTCATCCCCGAAACATGCACCCACGAGTACATACTGTGCATTGCAATGCTTGCGCACGTGAATTCATAAAATTCAGAACTTTCAATTTCATTCATGCAGAGAGATGGCAAAAGTGGGCAGCGGGCTCACACCACGTTAGTGGACACTGGGTCACGGGCCGGTCTGGTCCCTACCCTAGACTCAAAAATACAACCCATATATTCGGTCTGACCTGCCGACCCACGTCGTGCTAAATCTGCTTGATCTCAAACCCGACCCATTCTGATCATCATTGTGCTGCCCAAATCCAACCCGACCTAAAAAAATAAATAATTTTGTATGAAATAATTGAAATAACTAAATAAAACTACTACTACAACCCCTAAAATATTTTCAAACATTTAAAAAAAAATACATCACAAGTATTATAAATGTTTACTCTTTTCAAGCCTATTACTATTATATATATATATAATTATATATATTATAAATAATATATGATATATATATATTATTTATTTATTCGGGTCGGGTCGGGTCGGGTCGGTCAAAATTCATCCGACCCAAAACCCAAACTCAAAATTAATCTAGCTAAAACATTTGAGTCCCAACCCGGCTGTAGCTAACTTTCTAAACCCAGTCTCAGATTTTTGAGTCGGGTTTTGGGCCACCCTCATGGGTTGCCCGGCCCATGTCCACCCCTACACCACGTGGGTTACAAGCGTTTCACTTTTTTTGCTTAATATACGTGGGACACTGCAAAAAAAAAAACATATACAATCATGGTGCATCAGAGAAAACTTAAGTGAAATACAATTGGTGAAGTTCATGGCGTTGATCATTGAATTTTTAACATTTATTTTAAAATAAATAATTTAATAAAAAAATAAAAATATTATAAAAACTTGTTATATTTTAATATATTTTTAGGACATATATTAAAAGCTCAATAAGCACTACATCAACCACACCTATTGCATTGCATCTAAATGGTCCTCAATTGAAAATATCATCAAATCTCCTTAAATCTTGACTAATAGATTTTGGGGTGTGATAGTTTCTGAATTTAAGTTTTTATAATAATTATGATAAAAAAAATTGAGATGCTTTATTTTCCAAAATTAATATAAATAAGTTCAGAAATTTATTTCAATTATGTAATGTAATTATTAATGAAGAGTAGTTTTGAAGTGGATTTAATTAAAATTTTATGATTGTAATTTGATGAATTTGTTTAATTAGATAGGGGATTTACAGTAATGGGGCAAAATGTTTGAGTTATGTGGAGTTTTAAATTTTTGACCATTAATCATAAGTAAAATTATTACATTAAAATATAACGGCAAAGAATAAACATTGATTGTGAATAGTCCGTAACTCACTTCAATTACACTACAAAGAACTACTCCTATTTTCCACCATATTGAAAATTTAAAAAATTATCTAATCTTTTAAATAATTTCCTAAAAATTACTTTTATTTTAAAATATATAAAATAGTAAATAATATATAAATATATTTATTATAACCCATGATTCCCTCACCTCTTAACATTCAAACGAACACAATATATATATATATATATATATATATATACAAAATTACATTTGAATAAGAAAAAGCTCTTGCATTAAAAACAAAAAAATCAATAAAAGTAAATCTTGAATCAAAATTCAAGAAAAAAGACACAAACCAAAAAAAAAAAAATGATGAAAAATGGTTACTTTCTTTGAGTTCTTTTACTCACTAACCTCATCCCTCTCATGATCAAAATCAACAAAAACAAATCTTCCATTCGATAATGAAAAAAAGACAATATAGACAAAATTTCATTTTCCACCATGAATAAATCAAATAAAATACATACTACAAAATCTTTTTGAATCACTCTCTGACCACATACCTTTCAATCATTTTATCTTTTGCATCCCAAAATCAAATTAAAAGGAAAAAATGAATTTTGAATTAAAATGCAAAGAAAAGGTATTTTTCTTGTCCTCTACTTTTCTTTAATTTTATATGAGGAAATCAAATCTTCAATCAAAGTTGTAAAAAAATAAAATAAAAATAAATAAAATAAATAAAATAAATAAAATAAAAATAAAAATAAATTGGAGGAAAAAAAATCAAAGTCACATCATGATCTAATTGCCGATGATAAGCCCTACATTGCTTTTTAGTATGATTTCTCTTCCCTTCTCTCTAAATGGGTCCTTAAGAACTTACCTGTATTTTTTTGATGAGTGTACAATTGTCTATCATTTTATATCATTTTGTACACTCATTAGTCATGTATTAGAGATATATTGTTTTGCATTCTCAAGCTTTGAGCAACACTTGAAGATATGAGGAGAGAGCATTCTCAAGCTTCGAGCAACACTTGATGATATGAGAGAGAGAGAGAGAGAGAGAGAGAGAGCTAAAAGAAGTGTTCTAGACCCAAAACGAAGAAGATGGAACTCTCTCAGTAGCAATTAAATAAGGACAAGGCAAATAAGATGGCTTACGGGTAGCTTATGACCGAGATTGCGGCCGTAAACCTGTTCCAAAAAACCTTGCGGGCAAGCTTATGCTCATTAGAAGGAGTTTAAAGTTAAATCAGAGGACCTTACTGGTATGACTTACTCCCGTAAGTGTGCCCGTAAGGATCATCCAGAGGAGTTTACGAGCAGAGCATATGCCTGTAAGGGTGGTCGCAAGGGCTACATAGAGAAGCTTACGGTCTAGCTTTTATGGCCATAAGTTGGACTATAACATAAGACAGAAGATCTTACCTATGGGACTTACGGCCGTAAGTGATACAGTAACGCTTGTGACCCATGATCTCCAGCTCCTTACGACCATGTCCTTAAGCCCGTATGTAGTCCATAAGAGGCACAATTTACATAGATCTGATGAGGATATTTAGGGCATCTTTGGTTCCAATTTGGAGGCGAGGATAAGGGAAGAAGAGGGGGTGAATCTAAAGTGCTTTGGAGGCGATTTTAGGAGGAGATTCCACCCCACCATCTTGGAGAGGAAGATCGTAGCTGTCAAGACTAGCTTGGCGGTATTCGAGGAAGGTTCTTGGGTGTTCTCTAGTGATAAACCTCCGGCATGATTGAGAAAGGGTATTTTAATGCTTTGTTTTATTTTCTTCATATCTTATAATTTGAATGCTTGCACTTCATTAATGGAGAGCTAATTTTCTAGATGTTTGGGCATTGCTAAACTCTACGTCTTTATGATGATTTCTCGTGCAAGTGTACGGGCTCGTCAAGTAATACCTTGCGTTCTCGCACGAGGATCATATTCCTTGGGGCCAAGGATCTATTATTACTATTTTTTTTTATCTACTTTCTAACCTCACAAATCGCTTTGAGATGCAAAATTAAGCAAACTAATTGAAAATTTAGCTAACTAAGAGAAGGATGCAAGATGGCCAAATGCGAAGATGAGGTTAGTAAAACAATGGGAGAAGGAGGCTACAGATGTGGATCCCCTAGCGGGTAAACAAGACACCTGGATGAAAAGTAAAGTGCTGCAATTGTGGTTTGGGCTGAGAGATTTCTAAAGTAGATTAAACCCAAATCCCTTGGTGATTAATCCCTAATCCTATACAAGTATTGATCGGAATCTCTTCCAAATAAAATACTCCTGTGATTCCTAGGTTTAATCCTAATTGTTGAAAGGCTACTGACACCTGAATCCCTTGGCGTGCTGGTATAAGAGACCCCTTTTTTTTTTATCTATCCATGATCTAGTATAAGAGAGCATCCCACGTATACAAGTACAACTCATACAATAATTACAGAGGTCTACATAATGTAATTCAAGGCATGCAAACAAGATAGATTAAACCACAAACCAAACAAATGCATTGGAAACAAATAAATCATCCAAGATACAAGTTTTTACCCCCAAGGTTCATCGATATTTGGTGACCTTGGGGGTTTAGTGTGCCATTAATCTAGGGATACAACAAATGAGCATAAAATAACACAAATTAACCATAATAAAACTCCTTTGTGAATGATGATGATAATGAGGAAGGATCCTTCTCTTGAGCCCTTGATTTGATAATGTCCAAGCCTTCTAAGGTCATCGGCGTGGTTCTGGTCAAGGATTTTCCGAATGAAGCTTCCCCTCGATGTTGCAAATCCACTGAGCCCAAAGAATAAAGCCATATTTAATCGCTTATCAAAATATCCATAAACCTAAGCATTTGCTTGCCATCAAGCAAACGGATCGTGAAAGAATAGAAAGGATGATGAGTGCCTAAATATAATACCTCCCCGGCTTAAACAAATACAAAAATCTTAAAGTAGTGGGGGAAAACAATGAAATGACGATGTTGAGTTAAAAATCAAGCACATGGAAGAGATCTTGTCTCACCTCTAATATATCTGTGTCGTATGTGTGAACCTCCTATCTCACTTGCCCTGATTTAGTGTTAACCTAATGACGTCAATCATTACAACTCTAGATGCTAATCACTCCATATACAATGAAAACCAGGTCTTAAAAATACTAAGTGCTACATCAATGGGCCACCAAGATCCTTCTAATTCTTTAAACTTGAACTCACAATCCTCTCATTCAAAACAAGTAGTAGATAGTCTTCAAGATCAAAAGGTTTTTTTTATACTTACGTAGACTGTATACTACCTTTCTAAGGGGTGCCCATGCTATTTAGGCACCAGGATACCTAACTACTCACTCAGTTACAAGTCTACATGAAAAGCATTCATGCCTAAGGGGTTGTTGGCGTGAGGAACACTCTGGTTAGGAACCCGAGCCCAGGTTACTTAACCCCTATTAGCAGTAGAACATTGTCTCTATTTTATTTCTCGTTCAATCCTAAATCATGTCTTTTAGACTGCTCTACATGACACACAACTAGGACTATACCTCAAAAAGAATTAGAAGTTCTTAAAGGTCCATTAAAAGATAGAACTTGATAGTCTAAGGCAAGTCATCAAAAGTAGTGTGTTAATGATAAGTGCTAAATTGATCATATTTTCTATATCATTTACACCACATCTAGCATGAATTTGTATTTGTTTTGCATCTCATTAGGATGAAAATTCATTCTTTTGTTTACAATGACCTTTATTTCCATTTTAGAAGGAAAAAGTGAATTCGAGGATGTTTTGAAGCAAAATGAAGCAAGTTTCTGAATCAAGGCTGTACCATGACTCACAATGCCCGTTATCTACACTTACCACTACCATGATCAAGCCGTGGTAGCATGAGCTCACTGGTGGTAATATAGAAGCTATAATGGTCACACAACAGCTGTTGTGAAGTCCATAACGACCATTGTTAAGATATATAATGCCCAAAGATCATGCCAGGACAAGACTTGGAGCCCAAGGAACAACTTACTCATAACGTGCATCATAATACCCGTGGTTAGATCGTGGTGGAGCTGATTACTATAAATACCCTAGTTATCTCAATTTGAAGGGATATTTTTTTGGCCGAAAGAACCTAGGACAGCTAGATTTCTAGAGATTTGAGCGACAGGAGATGGTTTTTTTTCCATATTCCAACAAATTTTGGCGGATTTCTCTAGAGTATGTCAATGAGCAGCATCGGAGAAGATCGTGCATGACAGGCATCTTCAAAGATCATCATTAGAGAGACATGAGTGACACACATCATTGGACAACCTTGGGATCTTTTAATCCCTATTTTTGGAGAACTATTGGAGGGAGTTAGTCTAGGAACACATGTAACGTTTATTTATTCATTATTTAGTCTTGTGGCTCTCTTTGCACTTTGATGTTTTTCTTTCTTTGATCTATGAGAACATAATTTGAGGGGAATTGTATATCTAGATCCCTCGGCTATTGTTTATGAATCTTGATTGATCAATATATATCATTCTAGTTTTCTTAATCATTGCATGTTTTAATTGTTTATCTATGTTGATGTGGATGAGGAGGATATGCCCCTACATTGATAACACCCATGCCATGATAGATCTATGCATGTTCTAAGAGGTTAGGCATAGATAGGTTTCCTTATTAGAGATTAATTGACCCTTAGACTTAGGGTTTGATTGATTTCTTCTCATAGGGTTCTCTTACACAAGGCAAACATAGGAGGCTGAGGTGGATTAGATTCCATCCGAGTGACAGGGTGGAGGAATTCCATCTTAAGTTCCTAGTGATTTAGACTTAGTCACCATGGCTTATTGGGGCTAGTAGGCCTTTTGAATTCTCCTAGTTCGATCCTAGAACATTATTGATACTTAATGCATATCATAATTAGTTATCAAAATAACTTTCATATATACTCCCACTACTTCCAAGTGTGCTTAATAACATCTCCAATTGTATTGTGTCCATAATTTGTACAATTAGATTAAAGAGAGAACTTAAACATTTAGGCTATTGATTAAGTGAAAAGGATGTAATAGAAGCCTCTTGCTATTCCTGGGAAAATAAGACCCTCGTGTTCATCCACAAGGTATTACTTGATGACCCGTACACTTGCGTTATTATGGACTTGATTATGATATTTTATTTGGGTATTTGCATTATTATATATCCATATATTCATATTTTCACACACCCAACACTAGTAGGAAAATTTCCGTCAAGTTTTTGGCACCATTGATGGGGAGCCACAGTTGAGGGATTTTATGAAAACTAGTAGCTTAATGTTTTAGTTATTTATTCTTTTTGTATTTAATTTAGTCAATTTAGTTTATCACAAGTTTCTATCATTGCTACATAATACTATAAATTGTTATCTTTTCATTGTAGATATGAAAGGTCAGTTGGAGAGGGTACTAGCCCTGCTTGATCAATGGGTTGAGCACTGCATGACACAAGAATCCTATGCACAATACCTCAATGTAGTTGAGTAGTTCCCTACAGTCCATACTCTCTATGGGCATCATAAAGAGACAATTCGGCAGAGAATATTTGATCAGTTCAGGAAAACAGGAGAATCAGGAAAGAGAACAGTGAGTAGTGCCATAGAAGACTCTATAGGAATTGACAGTTTACAGGCAGATGGCATCAAAGGTGAATGCAAAAACTCCATAAAGATAACCCCCTTGCTTTCTGTGGTGATGGTTTTGAGGAGCCGCTTCTTCTTCTCCAAAGATTCCTCCGTCGAGCCTAGGGCACACCCTGCCGAATCAAAGCCGTCAGAAGCTTCCCCAATAACTCTCCTCTGAAGGAAATAGATGTCGAATGTCGTATAATCGCTCCAAAATCCCAGCAAAAACCTCTCCAAGCCTTAGCCACACTCTCTCCAAAAAATATTCAAAAGATCCCCAAAACAAACTCGTGAAGTGATATTGAAAGGGTTGGAATCGGGATTTCACATGCCCCTGTAGAAATTCCACACGGGCATGTGAATTTCTAGGCTTCTCATTTTTTTGCACGGTGTGAACAGTAGCTACTATAGTCTTGAGGCTGCATGGTTGGGCACACATCTATGCGGTAAATCATGTCGCATCATCACTTTCAAACACATTGATGAAGCTCTTGAGAATGTCACACTAATTGGAGTATATGTGTGTGACTGCCTTTGTACCCCTCCAATTTGTAAATTCACTTGCACATTTTTGGAGGTTGGCACACACCCACATACCGGTGATCACAACTTGTGTCTTGATCCTTGTTCGGTAGAAGAGATTTCTCAAATATCACGCCCATGATCTATTTTTGCTTCCTTTCTTCCAAACTTATTTCCACAACCCTAAATGTACAAAAGAGTACAAATACACATGAATGAGCCATAAAAATTGATAAAAATAATGTTCAATGTAAGAAAAGTATACTTAATAATACTTATACTCAAGCACTTATCAAACTCCCCCACACTTAAGCTTTTGCTTGTCCTCAAGCAAAAATAAATCATTAAAGCATGTAAGAGGAACAATTGAATGTGCTCGGCCTTAGGTTTACCAAAAGTATGCAAAAGAGGCATTCTAGAAGTAAGGAAAATTCAAACACCGAATAAGAGAAATCATTGCTCTAGCTAAAAACTCGAATAAAAAAGGATGAAAAACCTGACAATGTGTAAGTGTGTGTAAACTCACTCAAGTCAACCCAACATATACTCCTTAAAGTTCTTATTAAAGAGGACTTATTTAAATACAAAAAAAAGTAGTAACTTCACACATTCTCCAAGGTAGCCCTTTCCTAGGTGGCCGCCAAGGTGTCTTTCACACTTTCGAAGTGGTAGCTCTTTCTACCGGGGTAGTAGTTTTCACTCATCCTATTAGGTAGCTATTTCTCTCATTAGGGCATACTAGTATCTGACTTGTGAGAGTAGCTTCATACTTCATAAGTGGTAGCTCTTTCCACCCCCAATGCACAAACAAAACACCATTTTTTTCATAGAAATTTAAACCAAGAGAATGCTAAACCAATCCTTTAAGTGTTGAACTTGAGTTTCTATAAGGTTTAATGATATAAGTAGTACAACAAGAAATAATCGGGCAAAAATTTCTTAAAATTCAAGTAAAACTAAAGCATAATGATATTCAATGTTCAAAATTCTCCTAGACTTAAGAATATAACCGTTGCAACTTAGGTGAACCACCATTGGCTACATGAGCATGAACAAAGAATGCATAAGTATAGAACATGTGTAATGTGAACTTCCCTTAACACTTAAGATGTACATTACACTCAATGTACGCATGCAAGTACAATAAAGAATAAAACAAGTAAAGCATGTGTGAAGATAGGCAATTGAAACAATACTCCCATGAACTCCTAATGTTACATTTGATGGAGCTATAGTTATTGAGAGTTGAGTTCCAACGGGTTGTGGAGCACACATGGCTATATGGACCGCGCCAATGACTAATCCTCATCTCCAAGACTCACAAGACCATTTGCACGTATACACAAGGGGTTCAGTAAAGCTCAACAAAAACAAAATAAATCGAGTCTATAAAGATAATAAAATGAAATACAACTTGATACAACTGAAAAGTAGTAAGATAAACTCAAAAGGAAAAACCTTTCTGAGTAATACAAGTCCAAACTAAAATACTGAAATAAAATAACAGAAACATAAAGAAACATAAAGAGAAAGATGTCTCAAGTGTCAGTGTTATATGCTGCTGGCGCTGCTGCTGGTGGTGGTGATCTTGGTGCTGCTCCTGGTGAACTTGGCATTGCTCGGGTTCTCATAACATACTGTGAGGACATGTCTCGCTCAAGGATCTGCTGGAGTAAAGTGACACATGCCATCACCTCAATATAGTTCGCAGACTGAGTAGCGTGAGCCTCTGCTAAGTCTGCCTGCAATACCCTTGCAGCACTCTCGAGCCTCTCAAGTCAATCATGGGCTCAAGATGGGGAGAATATATGCACTGGAGGAGGCTCCTGTGCTACAGGGGATGCATCGGTGTCCATCGGCTCCTACTGTGGCTGTGAAGCAGGCTAAGAACCCTCTGTCTCATCATCCTCGCCCTTGGATGACTCTGGTGAGGGCATGATCATCACATAAGTGCTGGGTCTATATCTGCGCACCATGCCCATCAATCTTATAGTCTCAAGCTCGAGATGGGATGAACCAATAGTCTTCTCGGCCTCTCTAATCACATCAAGTAAACCCATCACCATGATGAGTCTAGTAATGTATGGGCCTGAAAACAACACTCCAACCCTGACATATTGGCCCTGATGACACAAGTTCTTGGCCACTATATGTCCCATGTGAAGAGGCTCGCTTTGTACATTCGAGTATAAGTACAACAGCTCCTGACGGCTAAGGACCCTTGTATTGTCACCACGACTATTCACTGATCTATTGAGAACGACATGGATATATATGTAAGCAGGTCAAGAAAGGCACGTAGTATTGAAAATCCCTGGCTCAAACTGACCCTGGCCACACAACATCCTGTATGTGCACTGTGGAGTCAAACTATGAGGATAATCGGTCAGTAACTGCTCATACTCCTCAGTGTCAATGTAATCATCATCATACAAGCCGATTCTGACTGAGAACTGGTTCATACTCATGTTATGGTATTGATCGAAAAGCACAGAACTGAATGGTGTCGATGCTCTTGAAACTAGTGTATGATCGGTTAAACTCAAACGAAGCAAGCACCTCCAATGTCAACATACGGATAGCTGGTTCTTTGATAGACAATAAACGACGCTAGATACCCACAGAAAGAAGCTTATCTACCTCCTGTACCATCTCATTTCCTAACTGTATCTCCCTCAAAGCACTCAGATCGGGAAACCTAGACTGTCCGAACTTCAACTTGACAAACGCTCAAATCTTGCTTGATGCTCGGGTATGGTGAACTCAAGTTGATCAGGTGAGGGATCACGAGTGCACTTGACTGCAAACTTCTTTGATCATGGAGCCATTCCGATGAAGAAGAGATCAAAAGCTTTGAATACGATCTGAAAATGACTCAAAAACCCTTTAAATAGATGGAGAGATGGTCGGGAAGACGAGAGGATGCGTTCTTTTGGTGTGGAGGAGTTTAGATTTAAAAAGGATCGAATAGATTATGAAGGAAAAATCGCGGCCTTTTGAGTTCTGCACATCCACACGGGCGTGAGGAAATTACCCACGCCCGTATGCCTACACAGGTGAGCTCACAGGGGGCATCCACACGCCCCTGTGTGCTCTCGGGATGGCCACTTTGACTTCTGAACGCATCCACACGGGCGTGTGAAAATTACCCATGCCCGTGTTCCCAACATGGCCAAGCACAAGGCCAGCCCAGGGGGGACCCACACACCCTTGTGGTTTCTCTGTTCTCCCAAAAATTTTCCTAAGTGTTCTACACGCCCTTGTGAAAATTCCACACGGGTGTGTGGATTCACAGGGTGGCTCACAGGGGCAACCACACACCCGTGTGTCTTCTCGGGATGCAAAAAGATCCCCAAAACAAAACTTCAAAGCGGTATTTAAAGGGCTGAAATCGAGATCTCACACGCCCATATGGAAATTCCACATGGGCGTGTGAATTGCCGGGCTTCTCATTTTCTGCGGGCTATGAATAGTAGCTACTACAGTATTTTGTTACAGTGAATTGCTATAGTACCCCCAAAATCTTCTTCTTCTATTGAGGCCGTATGGTTGGGTACACATCCATGCGGTAAATCATGTCACATCTTTACTTTCAAACACATTGACCAAGCTCTTGACAATATTACATAAGTTGGAGCATATGTGTGTGACTGCCTTTGTGCCTCTCCAATTTGTAAATTCACTTGCACATTTTTGGAGGTTGGCACACACCCACATGCCGGTGATCACAACTTGTGCATTGATCCTTGTTCGGTACAAGAGATTCTTCAAACATTACGTCCATAATCTATTTTTGCTTCCTTTCTTCCAAACTTGTCTCCATAACTCTAAATGCACAAAAGAATAAAAATACATACGAATGAGCCATAAACTTGATAAATGTGATGTTTAATGCAAGAAAAGTATACTTAATAACACTTATTCATAAGCACTTATCAAGGGAGTCCGTGAGGCCTCTCTGGAAGGCTTCATGGGCTCCCTTGATGGTAATGGAGGCCATCAAGGCTCTCTAGATGGCTTCATGGGCTCCCTTGGCCGTAAGGGAAGCTGTGAAGCCCCTAAATCAGCCCCTTGCGGGCACACCAAGTGCTCGCAAGGTTTGGCCTTACTTTAACCTTTTTAGAAGCTTTCCCCCACCTTTTTAACCACCCAAAAGACCTTAACTAAGGTCCTAACACAAGAAGACACTCAAAGGATCATAAACACACAAATTACACTCAAGAAACAAAACACAAGAGAAGTAGGAAAAAGGCAAACTACCACATTATTTGTTTAGAATTTTTTTAAATTTCTGTAATGTTTTATCAATTTTTTAGTTTCTTTATAAGATTTATTTTTTAAAATAAATCACTATGTTTTTTTGTTAGGTTTTTCTCACTTCCTTTCACTCATATAATTTTTTTTTTATAAAATTGCTTCTTTTTACTTATTTCTTTACATAATTTTCCATATAAAATCTTGATAAAACTTATAGATTTATTAATTCGATTATTTTGATTTAGTCCTTTATTATTTTAGATCTTTATTTCCTCTTTTTCCTTTGAAATTTTTATTGGTATTTTTCTTTGAAACTACAAAGTTTTTTTTTTTTTTAATATGGGCACAACTTAGCATGGCACAAGCATTGGGCTTGTACCATGCCCTGTGTTAGCCAACCCCACCGGGTTGGTGGGTAGTGCTTGCCTAGCATAATCAGAAGACTGTTGTACATGCAGCCCAAGCACACACAATGCCTCGCTCACACCAAGCTTGTGTCGTGAGACTAGGCATCGCTCATTTCATGCTTCTATATAATGTTAATGCTCTTGGTATATCAATGTAATTCTTGGCACTAGTTTAAACATGTTGAATTGAACTTCATGTTAATCATTTCTTTTGATGCTAATTATCTTATTTTCCTTTACTCTTTTTTAATTTCTCATCTAGATTAAGAAAACCAAATAAGTCTTTCATGTTATAAATAACAAACCTTTTGAATAAATATGTATATTAGTTATTCAAGTCTTTTTACAATGTATATAATCAAAACTATTATTAAAATAATTGCCTCTTATCATCAAATCTATTAGTCATCAATTTTTGTTGAAGATTGTTGTGGGGCCCTTTATTCTCATCCGACCTTCTATAGGGTCAACTAGCTAAAATAAATAGGTCACAAATTAAATTTTAATCATTTAAAGTTTTTAGGTGATTGTAGGTTCATGACTTCCATTAAGAGCAAACCCTTAATGTTAATTATTTGTACACTGTCACAAGAACCTCTTAATAAGAGAAAGCGTGAATGAGAAATAATTGGAATTCTAGTTCTTATAACCCTACTTTCCTAATTTTCTCTTACATGATTTATGCCTATTCGATGCAGTGAACGAGATCATAACACTTTGGTTTCTCTCAACTTTTTCACTGAAAACACGCTTAAATGTCTCTCTTGACTTTGGTATTCATCAAGATTTTGAGTTTGCATCTTAGACATTATTTAAGTCACAAGTTGTGATCTCTCCTTGTTTGTAACTCACGACTTGATTCCCTTTAATTTTGATGTTTAAAAACTTCGATGTTTCATGCTTATGAAGACTTTAGGTCATTAACTTGTGAAACTCTTTGGTTACTTGACTTCTTGATTTTGTAGAATTCTAGAGTTCATTTGTCAATTTATTTGAGCTTTTTGTGTTTATGTGTCAATTCATTTTTTATATGTCATGACTCTCCCAATCTTTTGAGCCTCGACTTACATATAATCAGGTTCCCTAACTTAAAAGCTTTGACTTGCTTGCTTTTAGAACTTCTTGTGTATCTTAAGTTGTGTTTGCATGTTTGTGAATCACAGATTTGATCTTTCTTAATTGTAATGTTTAAAGGCTTCAATATCTTATGCTTATGAAGCCTCTTTCTTCATCATTGCCAAAGGATGTCATTATTTTCTTTGTTCTCTCACTTAGATCATCTTTCTTATTTATCATATAAGAGCTCTCTCTCATCCTCACTTGGAGAGCATTTTCTTCCCACTAATTGAGGGTATCTCTCTTTTTTTCATTGCTTAAGAGAATTCTCTTCACCACTTGAGAGGTCTTAGCATTATCTCCTCCAACTTAAGTGCTGAGTACTGGTGTTAGACTATAAAAAACATCTCTTTAAGTTTTAACCCTTTTATGAGTGTCTAGAGATAATAATGAAGTTCTCAAAAAATCCCCACCATACATTAGACCTCAGAGTAAGGTTCAATAAAGGTTACTATCGATCCATCTATAAGAATCAAGAGGCAAGGTGAGGCCGTCAATGGGAGCTATTGACCATATATTTCTCACACCAAGTGTTCATCTTCAAGAAAAAGTTCTTGAGGAAATTTTATGAATATTAAGGGGCAGTGGTGAGACTCTCATTGAAAGTTATATTGCATTATACCTCACAAGGAGCCTTTATCTTTATGATGAGTCTTGAGACCCTTCTGTGAGCATCAAAAGACAATGAAAAGACTCTCAATAGGAGCTCCCTTACATTGTACCTCACAAGGAGTCTTTATCTTTACCATGACTCTTTGTCTTCGGCATGAGTCTCGTGACTATTCTGTAAGCATCAAGAGGCAATAGTGAGACTCTTATTGAGAGCTCCCTTGTATTGTACCTCACAAGGAGTTTTTGTCTTAACCATGAGTCATGAGACCCTTCTATGAGCATCAAGAGTCAGCTATGAGACTCTCTTTGAGAGTTCCCCTATGAGTTTCTTACATTGTACATCAAAAGGAGTCCTTATCTAGCAGGAGTCTTCAAGCCATTCTGTGAGGATTAAAAGCCAATAGTGAGATTTTCAATTAGAGCTCTCTTGTATTGCACCTCACGAGAAGCCTTTATCTTCAGTATGAGCCTTGAGATCCTTCTGTGAGTATTAAGAGGTAGTGCTAAGACTCTCATTGATAGATACCCCCACATTGTACCTCACAGGGAGTCCTTGTGTTCACCATGAGTGTTGAGACCCATCTATGAGCATTAAGAAGTAGTGGTTACACTTTCAATGAGATCTTCACTACATTCTACCTTATAAGAAGTCTTTGTCTTCAGCTAGAGCCTTGAGACACTTCTTTGATCATTTATCTTCAACCGGAGGTCTTTATTATACATCACTGGGAGTCTTTATCTTCAACCAGAGTCATGAGATACTCCTATAAGCATCAGCGGTGATACTCTCATTGAGAGGTTCCCTGCATTGTACCTTACTAGGAGTCTGACTTCAAGAGAGATCTTAAGGCATTTTTTAAACATTAAGAGATAGAGGTGGGGATCTAAATGAGAGCTCCCCTCTATTATACCTCACAAGGAGTTTGTCTTCAATGGAAGTCCTTCAAACTTACAAAAATAGAACCTTAGCATATGCATTTTTTATAGTTTTTTTTTACAATTTATGGAAATAAATCTTCAAAATTTTCACTTTTCAAATTTTTCATCTAATTTTATAAATAAATCATTGAACTTTCCACTTGTCATATTTTCACTGATTTTGTGAATAAATTCCAAATTTCCTTTTCTTTTTGTTTTGTTTTACATTTCATCTATGAATTTTGCGATAAGCCCTCATATTTTTACATTTTTTATATTTTTTTTACAAATAAACCCATGTCTCCTACATTTCTACATTTTTTCTCCAAATATTATAACTAAGCCCTCAAGCTTTAACATTTTCACATTTTCATATGTTTTTTTTTCAAATAAAGCGTATTCAATTCGGATTTAAACTACCTTTGAGATAATTTAAAATTAAATAGATTTAAATAACCATAGTGATCCATAAATTATAATTTGAATTCTATATAACCCTAATTAGTATTTTGGATAATGATCTATTTTAAAATTTATAGTGGAGTTAACTGTTATAACCAGCACTCACTGTAGCAGAAAGCACTGTACCAGTTTATTACTGTAGCAGTCCAGTACTATAGCAGCCAGCATTGTAGCAGCTTGATATTGTAGCAGCCTGAAATTCTCCTTTAAACTCTTTCTCCTTCCCTTCTTCTTTCCTTCTCCTTCTTTCTTTCTGTTTTTCGGCCGAGCACATCCAAACCCTAAGAAATTTTTTGGCGAGCTTTTTCTTCGAATCAAAGCCTCAAACTTCTTCCTCTCAAGCTCTTGAGTGTGGTAAGGCTTCGATCCAAGGTTTTTTCTTCGTATTTTCTTCATTTTTGAAATATTTGAAACTATAGTACTGTAGCACCAAATATTTTTTTGGGGTTATTTTTCTTGTATTTCTTTGGTCAAAATTGAAGCCGGGACAATAGGAATTTATTGGTAACCATAAAATCTAGTTTTGAATCAATGCTAGGATCGATTTGGCGTTGTTTGGTAGCGAAACTTATTGTTTCGTTGTGTGATTTATTTTAACTAAATCTTGTTAGCGTTTTGTTGTGCTTTTGGCAAGGAGGTGAAGCTTTGGCTCGAGGCAAGGAGGTAGCAGAGGATTAGCGTTCGGGAAAATTGAATCATCAAAGTTGTGAGTGAGATTATTTATGCATAATTCTACTAGGAGAATACCTATAATTATTCTATATTGCAAAGTAATGTTTTATTTTCTTCTATGCTTAAATCGATGTTTTGATTGACTTAAATGAGTTTATTTAGTGATGTTTTATACTTGAAAGCATTATTGTTCAAAGGAAAGGATTTTCGGATTGTTACATGATTCACAAATTGTGCGTTGATTTATGTTAAAATCTTTGGATATATTTGTGTTTATCATTTCCGAGGGTAAATGACAGATATTTTGGATATTGATTTTTGTCCTGATTATGGACTTATCGTTGCGAGATGCATGTTTGTATTACTTGGTTAGTGATATCCAACTACAGTAGATGATTTTTACGGCCAGCCTGTTGAGGTGCCGTGGAAGACCGGCAGACTTATTGATCCTGTTTATGTGGGAGTGTAGAGCCCTGACTGGAGGTTCATTGGGAAGCCGGGGTCACCACACGGTGGACCGATGGGTCAACGTTAAGGATATTTGTTCCTTAACGGCTCTGAACTTAGTTGTGGCCACGGCGAAGGTTTCGAGAGGTTTCTAGACCATGTTGCATTCCTTTTATAGTGTTATATTCAATTTGTGGTTTTGGCAGTGACTATCTATTTTATGGATTTTGAGACTCGTATTATATAGTTGTTATATATATATATATATATGATTGGAACTATTATGATCCATTTGCATTATTATAAAAGTTTTGTTTGATGTTTAACTTGTTTTGTAAACTGTTGGTATTATTAATAAAGCATTATTTTGGTGAGTTATATAGTGTATTTTGGTATATTATTGTAGTATTGTGCTAACCCACTCACTGAGTAACGTTAGTTGGTCATCCCTCTCTTTCTTCTTCCCAGCTTTTGCAAGTAGTAAGTGCGGCGGTGTGGCAGTGTGCTGAGCATTTGTTATTATTCGCTCTGTTGCATTTTCTTTCTATTCATGTATGTTTATTCTATTTATGCATATGTTGTTGAGACTTGAGATCCAACCTTGTTGTTAGCCTATAGTATACAACTCCTAAACCCTTGGCATGTCAGCTGTGTGCTGTCATTGTTGTTGCTTCCTTATGCATTTGTGAACCCCTCTAACTCGGTGCATTATTGTGGTTGCTGTTGTTGCCACTCCCACTGTGTATTAGTGTACATGTTGTTGTTTTCTAGGTTGTTGATTAGCCTTGCGGCGCTCCGAGGATTAAGTGACGAGTGTCCCTCCTCGGGATCGTCGCGGCAGTTGTCGCGTTCCGTGGGCTCGCGGGTCGGGACGTGACATTAACTCTTTGATGGAAAGGATTATATATAGACCAGGACCACATGTCCTCAATCTAGCATTCTTGTGAATACCCAGCTTCATTGAAGAAGAGAACAGGTAGATTAGAACGCCGGAATGAATGAGGAGTGATAGTAATCAGAAAGTGGAATGACTATCTAGGGTAATCCATACTTGTGACAAAACCTTGATCAAATATCCCCAAGAAATAGCAAAATTAGTGTAGCTCACAGAATGATGGTCTCCATGTAATTGGAAGTGGATTTATCTTGGTCGGTGAAGATGGATAAAAGCACTGTTGACCTCGAAAGCACTAAACACCTCCAAAGTAAGCTCCCGGTAAACGGGCTCATCAATCTCAAAAACAAAGAAGCAATAATTGAAGCCAACCAACCACTTAATATCATTGGCCAAACTCAAGTGCTCAAGTGTCTCCCAATCTAATATACGGGTTTGGGTAAATAGCATTGTCTTCAAAACATTGTAACACTTTTGGAAGTGAGTGTCAATGAATTGTGGCACCTAAGACGAGCTAGTTCCCTCTCAATGACGTTTAGATTCTAGGTGTTTTGTGTTTGCCATAATCCTATAATAAAAAAAAAAACCAGAAATCAAGCCTAGAATGGCCCAAAATACAAAGATATGAAATACTGGTAGGAAAAACTAATGAAACCTAAGCATGGAAATTGGCCTAGGTTTGCAGCTGGCTCATGTGGCCTTCATGTGGCCACAAGAGGCACTGGGTTGGGTAAAAAATGACCCAACCAGTAGCTTCATGCTTGGATTTATACCATAAAACTCACACATTTTGTATAAACAATCTTTCTCCAACATGAAACATGGGTTATGCATAAATTTAACCATGAAAATAAATAAGAATATGAAATTAAAAACTCACCCAAGATTGGAGATGAAAATTGATAAGTACTAAACTGATCTTATTTTCTATATTATTTACACTGCATTTATCATGAAATTGTTCTTGTTTAGCATCTCATTAGTACAAAATTTCATTTTTTTCTTAGCAACGACCTTTATTTCTATTTTAGGTAGAAAGGAGTGAATTCTAGAATAATATGAAGCAAAATAAAGCAAGTTGCTGAATCAGGGCTGCACCACGACTCACAAAGGGCATTATGGCAACTCACAACACCCGTTGTCTACACTTACCACTGTCGTGATCAAGACGTGGCAGTATGAGCTCACTGGTAGCAACATAGAAGTTATAACAGCCTTACAAAGGTCATTGCGAAGTCTATAATGGGCGTTGTCAAGACACATAATGCACAAAGACCGTGTCAGGACACAACTTGGAGCCCAAGCAACAACTTACTCAAAAAGGGAATCACAATGCCGGTGGTGAGGCAGTGGCCAAGCCAATTACTATAAATACCCCTAGTATTCTCTAAATTCCGAGGAGACTCTTTTATAGAAGAACCTAGGTCGGCTAGATTTCTGGAGATCTGAGTGGCGAGAGATAGTGTTGCTTCCATATTCCAACGGATTTTGGCGGATTTCTCAAGAGTACGTCAACAAGCATCGTCGGAGAAGATCGCGTGTGACAAGCATCTTCAAAGATTATCATCAGTCATCAGAGGGATATGAGTGACACATGTCATCAGACAATCTTGGGATCCCCTATTCACCATCTTCGGAGAACTATTGGAGGGAGTTAGTCTAAGAATATATTAAAAGCTTATTTATTCATTATTTGGTCTTGTGGTTCTCTTGTGCTTTGATGCTTTGCTTATTATGATCATAGGAACCTAATTCAAGGGGAATTATATGTCTAGGTCCCTCGGTTATTATTTATGAATCTTGATTGATTAATACAATTTGTTCTAGTTTTCATAATTATTGCATTTTCTTAATTGATTGTTACATGTTGATGTGGATGAGGAGGATATGCTCCCATGTTGATGACACCCATGCCATGATAGATCTATGCATGTTCTAAGAGGTTAGGCATAGCTAGGTTTTTGGATTAGGGATTGATTGTCCCTTAGGCTTAGGGTATGATTGGTCTCTTCTCGTGGATTCCAGCACTTAAGACAAACCTAGGAGGCTGGGGGAAGAGATTCCATCTTAAGTTTCTAGTGGTTCTAGTTGCAATGGCTTATTGGGGCTAGTAGGCCTTTGAATTACCCCGTTTGGACCTAGAACACAATTGAAAATTAATGGCTATCATAATTAATGATCAAGATACTTATAGTACATACTCCCAACTCCTTCAAAGTATGCTTAACGTTTTCTCCAATTGTATTGTTTAATAGTGTTGTACAAGTGAACTAAAGAAAGAGCGTAAATGATTAGGTTATTGATTAAATGAAAAGAAAGTTATAGGAGCTTCTCGCTGTTATATGTGAAATATGACCCTCGTGTTCACCCACGAGGTATTACTTGATGAGCCATACACTTGCAGTATAACGGACCAATTATAGTATTAAGTTCATACTTGCATGCTCATATACTTACATAATTTACACACCCATAAAAGCCTTCCATCAAGTTTTTAGCACCGCCACCGGGGAACACAGTCGAGAGATTCTAGGAAAACTTGTACCTTAGTGTTTTAGCCAATTCTATTTATTATTATATTATTATTATACTTATACAACGTTGAAGATTTATTACTATTACTCTCTTCTATAGGTGACTGTTCATGGCTAGAGCTAATCCTACGGATTTAGTAGAAGGAAGCAGTGAAGCAGAGAGAACCCTAACGTTATTGAGGAGACTCTGGAAGATGGCAGTTGTAGATATTGATAGTGATAGTGAAGAATCTGCAACTATGGTTAAACCAAGAAGAACACTATCGGAGTATGAGAGACTGTAATTTACAAGGGGAGAATTCAGTGTACAAGCCCTAGCATTAGTAGCTAACAACTTTAAAATCAAAGCTAGCACTATTGGGATGATTCAGAACTCATATTAGTTTGATGGCCTAGCGAGATGGAGATCCAAATGCCCATCTCTTAAAATTTTTGCAGATCTGTTCGAGATTCAAGATGAGCACAATAACAAATGAAGGGATCAGATTGTGACTTTTTCTTTTCAGCTTGAGAGGCTTGGCATACCAGTTGCTTACTTCCTAGCACCGGGCTCGATCAAGACATGGAATGACTTAGTGGAGAAATTCCTTGGATGATACTTCCCACCAAGCAAGGCAATGAAGATCAGGTAAGAGATCTCAGTATTTAAGCAAAGAGACTTAGAAACTCTATTTGAGGTGCATGAATGATTCAAAGACTTTCTTAGATGGTGCCCATATCATAGATTCAGTTCATGGATGAAATTGCAAATTTTGTATAACTAGCTAAACTACCAGACTAGGCAGATCATTGATACTGCAGTAGGAGGATCTCTGAGTAACAAATGTCCTAAGAAGCTGAGCAGTTATTCGAAGACATGGTAAACAATGAATAATACTAGAGTTTAAGATGGAGACAGCTGAAAGGTGTTGGTCAGCATGAGATAGAAGCAGATACTGCTTTTGGGCCGAAAGTAGATGCGCTTACATGAAAGTTGGATCTCTTCATGAGAAATGGTTAGGGTGCCAGCTTGAATTCTAGGGCTATTTTGTTTTGCAAAAATTATGGAGGAGGGCATGGAGCATCTTAGTGCCTAATCGTAAGTTCAGTAGTAGCTTCTATGGAATAGGCTGATTATATCGAGGAGGTCAGAGGAACCAGAATAACCCGTATAGTAGTATCTATAACTAGGGATAGAGGAACTATCCTAATTTCTTGAGGAGTTAAGGTCAGCAGCAGAGGCCTTCTCAGCAATAAAACTACCAATACCAGTCCCTGCAACTACAACCTCAAAAAAGGTGTCCATAGAAGATGTTTTGGCCAAGTATATGACTAGTAATGATGCGCGAATAGATGAGTTTGGTATGAAATTATGAAACGTTCAAGCATCATTCAAGAACTTGGAGAATCAAGCTGGATGTTGGCAAGAGCTATTACTAAAAGACCTCAATAAAGCCTCCCAAAGCAACACTGAAGCAAACCCAAGAGAGCAGCTTAAGTCTATCTCACTCCGTAGTAATAAGACCATCAAGGCAAGGGCCACTCAGGGTCCAAGTGTCATGATAAAGAGGCAATCGTACAAGAAGACCCTAATACTTTACAAGAAACCATAGAGGAGGAAGAGGAAGCAGTTGAGAAAGAACCAAAAAAGTTATCACCAACTCGACCCATAGTTCAAGAATACATAACCCAAATTCCTTACCCTTCAAGACTGAAAGCCAATAAGGAGGATGTGCAGTTTAAGAAATTTATGACTATCTTCAAGCAACTCCATATAAACATTGCCATAGTGGAAGCATTGTCCTAAATGCCGAAGTATGCCAAATTTTTGAAGGACTTGCTCACCAACAAGAGAAAGTTGGAAGAGGTCAACACGGTAGTTCTCAACGGTAATTATTCTTAAATCATAGATAAAAAGATGCCGATAAAGTTGATAGATCCCGTAATCTTTATGATCCCATGTTTGTTTCATGATGGCGTGAAAAAAACACAATCGTCTATTCCAGAGCTAGCATAAACATAATACTATACACCATATGCATGAAGCTTTGATTGGGAAAGCTGAGACTAACAAAAATAACCTTACAGTTGGCTAATAGGTAAATAAGGAGACCGTGGGGAATTGTGGAAGATATACTTGTAACTATGGAAAACCTTGTCTTCCCTGCAGACTTTGTAATTCTTGGCATAGATGAGGATGTAGAGATCCCACTCATTCTTAGGTGCCTTTCCTGAATACATCCAGGGCCCTCATCAATTGGAAAGATGGAAAGATGACATTAAAAGTGGGATATAAAGAAGTAGTGTACCAATGCCCAAATGCCATAAAGCATTCAATAAACCAAGATGATGAATGTTCTTTTGCACATGAGCCTAATCTTTCTATGTATGATTTTGTGTGGGATATATTCATGGTGAACCTTCCTCGTGAATATGTGGAGGAGTAGTTTGAAGAATGGCAGACATAACTCGCAAAGCCACGACATCAGAGGAACAATAAAGAGAGTAATGTGAGAGCCACATAAATAAAGAAGGTATATAGGAAGGTACAACCAAAAGAGGGACACACTATTGAGATAACAAACTCCAGTACTTTGAAAACAGGTAACTAAGGAAAGGCTTCTTTACTTGCTACAAGTAACCCAAAGTCATTTTGAGGTAAGAACAGGTATATCATGCTCATGACGTAAAACAAGCGCTTCTTGGGAGGCAACCGAAGTAGTTTTCTAGGCTTTAGTTCATTTACTCATAGGCTTTCCTATTATTTGTTAGTTAATAAAATACATAAAGTGGTAATTAATATGAAGGATGTGAAGTTGGGTCATCCCCACTGAATTTTATGAGCAAAACATGAATGGGGACTCTAGTACTATCAATAGTAATTGTTTTCATGCCATTTTGCGGAAGGAAAATATCTAGTTGTTCGCTGTAAACATCAGAATAGGCATGGTAAACCCGTTTTACCTGCTGTGATGTTTAGGCAGAGAGATAAAATTTTCATAAAAAAAATGAGTGAGTCTGCCACGAGCACACAACACCCGTTGTGAATACCTTGGTGATTTATAACAGCCATTCCATAGAGAGTGCTAGGACTCTGGGTTTTCCAGAGGTCTGGAACGGCCTCACCATGCCCTTTGTATGTATGTGGTGAACACAACGAGCCCAAAAACGGATGTTGCCAACACTTAGAAACTTGTTGAGCACCAACCAAGTTGACAACAACCCCATAACGAGCTTATAATGGCCGTGGTCCCTCAAAGAGACTGAACGCATGAACAACGACCATTGCTTGGCCATTTCAACCCAATTACGAGGGGTTATAGGGTCACCAATGGCAGTTTCTTGGCCTTTCTCACTCAAAACTCACTTCCCTCTTTGCCACTTCACCAGAAACCCTTCCCTGATCTTGTCTTAGTGATTCCGAGGAGCTTGAGCTTATTTTTGCTCAATTTAGCACCACATCTACTACATTCTCACAGCGAAAAAACTCTCTTTTCCGCCAATTTCGTAAGAACCCTTCCAAATCTTTTAAATCATGATTTTTGATAAGTGCCTAAATGTATGTATTTTATCATATATATTTTATACACTTAGCATGTATTTTTCTTATGAATTGATGCCTATTTTATGCTTAATCATGTATTATTTGTTTGTAGGGCACAGAGAAGCCATGGAGAACACGAGGACACGATTAGGGCAAAAAAAGGAGAAAAAACAAGTTTCACAGAATTGTAGCGTATTTACTATAGCATCTACTATAGCACATGGAGGTTTTTCGTGATAGAAATTTTTTCCTAACTCATGCGGCCTCTATATGGGGCCCCATGAAGGCCGTATGGACCTTGGTATTTAAGGCTTTTTCTAGGATAAATAAGGGGGACTTATTATTGGCCTTTTTGGCCGCCGCCACCACACATTCTTGAGGCCTTCCAGCCAAGTTTTTCCGGTGATCCTTTTGGGAAATGATCACACATCATCACAAAGAGGGAGAGGAGCAAAGGAGAAGGATTTGAAGTGAAGTTCTAAGCTACCATTGCAAACCATTCCAAGCTTCATCCCATCAAGGAGATCGAGATCATAGAGGGTGTTTTCTTGCTTCTTTATTATATTTCTTTTCCTTGTATGTTGTGTAAGTATCTCTCATCATGAGGGATTAACTTATTGTGATGTTTGGGTTTGGATGAAACCTAAGATTTATCTTGTGTAAAAACCTTGGATATTGTTATTATTTGATTTGATGATTATTTAAGATTCAATCTATTGTGCTTTGCATGTCTTGAGCTACAAATGGAGAAATCCATAGTTTATTTTTGAATTGTATTTGTCGATGCGAGAGCATGCGTATACTAAGCCATACATAGATTGAAAGGGGATACTTGTGGCGACACGCTGAGAGATCTGGTGTTGGTAGACCTCCAACGCTAGGTTTAAGCAGAAGGATAGTTGGTTTACTCATATTTAGAGATTTCCTTGAACTTATTGTAATTGTAGGAGGGAATATCTGGAAGAAATACCGATCACCACTTGTATGGGATTAGGGGTTAACCCCCGAGTGATTGGGGTTATCCTATCTAACAGATCTCTAGGTCTTAACTACCGTCATTACAACTTTGAACCATCATGGTTCGGGCCTTAATGACAACCCTAGGAGAATTCCTTATCTGAACACACTCTTCTCATCCTTGGCACTCCATTGTTCACCTATTTATGTGTGCTAGTAGCCCGGCCATAGATTAGTTAGTTTAGTTTACTTTATTTGTTCATCTCACTAAGAATTGTAGGCTTGATAATACTTCCTTGTTCTCGTGGAATACGACCCTTGTGTCACACACAGGGTATTACTTGGCAATCCCGTACACTTGCGGGGAAGCAATCAATTTTATAATTTTCAAATGGCATGAAATTGTTTAATGATGCTTGGTAAATGTTTTTATGAAAATTTCAAACGAAATAGGCCAATGTATAGAAAATTTTCACCATGGACAGGCATCATAACAGTCGTTCCTCGATGAACAATGGATGTTGTGATGATTGTAGTATTCAAACACTGAACAAGGGAGAGATGAGCCACAACGGGTGTTGTCCGCCCATTGTGAGGCAATTATGAGATTTTTTCCGCTCATCTCACCTCAGCAACACCTGGCAACGGGAGGAAGGCCATTGCCAGCTAGTCGTTGCTCCATCCTAAGATATAACGGACACACCATGTGCGTTGTGCGCACGTGGTGGCCCTAGAACAGTACACAACTGAGCTACTAAGTCACATAATGGGTCGTTGTGTACCCATTGTGATAATCTAGAGAGACATCACGGCCTTGGTAATGGCTATTGTGAGACCGTTATGGTCATATCACATTTGTGATGTATACGTTGTACACCTGTTGTCCCTTCTTGCATTGCATTTTATGTATTCTATTGATTAATTTATCATATTCTTTATGAATTGTAGGTTATGGGTCAAAAGAAAACTATTAGTGATCCATGGGCAAAGGCGAAGAAGAAGAAAAAGACCGGAGAGTCTTCTCAGCCATTAGTAGCATGGTTTGGGGATTCCGAGCACAGGAGCCAGCTATAGGAGACTTGATCGACCAGAGATTTGTGGAGGGACATCGGATAGACTGGCCGACACTTGAATGCACAAGTCTTGTGAAGAGGTACAAGACTTTATTTAACTACAAGGCTGGGATCAGTTCTTCGGCATCAATGAGCCGACATACTGGGACTCATGATGGAGGTTATGAGGTCTTTTGAGCTCGATCGTACCATCATCAACCTAGAGCATCGAGAAATAATCAATTTCCAGATGTTCGGGGAGGAGTATATGATGTCCTACATGGACTTTTTAGTTCAGATGGGGTTAGTAGACTGGAGTATACTAGCATGACGTCATACTTAGAGCCTCACGTGGACTTACCAGTCCACCCGAGCCTAGATCAAGTATCGACCCTAGACACTTCGGGGCCAGTGAGACTTAAGTTTATGGGACCTCAAAGGCATTTGTCTTAGGACATCCGGTGTTTTGCTACCTCCATGTCATCTTGTCATAGATGTTGACTAGGTGAAGAGACAGTACGAGGGATCGTGAACCTCCAAGATCTTTATTTTTTATAGAGCATGGTAGCTAGGGACCTGGTTCACGTAGGTTATACACTAGCTTGCTAGTTGAGAAATTAGTCTCATGACCCCAGCCTGGAGATCATATTCCTTGGTCCTTACATCACCAAGATTGCACAGGGGCTTGGACTAATCAATCGCTGTGCAGGCATACGCTGTGTAGGGGCATGCAGCCGCTCGGAGTCACTACGCTCCGGCCCATGTGCATGATTGAGCGATGGGACATACCCCACGGGGTGCAGTACTGGGTGGTCCATGGGATCGACTTTGAGTGTTAGGACAATGAGGAGTCACTTGCGATGACCATTGCTACCTCAGTTCTCCCGATCCTGACACTAGCTCCTGCTGCTCCTCTTATAATGACTGTCGCACCGAGTACATCAGCTCCATTTGCTCTTGAGGAACGCTTGAACAGTCTCGAGGAGGATCAAGTATAGACACCTCTACCACTCCAGCACCTGCATCACCCACTATTACAACTCTACTGGCATTAGAGTCTCCTCCAGCTTCACCGACATTACCAGTACTTCCTTGATCATATACTGTGCTCGACTTTCCCTGCCAACTTCCACCTTTTTGATTTTTATATATACCACTTTTGTACTTTTATATTTCAATACATTGTACATTTTATTACAGCCATGGACACTTGACCTGTTGCTTCTGTACTTTCTGATCTTAGTGGATTTTATTTTACAGTAGTATATAGTTTGTTTTGCTTTGTATTTAACTACCCCATTTGTGTATCATTAGGGTTTGAGCTGATCGGGTGTTGTTCTGGCCCGCACAATTTGTTACTTGGACAAGGGTAACTTCATCGCCCTGGTCAGCCAAACTAAAACATCAGGGGAGTACTAGTGACCATACACTCTTTTAATTTATTTTATATATTACTACACATGTGCATGCATGTGTACATTGGGGACAATGTAGATCTTTAAATGTGGGGAGGGAGTGCATGTTTGTTTTTTCTTGGCACGCTATTGATGATTTCATACTATACTATACTATCTATCTTGTAAAAAAAATTTTCAGGGGTGCTTGAACCTTATATACATGCTAATGTTAATCTTTGAAGGCAATGTACTTACTTGTTGGAGTTTCTTTGGTTTAAGAACATGATATGGTAGACTAGTAATTCTTTTGTTCCCTCTCGAGAGTTTGACTACTCTACGAGTCTTTGCTCTACCTTGTGTCCCTCTTGACTACATCTTGCACCTTCTGTTTGTCTAGTGAGTGATGTTTTATAATGGGGGTATAATCAGTACTTACTTTATTGCTCTAAGTTAAGATATATGCACATCAGAAAGAGCTATCTCCTTTGTAGTGCGTAGTCGCTCCCAACAAGTCGAATACAAAGTGTATGCCCTAGTGGGGGAGAGAGCTTTCTTGGGAAATGTGAAAGCTATTGCTGATTGAAAAAAAGAAGAAAATAGGAGAGAATAATAAAAAAGAGAGAAAAAGGGTAATCATGTATAAAAATTATGAAAAGTGTAAGAGTGAGACTGAAGAAAATCCAAAAAAAAAAAGTTTCTTTACATGATTTAGACTATAGGATAGTGGACTAGGAGACTGACACTTGGGAAAGTACTTTCCATTATAGAGTGAACTACTCTTTGTAGAGGAATAATCATGCTACCTGGCATTTGATTGTTTCTCCATACCACTGAAAATCCCATACTTAGTTGCCTAAGATCAAGCACTTATCATGTATTCTATTTTTATCTGTTTTATTTGCTTGAGGACAAGCAAATGCTTAAGTGTTGGGATATTTGATAAGTGCTAAATTGATCATATTTTCTATATCATTTATGCTGCATTTAACATGAAATTGTACTTGTTTGGTATCTCATTAGTATGAATTTCATTTCTTCTATTCACAATGAACTTTATTTCTGTTTTTGATAGAAAGAAGTGAATTCAAGGATGTTTTGAAGCAAAATAAAGCAAGTTGATGAATCAAGGCTACACCACGACTCACAACGGACATTATGGCAACTCACAACACCCGTTGTCTACAACTAATGCTGTGATCTAGTCATGGTAGCATGAGCTCACTGGTAGTAACATAGAAGCCATATAGCTTCACAACGGCCTTTGTGAAGTCCATTAAGACCGTTGTCAAGACACATAACGCAGAAAGATTGTGCCAGAATGTGACTTGGAGCCCAAGTAACAACTTACTAGCAACAAGCATCACAACGGCCATGGTGAGGCCGTGGCTGAGCCGATTACTATAAATAACCCTGTATTATCTAAAATTTAGGGAGGGGGGACTCTTTTGCCAAAGAACCTAGGACGGCAGGATGGTTGGAGATCTGATCTTTGGGAAACAGTGTTGCTTCTATATTCGAATGGATTCTGGCAGATTTCTGAAGAGTACGTCAACGAACATCATCAGACAAGATCGTGCATGATAGGCATCTTCAAAGATCATCATCAGAGAGGCGTGAGTGACACATATCATTGGATAATCTTGGGATCCTCTAATCCCCATCCTCTGAGACTATTGGAGTGAGTTAGTCTAGGAATATATTAAATGCTTATTTTTCGTTATTTGGTCTTGTTGTGCTTTAATGCTTTGATTGTTATGATCCATAAGAACCTAATTTGAATGGAATTGTATATATAAGTCCCTTAGTTATTATTTATGAATCTTGATTGATTAATATAAATTGATCTAGTTTTCATAATTATTGCATGTTATTAATTGATTGTTATATGTTGATGTGGATGAGGAGGATATGCCCCATGTTGATGACACCCAAGCCATGATAGATCTATGCATGTTCTAAGAGGTTAGGCATAGCTAAGTTTTTGGATTAGTAATTGATTGCCACCTTAGGCTTCAGGTTTGATTGGTCTTTTCTCATTGGATCCCCGCAATTAAGGCAAACCTAGGAGGTGATGAGTGAGCTGGTGACATGCTAAAAAGTGAGCACGCGACTCCCCTACCGCAAGTGCATGGGTTGTCAACTAATAATCTCTCACGCAAGCATGAGAGGATCATATTCCTAAAGACCCTAAGATCTACTATTACTTCCTTTTTAGGGATTACCATCTAGTCGATCAAAATAGGGTTGTTGTTTGCAAAAAATAAAAACTAATGAAAATAAAGCAAGTAAGTAAGTAAATACAAGTTGAACAACGCAATCCTAAGGAAGGTCCCCTGTAGAGGATTCCCTCGGGAGAAGACTAAGTACGGATGATGATGATGATGATGATGATGATGATGATGATATTAAAAGCATAAGGTTGGCTTGGTTTTGGTCCGCTAGACTCAGATGTAGACTACCCGGGAGCCTCTGTGGTGTAGCCCTAATCTAATACGAGTATCTCTATCCGGAAGATACCCCTATGATATCTTTGGGAATAGGGAGTCTTTGGTTATGGTAATTCTAATGCTCCCTTTCAGCTAAAATTTCCCTAACCTCGCGGGGAGCTACCAATATCCGGAACCTCCTGTGTATTGGTATAATAAATCCCTCTTTAATCATCATACGATTTAACACAAATCAGCATCCGACCAAACAAGTATCATTCAAAATCAACTCGATGGAATCCATCCTTTGTAGAATGAACAAGATAATGATAGATTAAAACTAACAACACAAAGCCAAACATTCAATTAAAATAAATGAACATCATCCATAGATAGTCTCTTCCCAAGGTTCACCGGGAGCCCTTGGCCTTAGGAGTCTAGTTTGACATAGCAAAAAGAGAAAGCTCAAAATACATATAAGTCATAACAATAATGATCAATGAACTCCCTCAAAATGTCGACTAGAAGGTGGTGATGAGAACTTATCAGATTAGCGCCGTTGAGTTCCTTGATGCTCTCCTTGACTCGCCCCTTCTTTTCTCCTTCAAATGCTCTGCAAAATAGCCTTCTTTGATAAAGAATTCGTCTAGAGTTTCTTGGAGGTAGATGGTGATGAATCTCCCATTCAAAACCCTAACAAAGGGTATATATATACATCTATCTGTGTGCGGGCGAAAAACGAGGCCGCACATGTCAATTTGTCTCCAAAACGACAAAATCCCGACACTGCACAAGCCCGCACAGTCGTCTGGCTGCCCTTTGTGGCCTGGTATGTGGGCCTCACACCAGGCCGCATAGCCCACTGGCTGGGCTGTGTGACCAGTGCATAGGCTACACAGGGCCTGAACTGGCTTTGATCAATAGCTATTGCTCTAACCATTTGTCTTTTTCTTCTATTTCTTCTTTTCTTTTGTCTTGTTTCTTTTTGAGCTTAACTTTCTTTATCTTTATTGACTTTGAAAGGTACTATGCATGACACATGCAAATCTATCAAATTTAGTTGCACAAGACAGTGAAATTGAGTGAACTTTGTGTCGAAGACTTAGAGAAGTGGGTGAAAGCACTAGTGAAAGAAACATTGAGATTGAGGACAGAGAATCTGTAATCATGGCCGAAGAAAGATGTACCTTATCTGAATATGAAAGGCCACAGTTCACGGGTGAGGAATTCAGTGTTCAAGCACCATCCATTCCCACAAACAATTTTGAAATCAAGGCAAGCACCATCAGCATGATCTAGACTTCAGTCTAATTTAATGGTCTTGCGAATGAGGATGCTCATGATCATCTTGCCCATTTTCTCCAAATTTGTTCCACTTTCAAGATAAATGGAGTGACAGATGATGCGATCCTGCTTCGACTCTTCCCATTTAGTTTGAGAGTTGGGGCATATCGGTGGCTGACATCCTTACCACCAGGATCGATCAAAACATGGAAAGATATGGTTGAAAAATTTTGTGAAGGTATTTTCCTCCAAGCAAAGCGGCGAAGCTAAGGCAAGAAATTTCAGCCTTCAAACAAGGAGAATCGGAGACTCTATTTGAAGCTTATGAAATATCTAAGGATCTCCTTCGAAGATGCCCCCGGCTTTGCTTCTTGGATGCTGGTTCAGATCATCTACAACGGGTTGAATTATGCAACTCGTCAATTAATCGATGCCGCAGTGGGTGGATCTCTTAGTAACAAGTACCCCGATGAGGCCGAGCAACTCATTGAATCAATGACAAGCAATGAGTCTTATTGGGCCTCAAGAGGTACACCACAAAAAGGGGCCAGAATTTATGAAGTCAGTGCTAATGATGCTCTTACCGCGAAGGTAGATGTATTATCTCATAAGCTAGATATGCTCATGGGTAGTAGCTCGAAGTCAGAGTCGGTGATGAGCTGTAGCACCTGTGGTGGAGGACATGGAGTCGCCCAATGTCCTATTGCTAGTTCCTCCGTCGCCCCAATTGAGAATGTTGATTATATTGGGGGACAAAGGCCACAAGGAAATCCTTATAGCTCGACTTATAATCCGGGGTGGAAGTACCACCCAAACTTTTCATGGAATCAAGGGCAACAACAAAAAGCTGCACCACCTCCACAAGGTCCCCAAATGCAACAACCAGTGCTAGAGAAGAGGTTCAACACTGAAGATGTGCTTGCCAAGTTCATGATCAACACTGAATCAAGGTTTAATAGCATAACCAGCAGTATGGATTCCCAGTTCAGAAAGGTGAATGCTCAACTTGCTCAACATGCCGGGCAGTTTAATGAGAAAGGCTCCATCTTGAGAAATCTTCAAGCTTCTGTACAATCACTTGAACACCAAGTGGGGCAGCTTGATAAAGCAAATTCTGAGTGACCTTTAGGCAGTCTTCCTAGCAACATTGAGGAGAACCCAAGAGAGCACTTGAAGCCCATTGCCCTTAGAAGCGGGAAGCAGGTTGAGACAAGGGTCGGAGTTGACCCATGTGTCAAGGAGACTAGGGTAGCCGAAGTGGAAGACCCTAACATAGTGGAGAAAGTTATCGAGAAAAACATGCAAAGTGAAGATAAGGAAAGTCCACAAAAGGGTTCATTAAAGCCGTCTGAATACAAACCTCCAATTCCCTATCCGGCCAGATTGAAGCAAGATAAGGAGGATGCCCAATTCAGAAAATTTGTCAACATCTTCAAGCAACTCCACATAAACATCCCGATTGTGGAAGCTTTAACTCAAATGCCCAAGTATGCCAAGTTTTTGAAGAAATTGCTAACAAACAAGAGAAAATTGGAAGAAGAGGGCACAGTTGCACTCACGGGAAATTGCTCGGCCATTTTGGAGAAGAAGCTCCCACAAAAATTGAAAGATCCGGGAAGCTTCATAATCCCATGTGTACTTGAGGGTAGGGTTCAAGAAAATGCCCTAGCGGACTCGGGGGCAAGCATTAATGTTATGCCCTACACCATGTGCGTGAAGCTTGGTCTTGATGAACTTAGACCCACGAGAATGATTTTACAATTGGCGGATCGTTCAACAAGGAAACCTCGTGGGATTGTAGAATATGTGATTGTCCGTGTGGAAAAATTTGTATTTCCTGTGGATTTTGTCATCATGGATATTGATGAAGACGTTGAGACACCATTAATCCTTGGTCAGCCATTCTTTACTACCTCCGGTGCCCTAATCGACCTTAAAGGAGGAAAATTAATATTAAGAGTTGGTGAGGAAGAAGCAGTGTATACTTTACCGGTTGCCATGAAGCACTCTTTAGACCATGATGACATGCTTTACTTTGTTGATGAAACTGATCTTTTAATTTCTGATTGCGTGCAGGAGGTGCTATCATTAAACCCATTGGATGAATACTTGGAAGAGCTAGGAAATGAAGATCAAGAAGAACCCCATTCTCCTCTTCCAAGTTCCAATTTGAAGAAGCCAAAGGAGAAAGTTATGTGTACCAATGCCAAAGAGAAAGAAAAGAAAGATTCAATGTTGAAAAAAATTTGGAGCGAGGTTCGGGGAAAGAAGAAGAAAGGTATCACTCACTCCCATCCAATACCTCAAGAAAAGAAGGTAAAATCTCCACCTCCTCTCACTCATGAAAAATGTGAAGTTTATTCATTGATGTCCTTGAATTTACCGGGAAGAAATACCAACAATTTGAAGATGACCGGGGGAAATTTCAAACTATTTGAACCCCCTTAAGGTAAGTGAAAAGGTACGTCAAGCTCGTGACGTTAAACAAGCGCTTCTTGGGAGGCAACCCAAGCATTCGAGGGTTTATTTTCATATGTGTGTGTTCTTTGTGTTCATGTTCTTGTTATTTTTCGTATTTTCTTGAAGTTGTTAATTTGAATAAGTCCATGCTCTCATTATTTTGTTATGATAATCATTGTCCATGTGGTTGTTTACTTGATTTTTTATTGTGGAGTAGCACTTGATTTGGCCATCATTTTATGCATTAGATCCAAATTTTGAACAATTATTTCATGGTGGAGATGATCTTAGACCAATTTGTAACCATGGCCATATATTTGGAGAAGCTAAGAAGTCCTTAAACCTGCTCATTGAGGCCGTGAGAAAATTCCAGAAAATTTTAACTAAGTCTCGCGGTCTCAATGAGCTGCTCATTGAGGCCGTCAAGACCATCCAGAAACTTTTAACTAAGTCTCGCGGCCTCAATGAGCTGCTCATTGAGGCCGTATGGAGCCTTATTTTTCATGTAAATGTTGCCAACTTCTCTCTCTCCTCATTCTTCTTCTTCTCCAACCGAGCCCTAGCATCTATTATCCATCTTTCCATGGCCGGATCTCACTAAATATTGTTCTAAATCATCTCCACATCTCCTTGGGAAGTTGATCTAGTGTTTGTCTTCATGCTCTACTCAAGTGTTTTCAAGATCTTTGTTGGTAAGAAGCTTGTGTGATGAAAACTTTTCTCTTCTTTTCTTCTTGCTTTCTTGAGTTTTTGTATGGATTATTTCAAGCTTTTAGCTTGTATCTTGTGGTATGATTATCATGTTTTTGAAATATCCCGAATTTATGTAAAAATATGCATTCTCTTGGATTCCTTTCATTCTTATTTGAATTTTTATTGATGTTGGAATGCCACAAGTCAAGAAATTTGCCTCCAAACATCCAAGAAACACAATGGCAACCCCGAAGAACCACACTTTAAGCATGCTTATCATAAGGCGAAGTGTGAAGTTTCGAAGACCAAACCATGTGGCACATTTCATCACATAGAATGGGGTATTTTGGAAATATTTGGGATGCATGAACAATTCAAGGAATTACTTTCACATGGTTTTTGGTGAATCTATTCTCAATTGATGATCCTACCTTTCACCAACTTACTTTGGAGGTTTTGAGCAATTTCGAAGCACACCAAGACAACCACATCTTCAACATCTTGTGATGACGAGTTGGACATTTGAGCATGGACATTTGTTTTACTTCTTTAGTTTATTTCTTTGCTTTACTTTTGATGCAAATGTGTTTGTTTGGTTGTAATAAGTTGCGAAGGGGATGCCCTACCAACCTTGTGTAGAACTTTGCTACTCTTCATCTAGTATTTGTGTGTTTTGACTACTCCCTAGCATTTATTTTTGTCATCTTAATTTTTATTTGGAATGATGATGCCCCTTTATGCCTTGCAGGGGATTAAGGGAGCTTGGTTAGTCTCTCCACATTCCATGGAAGCCAGATTCGACATGAAAAGCTTGCAACACCTTTTGTTCGGGTCACATCTCGCTGTGTACACAAGATAGACCGGGGAAGTTCATTCCATCCTCCTCCATTGTTTTCATTGCATATATTACCATGCTTTTCATGATTAGTGTATATTGGGGACAATGTACAACACTAGGTGGGGGATGGGTGTATTGTATGTATTAGGGTTATTGTTTGCATGCTAGTGTTACCCATGATGGCTTGTTCATTATTGTAAGACTCTTATAGCATGGATTAATGATTGATTTGAGTTACATATTTATTGTTGTACTCTATTGAATCATGTTTCACCTCTAGTATTATCTTGTACACTGAATCTTGTGTTGATGCCCTGGGAATAGCCAACATGACTACTCTATCTCTCTTGATTGCTTAACACACAACTTTGAGTAGTTAGCCTTAGAATTCTAAGTTCTTTCTTTCAATGAACTCTTAAGAACTTCTAAGTCTTGTTGGGCTAGCCCTAGTTTTATGCCATGTAGAGTAGTCTAAAGACATGATCTAGGATGAATGTGAAAAAGAAAATGATAAAAAAGATGATGAATGAATGAAAAGAGAAAAATGAGTCTATGTCAGTATTCCTCTGCTAATGAAGCATGAGTGCGTCTATGTAGACTGTAATCGAGTAGTTGGGTGGCTCTTGTGCCTAACCAGCATGTGCACCCTCCAAAAAGATTTTTTGGTGCAGTCTATGTTAGTCGGATTTGAAAAAAAAATGAAATGAAATGAAAATAAAAACCCTAGTGATCTTTTTGGCTACCTACTAGAGGCTTTGAAAAAAAAAAAGGGGAGTTAGTTCGAGTTCAAGACTTGGAAGGATCTTACTTGTTCATTGAAGTAGCACTTAGCATTTCAAGACTGAGTACTCTTGCATGTGGAGTGATTAGCATCTAGAGCTGTACTGATTAAAGTCAGTAGGCTAGACCAGGTCAGGGCAGATGAAATACTAGGTTCACACACATGGCACAGACATATAAGAGGTGAGACAGGATCTTTCTTTTGTGCTTAATGTTTGTAACTCATTATCTTTTTATCATTTTCCAATGCTTGTAGAGTCTTGTATTTATTTGAGCCGGAGGTAATACATTTAGCCACTTATCATTATCTTTGTTTTTCATGATGTGTTTGCTTGGGGACAAGCAAATGCTTAGGTGTGGGGATATTTGATAAGTGTCTAAATGTACATATTTTAGTATATATATTTGTTGCGTATAGTATGTATTTGTATAAGAATTGATGCCCGTTTTATGCTTAATCGTGTGTTATTTGTTTTGTAGGGCACGGAAACGCCATGGAGGACACGAAGATATGATTTGGGCGAAAAAGAGAAGAAAACCAGATCACTGTAGATGCCACTGTAGCACCTGGTGGTTTTTCGATTCAGGAATCTAATCATGGCATACGACCTCAATACTGCCCTGGATTAAGCCCGGGATGATCACAGTAGCTATAAAAGAAGATGTTTGTTTGAAGGCATACTGGCTCAATGAGGTGCTCCTTGAGCCAATATGGATACTATTCTGAGAGCATTTGTGGAGTTTGCCTACCTCAAACAGTGTCAATGAAGGGCTCAATGAGGTCCTCATTGAGCCAGTATACCACCGAGGTCCTCATTGAGCCCATTTTGGAGAGTGATTGTGGGGGTATATGAGGGACTTTTGGAGGACTTTTGAAAAACTTCTTGGCAGCCAACACTTGGGGAGAAGAGGAGAAAGAAAGACATCATTTTGGAGAGTGTTTTGGCATGAGGCTTGGAGAGATCTAGGGCTTGAACTTCAAGGGGAGAGCTTCATCATCAAAGGAGGAGGAGCATTCGGCCTTCCTTGGGTTAGAGGAATCGTCATTCGGCTGGCATTCTCCATCCTCATCATTATTCAGACTAGGGAGTGCCATTTATGCATTTACTTCTTGTTTTTGTTGTGTTTGAGATACTTGTTTGTGTGATGGCACACTAGACCCCCAAGGCCACCGGATGTAGGTGAACCTTGGGGGGGTTCATCATGTATTTTGGATGCTTCACTTTTATTTGGAATGCATTGGTGTGATTTATGGTTTAGTTCATTGTGTTTTATGCCTAGAACTATTATGTGGAGAAATCCTTAGTTATTGTTTGAGTTGTACACGTAGACGTGACCTACTCGTGTGTACTAGATCATTATTGAGCTATAAAGGGAGATCTTTGACCAACATGCCGAGAAATTGGATGTAGGTTGCCCCTTCGAACCATGAGGATGAACTTAGGTTAAGTGTATCCTTGTTGCGTGATCTCCATTCACTTAATGCAATCGTAGGAATATGATTAAGTAGAGATCCTTGTCATCATTTGTACGGGATTAGGGTTTAACCGCCGAGAAATTGGGGTTGAACTATTGTTGAGGTCCGTCGGTCTAAATCACCCTTGCTATTTTATTCTTATGCATCCATACATCATGATGACCCCTCTTGGGAATCCTCATCCCTAGGCCTGTTCTTATCATCATTGCTCTTGTGATTTTCATGCTCGCCTTGGAATCGTTATACTTGTGTTTTATTTACATTCTTGCATGTATTAGATTAGTAAACCATGCTTAAGTTGTAAGGTTAGAAAGTGAGTGATGGAGGAGTAATAGGAGCTTCTTAGCCCCGTGGAATACTATCCTTGGGCTTTTGCACAAGGTATTACTTGGCGACCCCGTACACTTGTGGGTGATCAATCACCCATGCACTTGCGGTACACACACACAAATCGGTCGTGTTAATCACCTACACATATATCAAATATGAGATCGAGCTCTCACTATAAAGAAATCATGCAATATAATATAGACAATTAAATCACAACTAAAATAAACTCAATTATATAGCTAATATATAATGTTAAATAGAAATCACATCCTAGGGTTCATCAATGTCCGAATAGCAAAGGAGCTTTAGTTCTTTAATGTCTAAAGATGGTGTCTGCTTTAGATGGTGTTTGTTTTGATGTATTAGGACTTTCATGTAACTCCAAATACATTGTCTAGTTTCCCTTGTTTGTTTTAAGGGATTCAATTTTTAGTTTGACTTAACAAACCCATTTGATTGGCTGAAAATGGAGGATTTAGTTTTACGGCTACCAATCAGTCATAAAACCAAATCCTAGATTTTGGTTTTACATCACAAAGGATTCATGAGCTTCTTAGGACATGTAACTTTATCTTTTAACTCCATTCCTTTCACCTCCGTCTTCTCACTCACCTCCATCTTCTCCTTCAACTCCGTTCATTCCTCAACGATCACTCCTCTTTTTGCCCTATGTTCTTTCCTAATCGATTGCTCTTCTTTTTCGCCTCTACAGTAAGATTCTTGCAACCATCCACCTAGTGGCCAAGATCTCCCAAAGTTCCACCCCCTTGGAAATATTTCATCTTTGGAGTCTTCTCACCCACTGAGAGAGGCCTTAGACCACCATCCCTCTCTTTTGTTGGTGAGCTTCTTCTCATCCTCCTCTTTTTTTGTTCGTTTTCATCCTCTTCTTGTTTTGTCTAGTAAACCTAAAGATATGCTAAAGGCTTGCTTTAGGCTTCCTTGATTTACTTTTTGGTCTCTTGTACCTTGTCTTACTTGAGCTTAGTAGATCTCTCCATTCATTGTAAGTGTTATGAAAAACAGTTTTTATTATGGCCTTATTATTTACTCTATTATATATTTCCTATAATAAAACACAAAATTTTTGGTTTCATTGGTGTTTTATTGGTGTTTTGCACAAGTAATAGGCCTTCTTTATTTCATTGTACCATGTATCCTCCTTAGCAGATGGATAGTTAAATAAATGGATATCCAAACAATATTAGCTTTTTGGACAAGATAAGAATCTCTTGTACCATGTATCTAATTTCCAATACATGTTTTAGTCAAATAATTTCCATAAACAAAGGATATTGTTGCCACCATATTACCTTAAAGTATTAGTTGTAGTTACACCTTACAGATCAAAAATTTGATGGAGATGAAGGAAAACTATATATTGGTTGTTAAAATAAATCTACCTAAAGTTGCTTGAGATTGATTGTTCTGTGATATTGCTCTGTCATCCAGATTGTCTGTTTCATTTCAAATGTAACTAAACAAATAATTTAGAGTTTAGTAAACATAATTACTTGTGCTTACATTAATTTCTTGTTGAGTCATTTTACTACCAACGTATTGCTGCTGAATCATATCATCCATCTCCTTCTAGAAAAAAAAATATAGACTTACGGTTAGTATACCATTCTGATTTCATTTCCTAAAAATACAAATAACAACAACAACAATAACAATAATTTTTAATGCACTAAAACAAGCTAGTATGCATGTTTAGAACAAACTGAATTTCCACTTCTTTAATCATCAACAATGCAATAAAGTTGTATCTTCAAAATTAAATTGCAATAATTAATGTTCTCATGATCAGAAAGTGTGCATGAAGGCACTATGACAAACAAATTTGTCTAGTACTTTCATGTCACTCAAATCAAACTAGATAGTAAATAACACTAGTACTGTCACGGCCCGTCCCGTGGGTCCCACACGTGACATACCGCCATTACAACTTAGGGGAGGTCAAGCACCTCTCCTAAGTGCTTGTGTATTAGTAATACGAAGTATTCTTTTCTTACGATGAGCATTACTTTTATCAGATTTTAGCGGTAATACATGTGTATTTGTGAACTGTCCTGCATGAAGGGTTGTGAAGCCAAATATGAAAGAAAGAAGCCAAAGTGGATTATGATTGTACTTTGTTGATGAAGTCTTGGAGTGAACAAATGTGAAGACACAAGTTGTGTTTGAAGATACGTGAATGTGTGCCAACTTCCATGCGCTCAAGCAATTACAATGGTTTGGTGGGCACAAAGGTAGTCACATTTGCGTATCCTGATTTGTGCAATGATAGCAAGATCTTCATCAATAAGACATTTTATTGAAGAAGTGACGCTATCTACGGCATAAATGTGTGCCCATTTATGTTGCCTCGATGAAAAGTGTGGATTCGGAGCATTTTGGCGGAGTACTGCAGCAAATCACTGTAGCAATTTACTATAACAGTTACTGTTCACAGGGCGCAGAAAATCAAAATCCACCAAATCTACATGGGCCTGTGGAAATTCCACACGCCCATGTGGATTCTCGATTCCAGACTATATAAAGCCACGAACAACCCTGATTTCAGCATCTTTCTTTCCATCTTTTCTCCATCTTTTGAGAGGCTTGCGGCTAGGGTTTATAGAGGTTTTGGCAAGGCTTTTCGAGTGGTTCTATAGTTTTGACATCGCGTTTCTCTTGGAAGATAGTTATTGGGGGAGCTTTTGTCAGCACTGATTCGGCGAGGTGTGCCCTAGGCTTGACAAGGGGACCTTTGGAGAGGACGAGACTACTCCACAAGAAAATCGACATGAATACCGAGGGGGTATTTTCCTATGGATTACTTGTTTTTACTTTTGATTTCTTTATTGATTGTATCTTGCTCCATGAAGAGCTAAACCTCCTAGTGGGTACTTCGATTTGTGAACCCTAGGATGTATTTGTTTCTTTAACCTTTTATTATGTTTTCCTTAATTGATATCTTTAATTGAGTTCCAATCTTGAATGCTTGTTGAATGATTTCTCCCTTAGAGTAACACTAGGGTTGAGAGTCCATCTTGGTAATCCTTGTGAGTGAGTGACACACCATGAGGATTTGATAAAGTATTGGAGAGGGCCGAGAGTGGAGCGCCTCCTTTTTCCTCCGGTGTGATTTATCCTACCTCCACGTTCCAAGAGTTCTTTGTGGTCATAATAGAGTGAAGGGTTAAGGGATGAACTCTACTAGGGCTTAGTTGCATGAGCAACAGAGTAAAGCGTTGAAGTGACTTTAACACCTATGGCTTAATTGTGACTAGGGGTCTTTCTCCTGGACCAAAGGGTTAGATCTACATATAGGAATAGGGTTTCTTACTTGGAATCCCTAGAGCTTCTTCCAACTTTACACAGTGTGAGGTGTTGAGACTGGTTGATTTCTCTACCCGGGCATAGTGTAGAGTTCATCACTGTTGACCTTAGGCTTGGGACCGTGTATTTAAGGATGTCCACGACTCATTAAGCATTAGTTAGGAAGCATAATAGTTGGTTTTGCACTTGAAGCAATAATCCTAGGAGGAACAATATCCGAGTACCCCACTTTTATTGATTGTTATTCCTCTCATTCTATTGTAGCTCTCATTTTTATTTTCTTTAGTTTGTTTGCATCGATCTTTATCCACACCATCATTGTTTCATCTCCACTTAGTTAAGTAGCAATCTTGGTGTTTCTATTCCTTATTCCTTGTGGATATGATACCCCACTCGGCTGGGATTTATTACTTCGACAAACCTGTGTACTTGCGGATCACACGCAAGGGGTATGTCAAGTTTTTGGCACCGTTGCCGGGGAATAGGTGTTTTGGAAACATTTTGCACTTTGCTATTTTAGCTATTTGCCATTCACTCTATTTCACATTTTCTTATTCTATCATTGTTCTGATTTGTTTTCTTTATTTTAGTGCAGCTCCATATTATGACCCGAGGGAACCCTTCGATATTGGTTGGAGGTGATCCTGAACTTGAATGTACACTCAGAAGAACGGGTAAAGAACCTGCACAAGAACCGTCAATTCGAGCTGAAGTGGAAGGTGAAGTGTCAAAAAATATGGCAGAGCAGAATGAACAACATAGAACACTTTCTGACTATGCCAGACCTGCAGTTATGGGCACGCAATCGAGTATCGTGCGGTGCCTGATTATAGCTCCAAATTTTGAGCTAAAGCCAGCATTCATCCAAATGGTACAACAGTCAACACAGTTCAATGGTTTGGCCGATGAGGATCTAAACAATTACATTAAAAACTTCTTAGAGGTTTGTGACATGCTGAAGATCAACGGTGTTGCTGATGATGCTATAAGATTGAGGGCTTTCCCATTTTATCTAAAAGGAAGAGCCAAACAGTGGCTCCATTCATTGCCAAGAGCTTCCATCACAACATGGAATGAAATGGTCGAAGCCTTCCTTGCAAGGTACTTTCCTCCGGAAAGTCGGCAAAGCTTCGCAATGAGATATCTTCATTTGGTCAGATGGAACTTGAATCCTTGTTTGAGACTTGGGAGTGATTCAAAGACTTCTTGCAGAAGTGTCCACAACACGGGTTCCCCGAATGGATGATCATTCAGACTTTTTACAATGGGTTGAAATTAAGTACAAGACAACTTCTAGAAGCCACTACAGGAGATACAATAGGGAATAAGACCCCTGAAGAAGCCCGACAATTGGTAGAAGAAATGACCATGAATAGCTACCAATAGAATGCAAGAGAAAAGAAAAAAGTGACCGGACTCCATGAAATTGATGCGGTTACATCTTTACAGCCCAAGTAAAGCCATTGAGGAAGAAATTGGATACATTGACTTCACTGAGGGAAGCTGCTATCAGAAGTTGTGATGGTTGTGGGGGTTCACATATCCCGTCTGATTATCCTATTTCGATTGCTACTTCAGTCCCAACTGTACAAGTAGATTTCGTTGGTAATTCAGGAAGAGTACAAGGCAATCCTTATAGCAACACCTACAACCAAGGGTGGAGAAACCACCCCAATTTCTCATGGAGTAACCAAGGGCAGCAAAAGGGTATGGCACCAGCGGGTTTCCAACAACAACAAGCCCCGAACATGGAGAATCGAGTTTCAAGCTTGGAAACTCGGATGACCGATCAAGAGAAAGCTTTGACCAGATTTGTGCAATCATCGGATACACAGTTTCAATCAGTTGAAGCTATATTTCGAAACCACACTGCTTCATTGCACAATCTAGAGTATCAATTGTGGCAAATTGCGAAGTCTCTATCGAAGAGACCTCAATGGTGTCTACCTAGCAACACCGAAACTAATCCGACGGAACATGTGAAGCCGATCACTTTGAGGAGTGGTCGTGAAATTAAAAGTAGATCTCCTAGTGAGAAGACCAATGTTGAAGCACCCGAAGTCGTGGACGTTGAGGAAAGAGCAAACAAGGAGAAGGATGTGGCACCCCCACCTTACTAGCCAAGAATCCCTTATCCTTCAAGATTAAAGAACGACCAAATTAATGAGCAATACAAGAAGTTCTTGGGTCTGTTTAAGTAATTGCAAATCAATATTCCTTTTGTGGAGGCATTGTCTCAAATGCCTCGGTATGCAATGTTTTTCAAAGATCTTTTGACCAACAAAAAAAAAGTTGGAGGAAAGTGCATCGGTGATCTTAGATACCTCTTGTTTGGAGATGTTGCAAAAGAATATGCCGAATAAGAAGAAGGACCCCAGAAAATTCGTCATCCCGTACAACATTGGTAACTTGGGTGAAGAGATGGCATTGGCGGATTCAGGGGCTAGTATCAACGTTATGCCATACTCTTTCTTTCAGAAGCTAGGCTAGGGGAGCCTAGGCCAACTCGCATGACATTACAATTGGCAGACCGAACGGTGAGACATCCGAGGGGTATCATTGAAGACATGCTTGTTAAGGTTGACAAGTATATATTTCCTGTCGACTTCGTAGTGATGGATGTCGATGAGGATGTAGATGTTCCTTTGATGCTTGGGAGGCCATTCTTGCGCACTTCCAAGGCACTTATCGACATGGACGGTGGAGAGTTGACACTAAGGGTTGGCAACGACAAGTTGATCTACCGCCTCGCCGAAGCCATGCGACATTCTCTTGACTTTGATGATACTCTTAATTTTCTTGACACTATCGATGAACTAATTGATGAATATGTGCAGGAAATGTTAAATTCGGACCCGTCCGAGGGGTTACTAGACCAAGAGATGGATAAAGAGGACGTGATGATGATTGGTCCAGAGGAGAAGGTACCATCTACTCCTGGGATCATGAAGAAAGTGCTTCAGAAGATGAAGCAAGCAAGGAGACGCCATAAGAAATGCCCCAAGGCTGTTGGGGATGTGCATGAACGGATCAAGGGTGATGAACCCTTGTGTGGTAACAGGCTTGATAACTCTTCCTCTACCTTCAAAAGACTATGTTCATCATGCTTCCAAGTTATGGGTAAGAGGGAAACCTTTATCTATGAGCCCCCGTGAGGTAAGGCAAGGTACGTCAAACTAAGTGACGTTAAATAAGCGCTTTATGGGAGACAATCTAAGTCTTTGCTATTTTTTCTAAGTGTTAGTTTAGTATTTGCATGAATAAAGCTTTGAGTGTTGGTGTCTAGATTTTTAGATGATATTGCTGTGATTTTCTTGTGGATTAGTTGGTATTATCATGTGCATAAATGTGTGTGGCAAAGTATCCTAGTCGTTTTAGCATGTGTTTCATGATTCTCTGGTTCATTTTGCATTGTAGAGGCAGGCTCTGAGTATGTATACATGTTCAAGAATTTTTTGCAGAGCTTGCAGATTTTTCTAAGTTAACCAGAGAAGACACACAACCATGTGGAAATTCCACACGGGCGTGTGTTTTCGTTTAGAGCTCATCCCGTGAGGACACAAGGGCGTGCGTTTGCCCCTGTGAATGACCTTGTGATGATCACACGCTCGTTTGAAATTTCTACATGGGCGTGTGTTTCTCTGCAGACATTCAGAGCTCTATCCTGAGAAGACATAGGAGCGTGTGAATGCCCATTTGAGTAGCCCTGTGAAGATCCACACGCCCGTGTGGAATTTCTGCACCGGCGTGGGAAAGACCTAGAACTTTTTCTTTGTTGGACAGAGGAACCATAGGGGCGTGTGGATGCTCCTGTGGGTCGGGCACAGGGGCGTGTGGAATTTCCACACGCCCGTGTGGATGTGTTCAGAGATATAGTGTGCTATCCCGAGAGCACGCAGGGGCGTGTGTCTGCCCCTGTGAAGCTCTCTTGGGGAGTCTCACGGGCGTGGGTAATTTCCACACGCCCGTGTGGATGTACAGAATTCAACAGGCCGCGATTTCCTTTGTAAATCTATCTGGCCTTTCTCATTTTCACACTTCCAAACACTCAGAGAACACACTCATTCACTCTCCTAGACCTTGCACCACCGATTTAGAGAATTTTCACTCGAGTTTTCCGGCCGATTTCAAGTTTTTCTTCTTCATCTCGTCGGTAAACCCTTATTCTCTCTTTTCTTCACCATTACCTGATTTTATTTGATTAAACTGGAGAATGTAGTTCATTTTTATGTTAAAGTGGTTAATGCATGGTTAGAATTGCTTTAGAAATGGTTTTTTTGGTGTATTTGTGGAGTTTTAGTATAGTGGCCGTGCGGTTTTCACGCCCCGTGGATCCACACGGGCTTGTGGAATTTCTACGCGACTGTGTGGATTCCTGCAGTATGCATTTGTGTCTAAGTTTGATCAATTTCCTTTCAAATCTAAATAAAAATGCCAGCTGGCAAGTGTCCTCGAGAGCACTCTCCAGAATCCGAGCATATAGAGTTTACTATACCCGAGCACCGAGCTCCGTTTGAGCATCTTTACAAGCTTAAGTTCGGTCAGACGAGTTTCCCAGATTTGAGCGCTATGCGCGAGATACAGTTGGCTGACGATATGGCAGATGAGATTGAGGAGATGTTGGCCATGGGCAGTTGGCGTTGACTACTGAATATTAGTGACCCTGCCATCCAGATGCCGACACTGGAAGTACTAGCATCGTTTGAGTTCGATAGATCGCACTCCAGTTTTGATAGTGGTAACACCATACAGTTCAGAGTCTTCGGGCATCATTATAGTGTGAGCGTCACACAGTTCTCGATTCGTTTGGGGTTATACGATGAGGAATTCATGGCCACAGAGGAGTACGAGCAGCTCCCTGCAGATTATCCGAGTAGCTTGACTCCTCAGAGCGCGTATCAAGCATTATGTGGCTGTGGTCAATATGAGCCGGGGTGTCGAAGGTGACTTATTTGTCTCGGCCGAGCTATAGATACATGCACGCCATCCTGAGCAGATCAGTGAATGGCCGCAGCGATAGTACAGGTGTCCTGAGCCGACAAGAGCTTCTTTACTTATATTCTATGGTACCTCACCATCCAGTTCATCTTGGCCACATATTAGCAGAGTACCTGACGCATCAGGATCAATCTGCCAGGATCGGTGTTCTCTTCTCCGGCCCATACAGCGCTAGGGTCATCATCGGAATGGGTCTACGGGACGCTATTAGAGTGGCCGAGAAGACGATCATACCTGCTCCCCTGAGTATAGAAATGATTAGACAGATGGGTGATGCTGCGCAGGTATGGGCCGGGAGTGCATTTACTGATTGTACTTGATCCAGAGATAGCTGAAGGAGTTGTAGCAGAGGGTTCTCAGCCTACTCTTGAGTCGTATCCAGAGCCGATGGGGGCTGACGCACCACCAGCAGTACAGGAGTCGCCCCCAGTGCACATGTTCTCCCCATCTCGAGCGTATGATCGCTTTGAGAAGCTTGGGAGTGCTGTAGGGGTGTTACAGGCCGATATTACAAAGGTTCAAGTGATACAGGCTGCACAGCATACAGACATGATGGCGCGTCTTGATATTCTGCAGCAGCTACTTGAGTGCGACGCCACCTCACTAGCCATCATGAGAACCCGCACCCCTCCGGCTCCGCTAGCATCAGCATCACCAGATCCACCAGCGCCATTTGACTTAGCAGCAGAGCCGACCACCGAAGACACCGACACTTGAGGCGTCTTTAGTTTTCTTTTCTATTATTTCTCGTATTTTACATATGTATTTTATTTTGGATTTGTACACTCAGAAAGAATCTTCCATCTAAGTTTATATATATTTTTTTGTCTCGAGTTGTATTTCATTTATTTACTTTTATATACTCGAGTTTTATTTTATTTTTGTTGAGCTTTACTGAACCCCCTTGTGTATGCGTGCAGATGGTCTTATGAGTATGGAAATTGAGGTTTAGTCATAGACACGGTCAATGTGTTTTACACTTGGCCGTGTGTGCTTCATAGCCTGTTGGAACTCAACTCCCAAGGATTTAGCTCCATGAAACGCACCACTAGGAGTTCAAGGGAGTATTATTTCAATTGCCCACTCCGACATATATTTTTGAGTGATATATTTTTTTTAATTGTGCTTGCATGTGTACATTGAGAGCAATGTACATCTTAAGTGTGGAGGGGAGTTCACATTACACATGTTTTATACTTATGCTTTGATTGTGAATGCTCATGTAGAAAATGGCGGTTCACCTTAGTTGCAATGATTGTATTCTTAACTTTAGGAGAATTTTTAACATTGAATGTTCTCAAGCTCTAGTTTTTACTTGAATTTTCTAGGAATTTTTCGCCCGATTCACACTTGTTGCACTACTCGCTCATTAAACTCTTTTTGAAACTCAAGTAAGTGTTTAAGGGACTAAGTTGCTTTATTTCTTGTGTTTCATTTTGCCTAAAAAAATGGAAAAAAGAAGAAAATTTTTTATACTTGTTTAGTTATGCATTGGTGGGTGGAAAAAGAACTACCACCTATGAAGTATAAAGCTACTCTCATAAGTCGGATACTAGTTATGCCATAATGAGAGAAAGAGCTATCTCATAGGATGAGTGAAAGCTACTACCTCGGTAGAAAGAGCTACCACCTCGAAAGTGTGAACGCCACCTTAGCGGCCACTTCGGAAAGGGCTACCTTAGAGGATGTGTAAAGCTACTATCACCTTTTTACTTTGTTTTGTATATAAATAAGTCCCTTATGCTTAAAACTTTGAGGAGTATACTTTGGGTCGATTTGAGTGAGTTAACATACTTACACGATTTCGGGTTTGTTGTTCTTATTGATTCGAGTTTTAGCTAGAGCAATGATTTTTCGTATTTAGTGTTGAAATTTCCCTTACTTGTAGAATGCTTCCCTTGCATGCTTTGGTGCACCCGGCCAAGCACTTTCAATATTTCCTTCTTCTATGCTTCAATGTTTTATTTTTGCTTGAGGACAAGCAAAAGCTTAAGTGTGGGGGAATTTGATAAATGCTTGTGTATTAGTAAAATGAAGTATTCTTTTCTTACGATGAGCATTACTTTTATCAGATTTTAGTGCCAATACATGTGTATTTGTGAACTTTCGTACATAAAGAGTTGTGAAGCCAAATATGAAAGAAAGAAGCCAAAGTGGATTGCGATTATACTTTGTTGATGAAGTCTTGGAGTGAATAAATGTGAAACACAAGTTGTGATTGAAGATACGTGAATGTGTGCCAACCTCCATGCGCTCAAACAATTATAATGGTTTAGAGGGGCACAAAGGCAATCACATTTGTGTATGCCGACTTGTGCAATGATAGCAAGATCTTCATCAATGAGACCTTTTATTGAAGAAGCGACGCGATCTATGGCATAAACGTGTGCCCATTTATGTTGTCTCGATGAAAAGTTTGGATTCAAAAGCATTTTGGCGGAGTACTATAGCAAATTAAAATCCAGGCCACGGAAAATCAAAATCCAGCAAATCCACACGGGCCGGTGGAAATTCCACATGCCCGTGTGGATTCCCGATTCTAGCCTATATAATGCCGCGAACAACCCCGATTTCAGCATCTTTTTTTCCATCTTTTCTCCATCTTTTGAGAGATTTGCGGCTAGGGTTTAGAGAGGCTTTGGCAAGCCTTTTGTAGTGGTTCTACGGCTTTGACACCGTGTATCTCTTTGAAGATAGTTATTGGGGGTGCTTTCTTCGGCACCGATCACTGTGAGGTGTGCCCTAAGCTTGACAAGGGGACCTTTAGAGAGGACGAGGCTACTCCACATGACCATTGATACGAATACTGAGGTGGTTTTCCTATGGATTACATGTTTTACCTTTGATTTCATTATTTATTGTATCTTTCTCCATGGAGAGCTAAACCCCTTAGTGGGTACTTGGATTTGTGAACCATAGGATGTATTTGTTTCATTAACCTTTTATTATGTTTTCCTTAATTGATGTCTTTAATTAAGTTTCAATCTTCAATACTTTTTGAATGATTTCTCCCTTAGAGTGACACTAGGGTTGAGAGTCTATCTTGATAATCCTTGTGAGTGAGTAACACACCATGAGGGTTAGACAAAGCAAGATTGGAAAGCGTCGAGAGGGTCAGTCGAGAGGTAGCGGAGCATCCCCTTTCCTCTCCGGTGTGATTTATCCTACCTCCATGTTCCAAGAGTTCTTTACGGTCACAATAAAGTGAAGGGTTAAGGGATGAACTCCACTGGTGCTTAGTTGCGTGAGCAACACACTAAAGCATTGATGTGACTTTAACACCTAGGGCATAATTGTGACTAAGGGTCTTTCACCTGCACCAAAGGATTAGATCTACATATAGGAATAGGGTTTATCACTTGGAATCCCTAGAGCTTCTTGCAACTTTACACAGTGTGAGGTGTTGAGACTGGTTTATTTCTCCGCCGGGGCATAGTGTAGAGTTCGTCATGATTGACCTTAGGTTTGGGACCGTGTATTTAAGGATGTCCACGACTCATTAAGCATTAGTTAGGAAGCATAATAGTTGGTTTTGCACTTGAAGTAATAATCCTAGGAGGAACAATATCCGAGTACCCTACTTTTATCGATTGTCTTTCCTCTCATTCTATTGTGCTTCTCTTTCTTATTTTCTTTAGTTTGTTTGCATCAATCTTAATCCACACCATTATTGTTTCATCTCCACTTAGTTAAGTAGCAATCTTGGTGTTTCTATTCCTTATTCCCTATGGATATGATACCCCACTCACCTGGGATTTATTACTTCGACAAACCCGTGCACATGCGGGTCACATGCAAGGGGTGTGTCAAGGAGCCACCAAGATGTGAGTATTTTGATAAGTGTCTAAATGTAGGTATTTTCATATATGTATCTTATACACTTTGCGTGTATTTTGTGAGGTTTGATTCCCGTTTTTGGGCTTAATCGTCTACTATTTGCTTTGTAGGGCACAAGAAAGCCGTGGAGAACACGATGATATCATTTAGGCGAAAAGAGAAGAAAACAGTCCCAAAGTACTGTAGTAGAGTTACTGTAGTAACACTGTAGCAGCGGGACGGTTTGAAGCTGTCTGCCCAGAATTTCATACGGCTCCCATACCACCCAGTATGGAGGCTGTATGGACCCTGTATGCACCCTGTATAAAATGAGAATTTAGGTTTTTGAGTGTTATACGGCCCTATACGACCTATATGGCCCATACGCCGTGGGGAGTACAAAAGCAGACTTTTAGGGCAAAATAGGGGGACTTTTTCTGGACAGATTTGAGATTCTTCTCGGGAGACCTTGAGTGAGCTTAGGAAGAAAAAGAAGGGCAAGGAAACGAGGAGATCATTCAAAGGCAAGGTCAAAGGCTCTCAAGGCAAGAAGATAACATCATTCAAGGTTAAATCAACAACGATTTGAAGGAAGGAGACCCGCGGCTAGAGGAAGCGTCATTCGACATTCCTTTTAGCTTTAATTGCATCTAGTAGAGTAAATTCCATCACTTAAGATCTTAGGCTAGATAATAGTTCGAGAAAGAGTAATAGGAGATCGTTAGTCCCGTGGAATACGATCCACGTGTCTTCACACGAGGTATTACTTGGCGATCCCGTACACTTGCGGGGAAGCAATCATATCATGGTGTTGGCCATTGGGGACCCTTCTGGTGACTCCGGGCACCCAACCTTGCACACCTTTCAGGCTCACTGCGCGTCCCCTGAATGGGTGAAACCTCATCTGAGTACTCCACGTCACCCTAACTAGGCCGGTCCCTTGAAACTGTAACCCTTACTACAGTAGTTATTGGGGATCCCCCCATGTTACTATCAAAACATTTAAATAGCAATCCAGCCCGTAGGCTCAATATATACATCAATATGATAGCATAAGTCTCATCAAGAGATAACAAGTTTTCATGTAAGAAACTTTCACTCCAAGAGTGAATAACTTGATTATAACATCTTCAATGAAACAATTTTCATCAAGAACATCATACAAGAGTATTTATTTTGGTTCATACATGCCTTTTTGGTCATTATGACAAGAGCATCAAGTCTCTTGAAAATACATAACTTGAAAACATATATTTCAAAACATAGGGTTTCCAAACCACAAGTAATATATATATATATATAATCTTTACCAACTATCATGAAATAAGCCAAGTCATAAATCACCATGATTTCTAGATCCCATGGAAAACATTTCAAGAGTATTAACAACAAGAAGTTTATTATTCAAAGGCAAGCAATTTAAGTATTAGAAATTATGCATGATTTAGTAAATCCCACTCACAAACTTGGCAAGCTAAAATACCCTGGTGTTACTTCTCCACCGGCTCTTTCCCCTTGATTGAAGTCTCACCTCCTAGAAGCATTTAAACAACCAAACAAACAATGAAACCCCATAAATGACTTGATCAATTGAAATGAAAAACAATGCTCAAAATGGAAAAATGAGTGCTCGTAGGGTTTGCTAAACACTCTAGCAAGAAGATCTAAGAAAAATAAAACTCTCACAACCCTCAAAACTAACAAGGAAAGCAAAAGAGACCAAACTTGGTTCGGTACTATAGTAACCCTAATTTAGAACATGAAAGATCTTTCTCAAATCTCAATGGATTCAAGGTTATACAACTTCAAACTTCTTCTATTCTTTAAATCCAAACAAAACCCATGATTATCCATCAATAACTTCAAAGAAAATCCAAATAAGAGTGAAAAGAAGAAGGAGAAGATCAAGTGAAGCACATCCTTACCTCAAAGCTTCTCAAAACCCTTAAGGAAAAACACTTCTCAAGAGAGGAAGAAGAGATCTTTGAGTTTCTTCTTGATTCAAGGCAAGGGATGATGGGTTTGAGAAGTGGAGATGAAGGTTCTGGAGGAGGAGGAAAGTGGAAGAGAAAAGGTCTCAAGGAAATGTGTGGAAAGAATGAGAAGAAGATGAGAAAAAGGGCTTTTAAACCCTAAATTTCTGTCCCATACCGACCCCTATACGGCCCATATGAACTAGTTCAAAGTTTCTGGAATATTCATACCAGGGTGTATGCAGCCCGTATGGACCCCGTCATGCCCATTCAGCCTATACAAAAATGGCTCTAAACGACTCAATTGGTGTCCGATCGACCACATTTTTTATTCTAAAGGCTTGGGATACTCATAAGCACTCTCAAACATGAACATGAAAATTACTCAAGAAAACACATTGAAACATGAAGGAAAGAAATACGAAAAAAAGTCGAATTACCACAAGTACAGGAGGAAGAAAGCTTAGAAGAAAATTATCTCACCGAAAGCTTTTCTGCCTTATTATGCTTTCCCTTCATTAATTCTTGTTGCTTATATAACAACATGGCACCATTCGATGAATGTCATCCATATGGCTGGATTCTTGGCCTAATGCAAGATGGCCAAAATGTATAAAGGCTGACAATGAACAATTGGTCATATGAAACAATTGCATATATATGACACAATTTCAAAATTTATTGTTCATTTAGGTTTTGTTAGATTAATTTTAATTTTTCAAATTTCTGCTATAAATTTCAAATTCCTCTGTATGGAATGTTAATATAAACATTTATCAAATTGATGATTGTTTAATTGGTCTATTCTAGTTCTTAATGTCGAACATACGTGTTTCTTATTTAAAATTTTGTTATTTGGAAGTTAAATTCTTTGTAAAAATATTATGTTGTAGACAAGCTTGTTTGATTTCATTACTATTATGTTTAAAAGAGTTGTAAGACTAATAACAATTAACCCAAGATGTTATTATTAATGCTTTTTTTAAATTGCAACTTAATATGCACAATAGCAAAATCATAAACCTATTTTCTATTGATTCGCAGATTGAGTTGAATAGAATTTAATCGATCTCGTGATTATCAAATTGTGTTTGGACTGCATTTCCTTATCAACAAATTGTAGAAGCAATATACTTTATGTAACTTTACAAATGTTGATCTTATTTACTTCCATAATTGTTTAATGATATTTCAAATTATCTATAAAATAACATAGTAGAGTTACCATGTTTATTCCATTACAAAATAGTGACAATTATTACCAACTTAAATGATTTAGGTGTTAAAGAAAAGTAGGGTCGATTTCTTATTCACACTGTTAATATGTCTTATTAAATAGGATTCTTTGCAAGTCTTTATAAATTGTTCACACAGGACTATGACTTTGTGATTCTAGAAGAAGAAATTTTTTCAATAAGGAGAGGTTAAAAATCAATGGGCCATTTATTATTAATGAGCATCTATTGACTTTTCTGTCACGTGGACCTTTTTTTACACTATTTATTTAAGGACATCAAACTTTAAAGGAAAAAACATGGTTTTGCTTATAATTTTCACTACTTTTCCTTCCTTTTCAGTCAAATATGGCTATTAATAAAGCATATTGAAAAAGTTAAGCTTGAGATTATTTATCTATATTATTTTGTTCTACATATCCCTACTTAATTGAATTGTGTAAAACGTCCAATATCTTGGACTTTTTCTTTTTTTTGTGTATTTTTATAACTTTTAGATGTCTTGGCATGACATAAAGGATAACTTTTATGGCGCTCGCATTCAATTCTTGAAGCAGCTTTCGCCATCACATTACTTTTGCATAGTAAATGATGTAGAATTTATAGAGAACCCTCTTGTGGTCGATCGGAAATTAGAAAACAATATTTATCGAGACTAATAGATGGAAATGACACTACTAGTATCAACACAATCCATATGTACAAGCCAACCTTCTTCAATCTTTGCTCAATAATGAGACAAAAAGGTCTCGATACATTGCACGTCACTATTAAAGAACAATTGTTGATGTTTCTACACACTATAGGACATAACCAGTATAATTGTGTCATCGCACACAAATTCCTGAGATCCACTAAGACCGTTAGCAAGTATTTTAATCATGTTCTATATGCAATCGGTTAATTGCGTGATAAATATGTGCTTCCGCCTAGTACACAAAATTTATCATATATGGCCTCAAAATCTACACATAAATTTTAATACCAAATTTATTAAAAGGTATTAAATAAATTTTTTTACTTAAATTATTTATTATCCTATAATCTATTCTTAGTTATAATTTGTTAATGATAGGATTGTATTGGAGCCTTAGATGGGACCCACATTCATGTTTCTATTCCTACATCTAAAGTTGTAGCAATTTGTGGGGAAAAACTATACCCCACACAAAACGTGCTTTCTGTAGTTGATTTTAACTTATGTTTTACGTATGTCCTTGGTGGATGGGAAGGTTCAGCACATAATGCTCTAGTTTTACGTGATACACTAGAAAGACCAAATGGTCTATTAGTCCTTGCAACTATCTATTTTGTTTAGTTTATTCATATATAGGTTAATATATGAGAACAACCTAAATACTATAATTTTGTTAACTACAACATCTGCTCTTTTTTTTTTAGGAATGTATTACTTGGTTATACTAGCTATGCAATGAGACCAGGTTTTATATCCACCCATAGTGGTGTTAGATACCATCTTAAAGAGTTTGGCTCATGGACACCGACAAACCATTATGAACTTTTTAATCATCGTCACTCATCAACTTGAACCACCATTGAAAGAGCTTTTGTTTCTCTTAAGGAACACTTCAAAGCGTTATCATCAAGACCATTCTTTAAGTTCAAAACTTAAGCTAAACTCGTTTTGGCTGCATGTATTATATGTGGGCAAACAAGTAGAAAAATTATTTGTTGTTTTTATGGAAAAATGTGCTTTCTTCTGGACAATGACTTGTTGGATGTTTTTTTAATTTTCTTGCTTGCACTTGATAATTATTTTTTTATATTTCTATGAACAAATTTTAGCTGTCAGAAAATAATTACTTGTCTTGTTACTTGTTTGATGTTTGTTTAATTTTATAGTTTTGATAATTAATTATTTATGTGCCAATTATACAATGGACAACATAGGGATGTCAGAAGAGAGCTAAATGTCATCAATGAGAACCCCAACAAAAAAAAAGGTGCCAATAAAAATGGACCTCACTGAAGCAAATATGACTAACCACTTGAGAACAATTCACAAGCGATGGGCAAGAATTAAAAAATTAAAAGAGTTAAGTGGAATAGGTTGGGACAACAAATTGAAGATGATAATTATGAGAGAATCAAAGTTTAGGAACTATTTGAAGGTACAAATCTATTTCTAATTTATTTCTATTTACATTGTCCATTTATTTATTTTGAAATAATTTTAATTTAAATGTTTTCCTAATTTCTTAATTTATGCCAGATTCATCCACAAGATAAGCCTGATTTAAACAAACCAATTGAGGATCATAACTTTCTTGATATTGTTTGCGATAATGATTGGGCAACTGGACAACGTGTTGTGCAAATTGGAGATGAAGTTGGCACGCATATGGATGATAGTGTCACCATCCATCTCAGGGCAACAATCCTAATGATATGTTTGAGGAAACTAATTATTATGTCAATATACCACTACCCACCCAGAACCAATTAGAGAGTATAGGAAATAGGGCGAAATCTTCCACTTAATCAAAAAAAGGGAAAGGGAAAATGGAAAATGCCCTCAGAAGTTGAAGCAATACAAGAGATGATTAACACCATTAAGGAGGCATTGGCAATAGAGAATTCTACTCAGATTTAGAATTTGCAAAAAAATGGATTGGTGATTGCATGAAATTGAAAGCATTTGGAAACTCTGGCAATGAAATCAATAAGGCCTATGATTGGTTAATGGCCAATGATAGTAGAGCTATGGCTTTCTTATCAAAGGATGAAGAGCTAGGGAAGTATTAGGTAGAGGACGTTATTCATACACTTCACAATCAAGGAGAATATACTTGAAGTCCCATTTAGGTTGCTTTGTGTGTGTGTGTGAGCTGGCGCGCGCGTGTTTGTGTGTGTTATGATGTTGTTATGTACCTACTACATTACAATATATATATATATATATATATATATATATATATTGAGCAGGAGTGTTGTGGCATGTGGGACATCAGTTTAGAGTCTTGAATGATGATGATGATATATATATATATATATATATATATATTTATGAGGACTGTTGGTTGCAATGATGATATATTTATTGAATGTTTTCTAGTATGAAGTTATAGGTTTTCAGGACATTGAGATTGCAATGATGATCAAGGTATTTGCAGGTTGTTTTACTTGTAATTAGGTATTATAACAGAAGATGTATTTGTTGAGATTTTATTTGCATGCATGCATGACATTATGGGCAGTCTATGTGTTATTCATTTTGACAATGTAAAGTGGTTCATAATTGTTAACTCAAATAAGAATAACTGAAAACACATGGTATAATTTTAATTTTGTTCTTGTCCTTGTGATCTATATGGTTTAGCATGCTTGCATCATGCATGATATTTTGTCTCTCTTACTAGCAAGTGTATGTAAAGTAATAGATAAGCACACCTTAAGAGTAAGTTAATAAATATAATAATTAGTTAATAATAAAAATTAATAAAGTTAATAATAAATGGTAATTAAAATGTTATTAGAGTAAGTGAATATAATAATTAGTTAATTATAAAAATATTTAAAGTTAATTATAAATGGCAATTTTTAAAAAAAATTGTTATTAGAGTAAGTGAGTAAATAAAATAATAATTAATAAATATTTAGTAATTAGAATAGCATAACAAATTGACATATAAAAAGGTATAGTTGTAATCTTACCATGAGTATCCAAATCCATGAAATGCATCAAACCAAACATATGTTTTTCAATTCCATATTTACAAATCCCTTCAAACAAACAACAAATTTTATAATAGAGTATTTCTAGTTGAATCTAACTAAACATTGGATTTGTCAATACTGTATTTCTAGATAATTTTAAAAATTTTACTTCAAAACACTTCATTATACATAATATTTTTTTAAAATATGTCATCATGGTTTTTTTTTAAATGAAAAAACCCCTAGTTTGTTGTTTTATGTTTAATGGTATTAGTTTGTAAGGACAATCAGTTAAAATTTTAAAAGAGAGTGATTATATAATTGGATATAAAAGATTCTATCAAAAGAATGCACGATTTATAAATAAGTTTTTATATCAATAATATGTTAAAAGAATTTCATCACAATTTTATAACTGCATTAATAATTTTTTTATCACTAAATAATATTTGATAGTAGGTAATATATTTAATACAAATTTTTCACATGTCAAGAAAATTTAATTTAACAAAATTATAATCATATATTAAATTAATTAAATATATATCTAAATATTTATTTTTATAGAATTAAGAAAAACTAATGACATATTTTATTATTAATAAAATATAATTGCTAGCTAAAGTGAGGTATCCTCACTATGGGTGTCCATATCCCTTAAAATCATTAAGCCAAACACATGTTTTCTAAATCCATATTTACAAATTCCTTTAACTAAACATAAAATCCTATAATCCACCATTGCAAATACATCCTACTAAACACTTAATTAACTTTTCTGTATTTCCAAATAGAGGAATTTACAAATATAATATAACTAAAAATTCACTGCATTTTCAATTACACCTAACCAAACGCCACCTAAGACAATGCAAAATACAATCAAGGGAGATTACAAATAGAATAAAAAATAAGATAAAGAAAACCCTCTTGTGCTCTGCATTTCTTCTCCTAGCTATCTTGCTGATATCTTCTTCAATGAACTGCCAAAGATCTCTCCCCGATATGGTATCTTCAATCCCCTAGAAGATTAGTTGGAATATCCTCCGAGAAACCACTGGAGAATCCCCTTGATGTGCTACCAAAAACTCCAACAAAATTTGGAAAAAGACTGGAAGAAACTTGGAAGTAGTCCCATTAAAACCCTTGTGTATGTCCTTTTATGGTCCATGAATCGAGCAAGTACAACACAGGGATGTGTATTAGTCCACGTAATCCCCTTGAATCAAACTCAAAAGACTTGGGATTACAACTTGGCCCTTAATTACATGTGGTTGTCTATTACACGAGTTCATGTGTGATTCACACAGGGTTAACACTGTGTTGTTCACTACTCTAAAGCACGCTCTAATTCACACAAACCCTCCATGCATGCTCTAATTCACACAATCCCTCAATTGCATGGCATGTCTGGTACACAAGATTGTGTGGACCTCATATAATCCTCAGAATTTTTTTGAAATCAATGGAAAACTTGTGCTATTTTGAAAAGTGCTTGTGTATAAGTATTACTAAGTATACTTTTTTTATATTAAGCATCACTTTTATCAGATTTTATGTCTTATTCGTGCGTATTTGCGTTCTTTTGTGCATTTAGGGTTGTGGAGACAAGTTTGGAAGAAAAGAAGCAAAAATAGATCATGGACACAATTGTTGAGAAACTCTTGGACTGAATAAGGATCAAGGCACAAGTTGTGCTCATAGACATGTGGGTGTGTGCCAACCTCCAAAATGTTCAAGTGGATACACAAAGTTGGGGGGGGGGCACAAAAGCAGTCACACTCATTTGTTCCAACTTGTGTAACATTGTCAAGAGCTTCGTCAATGTGTTTGAAAGCAAGATGCAACATGATCAACCTCATGGATGTGTGCCCAATCATGCGCCCTCGATGAAAAAATTGAAGTCGTGAGTACTATAGCAAAAAGTACTGTATCGGTTTACTGCAACAATCACTATACCAAAATTACTATAGCAATTACTATTTCACATTCCCGTGTGGATGCCGGATTTCAGCGCTTTAAATATCTCTTCGTAAGTTTGTTTTAGGGATCTTTTTCCTATCTTTTGCCTATCTTTTGGGGAGAGCGCGGCTAGGGCTTGGAGAGGTTTTTGCTGAGATTTTGGAGCGTTCCTTTGGCATTCGACATAGATTTTCTTCGGAGGAGAGTTATTGAGGGAGCTTCCGACGGTTTGGATTCGGCGGGGTGTGCCCTAGGCTTGATGAAGGAGTCTTTGGAGATGACGAGGGGGCTCTTAAAGACCATTAACACGGACGACACGGGGGTTATCTCTATGGATTGCTTGAACTTATTTTTGATTTTATCTTGGATTTTGTATTGCTCCAGGGAGAGCTAAACCCCTAGTGGGTGCTTGGACTTATAAACCCTAGAATGATTTTGTTTCATTGACTTCTATTATGTTTCCTTTAATTGATGTTTTAATTGAGTTTCAATCTTGTGTGTTTATTGATTTGATTTTCCCTTCAAGTGACACTAGGGTTGAGAATCTATTTAGGTAATTCTTTTAAATGAGTGGCACTTCATTAGGGTTAGACTTAGTAAGATTGAAGATGATTGAGAGGGTGGATCGAGAGGTAGCGGAACGCCCCCTTTTCCCTCCGAAGTGATTTATCCTACCTCCATATTCCATGAGTTCTTTACAATCATGATAGAGTGAAGTGCTAAGAGACAAACTCCACTAGGGCTTAGTTGCGCGAGCAACAGAATGAAGTGTTGAGTAATCCTTAGTGCTGGGGCTTAATCGTGATTAGGAGTTTTAAGTCTGTACTAAAGGATTAAATCTAAGTTAGGGAATAGGGTTTATCACTTGGAATCCCTAGAGCTTCAAGCAGTCCCACACAATGTGAGTTGTTGAGAATATCGCTTTCCGTCGGGGCATAGTTTAGAGGGCTAGTCATGGTTGACCATAGGTTTGGGACAGTGTGTCTTTGGATCTCCACTACTCATTAAACTTTAATTAGGAGGCATAATATTAGTCTTGCACTTGAAACATTAGTCCTAGGGTGAGCATTGTCTGGATACCCCATTTTACCATTGATTGATCTCTCCGATAACTCTTGCTTTTTCTCTTTTCTCTTTACTTTTCTTTGTATTAATATCTTGAATTAAATCACAAATTGGTTTTCACTCTAGCTAAATAGCAATACTTCTTGTTTTTGAACAACCATTCCCTGTGGATTCGACTACCCATTCACCGGGGTATTTTATTACTTCGACGACCCGTGCACTTACGCTACACATACGCAAGGGGTATGTCATATTCATTGCTTGGTTCCATTAGGCCATGTAAACCCCATGTAATTCTCTAAAACTTTTTTTTTCCCTTGGCTTGTTTTCACCCCTAATCACTGGTTTTTTTACTCCTTTAGCTTCCAACTCATCATCTATAGCCTGCACACTCATAAAAAGTGAACTAAGTACCAATTAACACAAACTTCACTAAAAAGAACAATGTAAGCATATCAAATTTTAATGGAAAGACATGTACATTTAATCACTTATCATCCTTACAATTTTTTTGTGGGAAAATAAATTGAAAACTAAATTTAGGGAAAAAAACTTTTATTAAATTATTAAATCTTGATTTTCTTATGTGTCTGTGGTGCCATAGTGTGATTTTAATGAGATGCACTACATACATTATTTATCGCACTTTTATTATTTTGTAATATTATGTTTCTTTTAAAACAAGTAATACTTTCTTCAAATAAGTATTTTAGCTTGATTTTCTCATGCATTTCTTGTGGCAAAATGTGATCTTCATGACATGAAACCATATATTATTTGTCACACATAAATTATTATAGTTATCTTATTTGTGTTTCTTATAAAACTGGAGAAACTTTCTTCAAATACGAAGGATGCAAACTAACTGAAAAATCTCTATGAATAAATGATAAAAAAAAGTAGATTCATAAATATTCATTTCAAGCCTTATTTTATGAGACATCACAACTACTTGATATTTGAAATTAAATTATTGAAATATTAGAGATAACCAAATGGTTTCGCCTAGGTTTTATTTATTTATTAATTTAATGAATAAATTCTTTTTTCAAAGTTTAATTTTGGGGTTTGGATAGAATAATAGTAATTAAAAGTAATTAAAGTAACATGATGGTTATAGACATCACAACTACTAAATTTGTCAAACAAATTATAGTAAAAGTAATTAAAGTAAGGAAGAAAGAATAATTAACTCAGGTTGATCACATTAAGAAAAATTATACATACGAAAGTCTCTCAAGGATTCTCTTCAAAAGTAACATGATGACAGTTGCAAAAGAAATAATGCGAAGCTTGAAAGAAGTTATGTCTATTTAGATGGTTGGAAAGACACTAGTTCATGACCATGCTATAAAGTTGATACGTTTTATAAATGAGATAGAATTTCTTAGATTTGAATTTAATAATGCAATAGAGAGATATAAACTTATCATCATTGCTAAAGTCCACAAGTTGATTTGTCTATGAGTAACATAGTAGTGATTCTTCATGAGCTTCACAATATGTTCAAAAAAGATCGAGTTTTAATTGAAAAACTAGAAATTATTTTTATTGTAATTGAAGATAGAAAATCTTCCAAACATAAACTCAAAAAAAAAAGAGAAGAGTTTCTATGAATGAAAAAAGCTGACAACAAGTTTAAGAGGGTAATTCAAAAAAAGGTGAAAAATATCAATCAAAGGATATTTGTAACTTTTGTGGAAAAAGAGTCAATGGAAAACAAATTTTTTTCAGTATCTTCAAAACACATGTCTAGTATACTTATTAATGAAACCAAACTATTGGTAGGTTCTACTAATTGTTGATGTATTTATGGTCCAACCTCTAATGTTTGTAAGATGTTGAACGGGTTTCAAATAAAACATTGAAAGAAAGGAAGTGACACTATTAATGGAAACAAAGGCAATCATTGCAGTTGATTCTGTAGAACTATTTGGTTTAGTATTGGGAGTTATTTTAATTTCAAAATAGTATCTTTATGTGCCACAAATTAAAAAAAAAAATAGTTTTTATTTCTATGTTAGATAACCTTAGGCACTCTTTTCTATTTTGTAATAAATGTATTATTAAATTGTATAATATATTTGTCGCATCTAGTTTTACACAAGATGGTCTTCATTATCGTATTCCTTATGATAAAATTGCATGAATTAAAAATAATGTAAAGTACAATATAATTCCAACAAAAAACAAGAGATGTGATTATTCTAACTTATTTGTGGCAACTTAGATTAGGTTATTAAATACAGATAGAATTAATGGATTAGTTAGGGATGGTTTCTAATAAGTGCTCAATTATATATGTTTTCATCTATTAAATTCAAGAACTTTGCTTGTTCATAAGATAAATGCGAGCGGTTTTAGTACTTAATTCCTTCTTTTTTGTGCTCAACGCAAAGAAGGCAAATTTAGAGCAAAAGGAGCAAATTTGGAGTAAAAGTTATTCAAATGGAGTTAAAAAGAAAGTTTCCAAACATCCACATGGGTTGGACATATCTCATTTCGAGATTCTGGCAATACCTACTCCGAATATTTAATGACAATTGAAAATGGGAGAACGTTGAGAATTACAAGGCCTCCACATGCCTTATCTGGTGGGCACACAAATGCATACGGCCTCCACATGGGGCATGTGGCTCCCAGGAGTTGTAATTCTAGAATATCCCACTCTAAATGGTTTGAAGGCAGAGTACACACCAAGCACACACCATGTGTTTAACCAATATCTAGGCAAAATTCTCTCACGTATAAAAGGTTGATGTGTGATTCTATTTGGAGCTATTCGCCATCTCTTAGGTTGGGATTTGGATTAAATTGGAGTGTCTCTTTAGGACCCTTGGAGGCACGAATCAAAAGTTTAATGGAGTCACAAGTGGAGAAATCCAAGGTGATCATGTGGAGAAATCCAAGGTGATCATATAGACAAGATAGGCCGATGATTGGGAGAGGACTCGAGCAACCAAAAGGGTGGAGTTTGAGGAAGTTTTTATGATGTTTTCCATGATTGTTTCATTGTTCTTGGTTTTTATTACAAAAATAGTTAAGATTAGTTGATAAACAATTTGGGGTATTTGGATCGATGAATGCTAGGTTGGATTTATAATCTAAAGCTTTTTATTTAGGGATTATTAGAGAGTGATATTGAGATTTATCTATGTGTTCAATAATGCCATAAATTAATTATAGGGAGAGCTTTAGTTCATGCTTGATTGTAGTGATTAAGATTGAGAAATCCTGTCACATAGAGATATACACCAAATAAAGGACATCATCGGTGTACCTAGAGATATGTTGCAGAAATCCTTCAGATTTTAGGATTAATTAGCTGGAGCATTAATCCTTTTTGGAAGATCCAGTGAGCATTTAATGCAATGAAATTGAGTTTAGTTGAGAAGAGATTCTAACCACAACTTTGTATGGAATTAGGTACTAATAGGCTTAATAAAGGTATTAGCAAACTATAGGAGTCTCCTCAGTCTAATTTAATCTCAAATTTGATTTAGAATTAAAGAAATTGTTGTTAAAATCCTAGGGGATTCACATCCAAATACTATCTTCCATTGATTGAGGACCTTTTGTTTAATTCTTGCACTATCTCTTTTAGTTTATTGTTCGTTCTTAGCTTTTATAATTCTTGCACATCTTCTTGATTATTCAGTTAAATAATAAAAAAATAGCTAGAATGAGTACTTATATTCCTCGAGGAATTGACAACCTTACTTGTAAGCACATTGCATTGCTTGATATGATACATGCACTTGTGTGCATCGTGATACCATAGCATGATGATCAAATTTTTGACACCATTACTAGGGACTATAATATTAGGAACTCTAGGATTTTCTAGAAATTTTAATTGTTTGTTTCTCTTGTGTGTGTGTGTGTGCTCGTGCACTTTATTTTACTTAGTTCATACCTAATCTTTCTTTTCTTATATTATTGAAAGGTATTGGTCTATGATAAGATGAAACCTATCAGGTATTGCTAAGAAAGACCTAGAGATTAAAGCATACTTTACAAAGATATTTGAGAGAAAAACTAAGACAGAGGGAAGAGGGTATTGTTGTAGATATTGATACTGAATAGTTTACAATTATGGCAAAAACATCGGCAATAGAAGCTCACTATATTAAAGTATACTAGGCTTTTCTTAATGGGTACTGACTTACACATTGTCAAGCCAACTATCACTGCCAAAAATTTTAAGATCAAGACCGATATCATTTCAATGGTGCAACATTCAGTACAATTTGATGGCTTGTAAGGTGAGGACCCAAATGCACATATTGTGCATTATCTAGAGATATGTGACACCTTTAACATTAATGGGGCCTCAGATGATGCAATTCAAATTTGTTTATTTTCTTTTTCATTGAGAGGCAAGGTCAAGCAGTGGTTAACCCCCCCTCTGGAGAGGGTCAATCATTATGTGGGAGCAGATGGTATAGAAGTTTTTAACAAGTACTTACTAGCCAAGACAATGAAAATAATCTATGAAATCATACTCCATACTTGACTTAGAAACATTGTATGAAGCTTGGGAAAGTTTAAGAGTGTCCTAAGGAAGTGCCCACATTATGTACTACTCATATAGATGCAGTTTCAAACTTTTTACAATGGGTTAAATGAGCCTACTAGACAAATAATTGATGTGGTAGCAAGGGCACACTGAAAAAAATGACCCTAAAAGTCTGCTTAAGAATTGATTGAAGAAATGGCTATGAATTGGGTGTTAGTTGACCATATCACAAAGCAATCAAAACAAGTTGGCAGGAATCTATTAGGTGGATACAATGACAACCTTTGTAACATAAGTTGAGGACCTTAATTAGAAAATATATATATTAGTGCTATCTCAATCTACCTCCATCATGTAGTGTGATACAGGAGGGTGAACACTTGGTTTCTACCTGCCTGAGTGGTGAAGTATAGCCATAATCCATTAAAGATGTCGATAACTTGTGTGATGCATCCTAACCTTAAGAGATCCCATTTAGTAGCACTTGTAATTTGGGGTTAAGAAATCATCTCAACTTTTTATAGGTACATGCCACAAGGGCAACAAAAGAATAGAGGAAGACATGAGATCCATGAAAGCCCCCTTTTTAATCCTTAGGATGAAGAATCACCGAAGAAGCTTCTACGCACGCTGTCAAGATGAGCTTGACGGCTATGATCTTCAATCCCCTTGAATGTAGGACCAAATCCCTCTCCAAATTACCCTTAGAGTGCTGGAGATTTGGTCTTTTTCTTCCTCAACCTCGCTTCCAAGTGTTACCCCTAAAAGAATAGAAAGATATAATAGAGAATGCCCTAGAAATTCTCATAAGATCTATTTATACCCGACTACTTACGGGCGCAAGGACTAGGCCGTAAAAGAGCTAGAAAGGATCGTCGTGAGCCTTACAGGAATGCTTATGGCCATAAGCCCCATCGATAAGGTCTTCAGATTTTATTACGGTCCAGCTTAGGACCGTAAGCACTAGAACATAAGCTTCCCTGTTATGCTTCATGCGACTACCCTTACGGGTGTCTATTGTAGTCGTAAACTCCTCTGGATAGTCCATTTCGAGTGTAAGCCTTGCCAGTAAGGTCTTCTGAATTGTCTCTGAATCCTCCTTACAGGCATAAGCATGCCCGCAAGATCTTCTAGAATAAACTTACAGCCATAAGGACGACCGTAAGTTGCTCTTAAGCTACCCAATTTGCCTTGTCCTTATTCTAATCTTGATGAGAAAGCTCTAACTTCATTGTTTTAGATCTAAAAATGCTTCCTTTGACTCTCCCTTGTCTTTAAACACCGCCCTAAGCCTGTTAATACAAAACACATAATATTTAGCATCGAATTTCATATTATGATTCTAATACATGCCAATTAAGTATATAAATTGATATGAAATATATGAACATTGTACATTCATCAATTCTGTCACGCCCAACCTGAGAGCCCTGGGACGTGACAATCGCCACAACGACCCGAGGAGGGATACCCGACAACTCTACCCTCGAGTTGTCGTAAGGCTAACACCAACCCTTAAATCAACAATACTGAACCAGAAACTACTTAAGCAATAAGATGCACAAAACCAATGGTATGTCTAATACACAGAATAAGCAACAACAATAAACCTATTAATAGATTTTAAGAAACATATTGATCACGAATACCACAAGGTTTCAACAGAAATAGTCGACATACAAAACATACAGATAGAGTAGCAAATACACTAGTGGATCCATGTTCTTATACAATCTACATGTTCAATAAGAAACATACATAGGATAGGAAATAGCAAGATAAAGAGAACAATGCCTAACACTTCACTGCACCACCTCGCTACTGCCAGCTAAAGCTTGGAAAGGAGGAAAGGGGGGGTGAGTAACATAAGTTACTCAATGAATGGGTTAGCACGTTTTAGTAGAATAATAAAATAAACCAAAGGATTTTCTTGAACAATATCTCGCATTAAAACATGAAGTCTGACATTTTACACAAAAATACATAAACATAATACACAAGAATCAAATCAATAACTCTCATCAAAGAAATATTTTCGATCAAGAGACCTTTTCAACAATCTAGGCTACATGGACTTACACAAAACAAGTTTCAATAATCTTTACAAGACAAATAAGTTATCAAAACATCGATCCAGAATGTAAGCAAGAAAATGCTACTCGAAAGGCTGATTTCAAGAAATCAAAATTTTCTAAAATACGAAAAATTCAATTCAAAAGAATGAGCAATGGCCTAAAAAAACTCTCTAACTTAGCCGCCGTCGCGACTAGGTCGAGAGCCGTCAAAGTGTTCATAACTTTGATGTTGGCCACTGAGAGCCCATGTGGTGACTCCGAATTCTCAGTGTGTATCCATCAAGGTTCTCCACACCACCTGAACTAGATATAAACTTGGGTCTTCACGCTACCTCAACAAGCTGGCTGTGAGGACCGCCTACTGCAGTAGGGCAGTGCACCACCCAATCACCATCAAAACTTGTGGAAGCTCAATAGTACAATATATATGTAACAAGCATGCATTCCAGACCCATGACACCATCCCCAACCTGGGATGAAAACTAAATCCACAAGTCTTAAGGGTAAAAGCTCAATAACAAGTAAACATGCACGCAAGAACCATTTTGATTTCCCAAAGCATGAAGCAATAAAAACATAATACTTTCGATTAACCAACCAGAGTTTTCCAAATACAACTCAAAGGCCGGTAAGTATCATCCAAATTGATCAACACAGCGAATTGAATATAATAAAACCAAGGCATGATTATAAATCACACAAAGACATCATATAAATCAAATTCTACTAAAATGTGCATCAACATAACCCCACTCATGCTTAGGCAATTTAAACCTCCAATGCTAATCTTCTGCCGGTTCCTTGCCTCAAGCCTTGATCTCACCGCCTAGCCGAAACATCAAAATAAATAACAACAAGAGTTAAACCAAGCAAACCACAACTAAAAAAACCCTAGATTCCACTAATGAAAAGAAACCCTAGATCGACCCAAGGTTTGGCTCAAAACTAGGTTTCAAAGTCACCAATGAAATCCTAGAGGTTGGGCTTTACTCTAAGCCAAGGAACTTAACAAATCAATCAAATCCTATCGGTGCTACAGTAATTCCGGAATCAAGGAAGAAGAATATCCCAAGATTACCCTAGATCGGAGTCAAACAAACCAAGGAAAACACTTATTTCAAGATCCACTAACGATAAACAAAAAGAAGAACAAATATCAAGCTCTAAATGAAACTCACAAACCAACCCTAGCTCCATTCATCCAAAAGAAGAAGAAATGAGAAAATGGAAGCTTACCTTGACACAAGAGATGATCAAACTCGTTGATTCAAGAACAAGGCCAAGAATCCCTCTAAAACCAGCCCTTAAACCTCAAGGAATGGTAGAGGAAGAGAGGGAAGGAAATGAGAGGGTCTTGGGAGAAGAAAGCAATGAAAAAGGGCTTAAAACGTGCTTAAAGACAATAAACCATGCGTGTTCGGCCTCATGTACGGCCCGTGCAGTGCCCACATACCCTAGGCAGAAGGGTGTGCGGGCTGGGGTGTGGCCCGCGCACCTAGCCGCATACCCCTCTGACTGGAGTGTGTCGCCTCCTGTACGGCCGCATGGAAGGCCGCACAGCTCCCAGGAAGGGCTGTGCGGCCTATGCACAGCCCACACAAGCTTTTATGTAGCCTGTGCACAGCCCACACACTCTAAACGGTTCTAAAAAATATTATATAATGTTCGGCAAGAGCCCCCAAACTAAAAACCAAAAAGAATTTAAGCAAGACATCAAATCGACAACCAAATAAATACCAACTACACCACTCTACACAAGAAAGAAAACACGAAATGCTACAAATTCTCCATTATAAAGCTCGTAATTCAGGTATGATCTCAACCTTCTCTTCATCTTTGTTCTGGTTCATTTGAGATGTTTCTTGCTTGTTGCTATCATTTTGGGTTTCATGCAATTTGATATATTTTAATCATACTATTGAATCTTGTATTGCTTCCTTTCTCCATGATCCAACTCTAGATGGTATTCTGAGAATTGGATTTTTGGAACTTATATATCTTCATTGCAATCTCGATTAATTAGGTTTAGGTGGTATCTTTATATTTAAATTTTTGGAGATGGCTTACCTTGTTTTGAGGTTTCTAAAATTTATACTCATTTGAAACTTAATAGGGTAGTGGAAACCCTAATTCTATCAAGTGTTATTGAAGGTTTATGAAATGGAGAATCAAAATTTAAGGTTTATACAAATTAAAAAAGAAATTATCAAATTAAAGAAAAACTAAATTTCTCAACAGCAAAAATAAAAAATCTAAGACTTCAAATAGTGACTACCAAATAGTGACTTCAAATAAATTTTATTTAAATACTATTATTAAACTGTTTTATATAATCTAAGACTTCTTTTTATTAATTTTTATTCTTCACTCTTGATTTAACATCCTATAAATTATTTTAAAATATAATTTAAATTTAAAAAATTATGAGATGATTTACATAACATAACTCAGTTATATAAGATTTTAAGAACTAAAACAAATCAAAGCAAAATGTAATTATTTAAAAATATCTAATTTTGAATACAACAATTAAATTAAAAAATAATAATTAATTAAAAAATCCTAAGATGACGAATGAATTTTTTTTAATATATAAATAAATTATAAAGAAATAAATAATCTAAATGAAAACAAACCCACCATAAGCACGATTGAGTCTAGAGTGCACCCATTTACAATCCTAATTCTAATTTCCAAATCTAAAATTTTTTTTTATCTCCTAGTGCAATTGGAGCTTGACAAATTAGAGTTTTCAAATATCCTCTTTTTGAAAGACAGGCATTGTTGACGTTAAAAAATCTCCTGCTCATTTCAAGGACCAAAGTTATCACATCCTTCAATTCTTACGGTGAGTTCCACAATAATTATTTGTAAAGGTTATGATTTCGTTTCCACTTGTAATTGATATTCTTTTTCATGTTTTAGGGCTACATAATAGCAACCTTTCATCTTGGCTACTTGATGATCATTGATTTTCAATTGTTCTTAATTGTTGAATCATAGAACTTTTTTTGTTGTATAAGATTTCTCTTCTTTTTGTATGACAATTTGTTTGTGTGTTTATATCCATCATGGTTTGGGAAAATATTTAAAACTATGAATAATTGGATAGATTTAAAAGGTGATCATGTTACTCTTAATTATTTTCAAGTTTTAATCATGCATGTCAATTGCAGTAGGTTTTAGGGTTAAATTAGTGACTGGACTATTCAGGACAGATATTTTAAGCGCCTCAAAATTATTTAGAGACAAATAATTAAGCTTTTGAGAGCAATATGTATGCCACTACATCCTCTTTGTGTTGTAGTGAGCCTTGAGGAACCAACAAGCATCTCTTCAAAATTTGGAGAAGCAATTGTGACAAATTGCTAAAATGCTCTCCGAGAAACCTTAAGGGAGTCTATCAAGTAATACCAAAGCCAATTTTGGAGAAGACCTGAAGGTGATCAATCTTAAATGTAGTTATTAGGTAACTATGTAGAAGGAGGAAATAACAAAGAAGGTTGAGAGCAAGGCTGAAAAAGAATTCACTTTCAAGTTTCAAAAAAGGGTAAGAGACTATTATGATTATTATCATCTACATTAGTACTTAGTTTGTTGTTTTCATAAACCCAGGGACAGGCCCGGCCTTAGGCACAGGCAACCAAGGCCATTCCTATGGCCCATTATTTTTATTTTTTGAAATTATATTTAAATTTTTTTTTTAGTTATTATTTTATCTGCATAATTATAATCTTAAAATTTTAACTTTTTTTTAAACTATCAAACTTAATTTATGTTATATCAATATCCAATAAATTTCATGTATAAGCCCCCGAATATTCTAAGGTGCCACAATTCGTTTTTTAAATTATATTTAAGATTTTAATTTACTATTATCTTATCACATATTATAATCTTGAAAATTGTTAAGTATTTTATAAAGATAAAACACTTAATTTATAATAATATCAATATGCAATTAATTTGTCTTACAATAGGGCCCCATAATTCATGTTTCCTTTTTCAAAAGAATTTATATTTAAAATTTTCATTTAATCTTATCCAATACAAATAATTAAAATCTTGTAAATTTAAAATGTTTTTTAAACTATAAGACTTAACATCAATATATAATAAATTTGGTCTTTTAATAGGCCCCATAATTTTTTAGGGCCTCACAATTCATTTTTACAAATTATATTTTAATTTTCATTTATCATTATCCCATCCACAGAATATTATCTACTTGCATTGCAAGCAATTAAACAAGAGATTAAAAAAATCTCAAATCTTTATTATTTTAATCAATATTTTATTTTTATTGTAATTACTAATAATGATTTATATTTATATTTTTATTATGTAATTTATTATTGGGAAAAATTCAAAAAAGAAAACTTTGTGGTTTTTGACTTTTGTAAAATAAGAAAAGAGATTTTTTTTTTCTCCAATTTTATAAAGTGCGGTTTCCTAGATTTGCAACAAAAGGAAAAACCTTCAATGGTGTTAACTTTTCATTTTTTGGCAGAGGGCAAAATCATCCATTAGTGTAAAAAACCGCCATGTGGCATAAAACCATGATTTTGTTTGATTTTTAAGATTTATTTTTGTTTGGTGGAATTTTGGGAGAGATTAATAAACTTTTATAATATATATATATATATATATATTTATGTCATATAAGTCAATTTTTAAATGAAATAATGATTTTCACATGTGAGTTAACACCATTAACGCTTTGGTAATGGTTCTTCCTCTTTTTGCAAAACTAGGAAACCACATGTTATAGAATCGAATAAAAAAATATGTTCTTATTATGCAAAAAGTCAAAAAAATCACAAGGGTTTTACTTTTCCTTTTCCTTTTATTATTCAATAAAAAGTAAGTTTTAAAAAAATTTAACATAATTTTGCCCAGGGCCGATTTTCACTAGGAACAACCCTGCCCTAGGTATCAACATAGCACATGATGACAAGGTAGCAAATTGAGGCAATTTCAAGGCAATTTGAAGAATTCCATATGCCCATACAAGCTCCTTTTGCTTGTAAGGATGTAGAGAAGATTCTCTTGGTAAATGAATAAGGAGAAAAAGCCAGACATAGCCCCTTACAATGGAATTAGAGCATAGTCTACATCGTAAGTCCCAAACTGAAAAGCTTGTGAGTAAGACTTATACCCATAAGTCAAAGCATAAAAGTAAGACAACAACCTTACAGGTACAACTTACATTAGTAAGCTTTAGGGTCAAGCAGGGGAGTTTACGAGCTGGGCTTATGCCCGTAACACAAGACCTAAGCACCACAGAAGAACTTATGGTCTAGGGCTTACGCTTGTAAGCTAGACAATAATAACCAAATAGATGACCACACATGCCATGTTTACAGCCATAAGATGCTAGTAAGTCTCGAGACTCTTCTTCTCCAGGTCCATATAGCCCAATGTTATGCCCATAAGATTCCTCCTTAATCCCAAAGTTATAAATAGGGCTTTTGAGGGTTTTACAAGAGACCTTTTAGCGGCTATGCAAGAGATAAAGAAAGAGAAGGCAAAGGAGAGGTTTTCTTCACAAATTAAGTGGGAACCAAGGACATCAAGGCCTTAGAGCTTCAAGGAGGCCGTCGATGAGCAATATGTGCAACGTTGATAGAAGTCACTTAGGCGTTTGTCACCAATGTGAGAAGGAATTTGATGGAGTGCAAAATTTTTATTGCAATTTTTTTGTTCTCTTCTATATTGTATTATTGTTTCCCTATAATGGGGAACTAATTTCCTTAATCTTTCATCGACTTTCACTATGCAATACTTTGATTAAGCATCAATTGTGCATATTTTCTTGTCATGATTTATATTATTGTGAGAGCCAAGAAATCATTTGTATGATTCATGTGAGTGAAGATTGATAGATCCACCGTGTGTAGATCGACCACAATTGGAAGTATTTGTAAGTCCACCAAAAGATAGGACACTTTAGGATTGATCAAGAATGACCACGATTCTCCCAAGTGAAATTGACATAGTTAGGGTACATTGATTGATAATGCAATTATAGAGAGCAATGACTAGGAAGAGATTTTGATTATTCTCTATATATGGTTAAGGTAGACTACCTCGAGAGAGAAGTTAGTTAGCTCAAGTACTCATGTTGATTTCTAGTTAGAGTTCATTAAGTGTTAATGTAATCATAGGGATGTCTATATTAGCTCCGTATGGGGCTAGGTGTTATTTAGATTGAGAAAGGGAATAGTATGCTTTTGGAGCTCTCTCTTTCTAATCCATGTTGCATACTAGTTGTACATGCTCATTCAATATGTATTTTTGGTCCTAAGGGAGGTTTATGGCTAGACAACTCCCATTTATGCTTTGTTTATTCCTCAAAAGTCAGTGCCATTAGTTATTTTCCTTTGTTTACATTGTCTTTTAGGTTCTCACCCATAAATCTTTCTAATTAGGGTCGATAATAGGATAAGAGTTAGTGCTAGTACTTTGAAAGTTTCTCATGAATCAATAACCCTTGCTTTCAGGCACACTATATTACTTGATCAGCACGTGCATTTGCATTCAGTAGTGACATTAGTCCCCATCAAGAACCCAAATGAGTGATCATCTTGGAATTTTAACCATGTGTTCCTAACCCACAAAAGTGAGGAAAGACCAAATGGATGGGATGTTCAGGATGTTTCTTGATTTATTCAAGCAATTGCATATAAACTTGCAATTTGCTAAAGCTTTAGCACAAATACCTAAGTATGCAAAGTTTCTAAAGGATTTACTCACTAATTAACAGAAGTTGAAGTAATTGTCCAATGTCACAATAAGCGAGTAGTGCTCGGTCATCTTGGTATACAAATTGCCTCACAAACTTAAAGATCTAGGGAGCTTTACTATACCATGTGTGATTGGTGATTCAGTAGATAAGAGGCCATTAGTGAACTTATGAGCTAGTATAAATTCAATGCCTTACAAAATTTTCAAGAAACTAGGGCTATGGGAACTAAAAGCAAGTAGGATGACCATTCAGTTGGTCAATAGATTTGTTAGATATTCTAAGGGCATCATTGAGGAAATTTTGGTCAAAGTAGAAAAATTTATATTCCCCAATAGATTTGTGGTCCTTGAGTTGGATAATGACATGGAGATAGCCCTTATTCTAGGTTGACCCTTATAAGAACCATCTAAAAAGCTCATTTATATTAATGATGGTCAAATGGTGCTAAGGATTAGGGATGAAGAGGTGGTTTTTAATTACCTGACACCATGAAGCATTCTTTGAACCATGATGATTCTTGTAACTTTGTCAATGTTGTTGATTCCGTTGTCGCTAAATTCATGCAAGATCCGGTGCATGTTGATCCATGAAAAGAGTTTGGAGGTGACAGATGATGAACAAGGTGTGGTCTAATTGGAGAAGAGAGGTGTCAATGATGGAAGAGGACCCTAGTGCAAAAGGAATGGTGGAAAATCATGTATGGGAAAAAGAAGCCACTCTAGCAAGAGGCATTTTACGTAACTATGCATGATATTGGTGAGCCATCTGGTGGATCAATTTGATCAAGCAATGTGGGCATAAAGAAGTCAAAAGTTTCTAAGGGGAGGAGCTTCGTCTCTTGAGGCCATGATTACTAGAAAATAGGTACATCAAGCTAGTGACATAAAATAAGAGCTTATTCTAAGGCAAGTCAAGTGAATTTTTTTGTTTTTTCATCGTTTGCCTCTTGTCTTTATTTTACTTTTGTTGCATTAATTTTTAATAAGTGATTGATGATTCCATAATTCTTTCTTCCTTTTTCTCACTCATCATTATTGTCTATTCATGTGTTTATTTGTCATATATTTCTCTTAGTTTAGCATTGTGTTCTCATTAGTATGAAATAGGTTAGGAAATTAACAAAGTATGGAAAAAGTGAGAAAAAACACATCCCTCACATGCCTTGTGTTTGGGTCATATTTGGAGATAGCTTCAAGAGGGTAGCAAAATAATCAAATCCACAGAGGGGAACACATGCCCTTTATGGAGGCATTGTGAAGGTGACACACCCCCCTTATTGAGTTATATGGCCATGTTGAGCATGTGTCTAGTTTCAAAACATGTACCTCACACAAGCCCACACACCCCTTGTGAAGGCATTGTGGTTATCAAGTGAACTTTGGGCTCAAAATCCATGAAAAATGTAAATTTAAAAATTTTGGGCTTTACACAAGTTCTACACAGACTATGTGAGGCTCGTGTGACCCAAGATGGCAGCCATGGCATCCCAATGAACCACATGAGTTCCACACACCCATGTGGAACCCATATGAGTTAGGGAATATGAAGGGCCTAACCATTTATCTCCCCCATTTTTACACTTTATTTCTCTTACTATTTTCCCTCTTATTTCACCATATACCTTCTTTCTATTTCTTTAGAGCTTTAAATGATTTAGTTTTTGGGATTTTTGGTGGTTTTCATCGACTTAATTTTGTAGGAAATTACACCCACTCAGTGAAAGTTATGCTTTCTTCTCTTGGTTATGCTAAGCTCTATTCTCCTTTGACATGTAATTCGTGATATATTCAATTGATTAGAGTTCTAACATTTATGTTTGACAAATTAAAGAGGAGAAATGTTGCTTTCAATGTGAAAATCATACATATCCCTTTCACACGGCTTCCACCCTCATCAACACGGATTCCACCATCATCCACATGCCCTTATAGAGGCCTCATTATAGGCTTTGTTGTTGTTTTGTAATGTTGATATTCTCATATTTCCTCATGTAGGATACTATATAGAGCGAAGGTTATTACACAGTGCCCCACCAAAGAAGTGACAACCTAGGGATCCTTTCTAAAGCGCCACTAACACATACAAAGTTAGAGTTCACCAACCTCACCCATACCAAACAATGTGATAGGCTCATGTTAAAGCCCTTTGGAGAGAACCAGACCATTGATTGGGGTGTCCTAGAGTATATTGGACTCACTTAGGAGGTGGGATGATCTTATCTCTTTCAGAGGAAATGATAGATTATTCATGATTTGAGGAGACCACCTATAGAGAGTTGACATTAAAGGTGCTTTCTATAGTGAACCAAATCCACCTCACCTAGAACCAAGAGGATACCATCCAATTTCAAGTTTCTCATTCACTGACTGCCTATAGTCTTTCTTTACAATCTCCCACACATCTTGTATCCCTAGCAAAGCCTTCATTCTAATACATAAGTTTTCATATTTCTATTATTAAGCTTTGGAAACTAAAAGAGAAACATGTTGTTGATGGTTTCAAGTAGTGAATTAGGTACTCCTTGACCTTCGAAATCTTAAGACTTTCTTTAGATCCCTTGTATATAGTAGAACTTAAGTGAACACTCTCGCAAATTCAATTGTTAGTGATGCAAGTGTGATGCATTCTCCGCAAGTGTTTGGATCGTAACAAGTAATAAAGTGGCACCCCTTGAGGGGTAGGGTTGCCAAACCACAAGGATTGGACTTCTAGTACTAATTGATCTTCTAATCTCTAGCCGGATCACTAATTCAGGGAAGGATGATAGCTAGAAAACCTAAAAGGGGGAAGGATGACATGTAAAGGCTGGAAATGAACTAGGTGAGAAACACAAAGATAGCAGTACCTCAGGCTAATCCCCTAGAGAAATGTGAATGGAATTGATTCTAATATCTTCCAGGAACATCCTAAGATCCTTACTGGTGCTCAAAAGCAATGTTGCATTTACCGCTCTCAAATACACCAAGTTTTGCAAGTGTAACCACGGGCTTCATACACGCTAGGTTTTGCAACTACACAAGACAATCACAACTACGGTAATCCACACACGCCAAGTTTTACACAAATAGCTATGCAAATCATGCACACTAAGTTATGTAACGCAAGAATAAATATAAGAACGCATCATAACTCCATAAACATTAAAAACAAATAAATCACCATAACACATAAACATCCAAGTTCATAGATCGGAGGCACTCGAGAATGGTTAGCCCTCATAGTTTTACAAATCAATACAAGACTAAAGAAAACAAAAGAAATAGAATCCATGAAAGACTCCCCTCTTTGCCTTGCAAACCACTCCGACGGTGCCCCGATGAAATCCAACCAGCTAAGCTCCACTCCACTCTCGCTCTTGCACCATAGCTTGACTCTAGCTGCAGAAATGTGAAGGGGAAACACCTTAAGAGCCACCCCCAAGAGAAAGAAGAAAGGATTCCCTCAAATAACCTAAATCTAGGATTAAAAAATGATTTTCGGGGTGAGCACGGTCGTGCTTTGGCCGTGCTTTTACCCCTTGAATTTCTCGGGAAAGTCTGGGCAATTGAATCATAAATTCAGCATAAGCACGCCAGTGCTTTTCAAAGAATACACACGTGCAAGGAGCACTGAGATTGTGCTATTTCTCTAGACTTGTGCTACAAAATATTATAAACTATTTAACAATCTCAGTTTAGATTGTCTAGAGAATTTTCTTGACCTCAATAGAAAATTTTAATATATTGAAGCATTTACTTACTAAATATATGTAAGAATTAATTGAAGCCTCCTTAGTGGCAACTTTTACTTGACAACGATATTCTTTTTTTTTAACTTTTTTTGGTAATGTCTACAAGTCACCACCGTTCACACACCCATTAAATATTTATTTATGTTTTATGAGAAAATCAAATCTTCAATTTTTTGTGTAAATATTAAATTTATTACCATTCAGCTATTACACTTGTGACTAAGAACAATATTCTTTGTCAGTAAAGATCTCATCATCTTGTAAAACGATTGTAACCATGTGAAATATCCAAGATATAATTATAATTAGCCGTGGTACACTTACATCATGAGCTACCCAAAATAACTAGATTCCATCTCAACTCCATGTACATTTAACATCTTAGAGCTTGTCTCCCTAAGTACAAAAGCTTGATGTATTATCTATTCCCAGGCATAAAATTCAATTCATTCTAACCCAACAAAACTTTAAAAAAGAACCCTAACCTTAGAAGCTTGTTGAAGTGAAAGCTCAACCAAATGAATGAACAAGTTTATAAACTTATAACAAGAATACAGGAAAAGAGATCATGCACTATGTAATGGGAAGAAACTTTAATCTGCTTCCATGCCACCTGTTGTGAAGACATCAAGAATCCACGTTGCATTTAACTAAGAGCAGTGCCAGCATTGTCTGATGGGAGACATCACACAGATCGCCATGCATGCCACCTGTCCCTCTTCTCCCTCATCTTCACTGTTACCGATGCATGGACTTTGGAAAGGAATTTTTTTTTTTTAATTTTATTTATAGTCATTATTTTGTTGGAGCATTAAATTAGACTATTGCTATGTGTATCATTCGAGCATGGTTCATGCACTAAAATAATTGAGGCATGATGAACACGCATGCTTAGGTTCATATTCCATTGGTTGTAGTAGTTTATCTAAAGTTATAAATATATACTTTTCTGGAGGTAGATGCAATATAATGTCATCAAGATGATCAACATTTCGGTAGGTTTTCAATGTAGGGTTGTTAAATGTAATGTGGATGTGTTGACCTGAAATGAATAAAAATTAAAAGCGTTTCCTATTACAAAAGTTTGGGACTGTTGCATCTACAAATACAATATTTTTGTTAGAAGGATAATGTATTTTTTACCTGAGTTTTGGCTTGTAAGTTGGGATTTCAAAAACTTTCCATTAGAAAATTCTTTTGTGTTGCAAATATATATATATATATATATATATCCCTTCATCTAACATCTTTTGGATTTATAATTTTTAAAAAAAAAAAATCAATTCGTCTGCAATACTTTCAAGATGTTGCATGCTGTTTATATTTTATTTTATTTCATTTCATTTTCATCATATTAGAATAGTTTGAATAGTTTGAATAGTTTGAGTTTGTTTGTTTGAGATATGGAGACTTTTAAAATTGATAAAATAAAACTATTCTCATTTACAAATAGTTAAATAACTAAATTTTTTTCTTCTATTCCGCATGTAAGCAATCGTATCACTTTCGAGATAGGGATATTAATTGTCTTCTCAATCAAATGAAAAACGAAGGGATCAACTTTCCTCTCACATCAATTGATATAAGTGGTTTATCCACTTCTAATATTTCATTAATATTGAAAATCTTCTCAAACTAGTGGAAATAAGTGATTTATTCACTTTATTATTCTATTAATGTTGGAAACCTTGATAGTACCCATATCAAGTGAGTTAGTTGAATTTTCTAAACTTTTAATTTGCATTAATATAAACTTCTATATGTGGCAGATTTGAGTGCATAGCATAAAGGGTGGCCTTTGACAAAGAAACATATAATGGGAGAGATGAGATGCTTATTCCGAATTAAAAGATTTTTCAACAAATTAATGCCATCTCTCACATTGATCGATTTTTATAAACAGAAGGCAAGCTTATAAAATTATGGAATATACATACTTTCTTTTCTTAGACTCAATCCTCCATGAGGTTTCAACAATCACTAAAATAAACCAACGACCTTTGGGTCTATTGGTATACGGGTCGCCGATAGAGCTCTCACCGAGTGGTGAGAGTTCGATTCTCGGCTGAGGGCACATTTCTGGGAGTTGTGAATAGTGGTTGTGTATGGGTGGTTCCACCGCCTACGTGAGCGCGGCCCCATCCCCATTTATTCCACTGAGGCTTGTGCACGTCCCTGGGTCTTTAGTGGGTTCGCCCCGCTCCTCTTTCCCAAAAACAATCACTAAAATAAATTTAATATAAAAACTTATAGAAAATCTTCTTTTGATTCCATAGTTACACATTAACATGGCATGAAGCTGAAGATTATGTGAACCAAATGTTCATATAATCAAATTTATGTTATCCTCTTATCTCATATGTACAAAAAAGATATATTATCAATCAAGAAAACCGACTAATATTCCAAAAATAGAAAAAAATTCTTAAAATTAGAAAACATAAATTATAAAAACTATATTACCTCATATTTTATAAAAAACTGAGGTAAGAGATAGAAAAAGAAAAATTTGTTTCACCTAAAATTACTATCAAACTAACAGCATATTTGTAAATACCATATAATTATAAATTTATCTAATTAAATCATTAATCTTATAATCCCATCACTATAGCACACAAGCTACATCTTAGAACAGCTTGTTCACATTTAAAATAGATATATATACGCACAGACACATGTCCCACCATCAGCCTCCCAATAAATTATTCCTAAAATGAGAAACTAAAACAACCTACAAACGATGTAGACAACGACGACAACAACAATAATAATAAAGTAAAAATTTTGTAGAATCCCTGGCAAGCTTCAAAAAGACTTCTAAGTTGTGTTTAGTGCTTTACCATGGAAAATGTTGTGATGGAATCTAATTGATTGAAAAGTAACTATTGGAAAAACAACATTCTTTTTGTTTATTTGATATGCATTAAAAATTTTAATTAAATTGATATTAAAATAATATTTCTATGTTTGATATGGAACATATTATTGGGAATTTTTTGGCATAATGACATAAATGTTCTCGTGTAATTCTACATATCAACAACTTGTCAATCAATTTTTAATATTAAAATAATAATAAATTAACCTTGTATACACATTAGCAAACTCACTAGCATAAAAATTAACCATTTAAGATAATAAAAGATCTAATATACAAAAGACTCACATATATATAACCATTTAATCTAATAAAACATCTTATATTTGCATCACAATAATTTGTTGCTTGTGTTTCTCTGCAAATATAACCTGCACAATAAATGGTATAGTAGAAAACATGTAAAGCAACCATATGGGCATTCATCAACATGTGATGAAGTACACAAATCAATTGCAATCAAAATATCTATATTGACAAAAACAGATGTAAAATTAGAATAACTAGTTTAAGATGTTCAAAATGTTCAATTACACTCATAACAAGTTTAAGCTGTTCATAACAAGCCACATTTATAACAAGTTTAAAATGTTTAGTCAGGTTCATGACATCTCTAAATTGTTCTTGCAAGAATACAATGGATATAAATAGCCTTGAACTCATCCGGAATACTAAAGAAAAACCCAATTTTCCCACTATCAAGAGAGATGATAGATCTAGCCTTAACAACCTCTTCAACAGTCAAGCCATCAATGAAAAATATAGTTGTACATAGTTGAGCCTTAATCTCATTCATTTTCTCTAGCATCTTTATCTTTCCTTGCAACATCATTAGCTAGAGTCTCCAAGCAACTAGCCATTCTATCCAAATTCAACTGTTGTACTCTCACAAATCTTACTCATTTGCTGCATGTTGTTGATGAAAGCCTCATCAATATTAGCATTATTTTTTTTGGTCTTAGCCTTCTTCCTTTTAGTAGATGGCTCAGTATTCATGTCTTGATTCCTTCTAAAAGGTGCTGATATATGACTCACTTGAAATATTTTGATTAATTTCAACATTTTGAGCTGCCCCTATTGTTTCTTGGATTTTGTCCAGATGAACTTCAACATTAGTAAACACATAGTCATCCTCACTAAAGTTCAACCCAACATTTTGAGTGGCCTCCTCTGCTTGTATGTTCTCCACAGCCTCAGCTGGTCGTTCTGCAACTGATCCAATTGCTCTGTCTTTCCCAAAAACAAACAACCCAATTGGTCTAAGTAAGGAAAATACTTGTTTCTAAGTCCTGTACCAACTGGATGAGACTGAAATAATAGACTTTATTAATTAAAAACAAGAATAAAATCTTCTAATATAGCCATCCATTCCATACTTCATTATCGCAAGTCACGCACTTGTTCATGTCATCCCATCCAAACACAGAAGCAACATTGCCTAAAATCTCTAATATTTCCGTATATATATTAGCTATTCAAAGTATTTAGCCTTGACTGGATATTTGGAGTTCCCTTGATTTTACAATTTGGTATCTTTTCTGCCATTGCTTTATCAAGATGCAACAAATAGTCAGGCCTAAATGTACCATTGTCTTCATTACAACCATCTTTGTCTTTCAAATCAAGACAACATTGTATAAGGACTCCATCTTCATTAACATTCCACTGGTGAGAGCTTCTTTTGCCACCCTCTGTAGATGCTTGAGATGAAGAGCTGTCCATCTAAAATGAAACATGAACATAGGAAATTTATAAACACAAACATATCAGTGCTTCATGACTGATATCTTTATTCATTGACTGATATCTTTCAACCGTAGGATGTTCTATTATAACAAATAGATCAAGGAAAGAAAGAAAAAAAATATACAATTACTTATGATTTGCATTTGATCAGGAAGCCAACAATACTAGAGGATTTCATATTAATGTATTCAAAGATTGCCTAAAACAACCTTTGGTTAAATATTCAAACATTGCTTGCATGCCCTTAGAATATGGGTAATAGTTGATAGTTTTCATTATATTCTTGACCTACAATAATCTGATGGGCAACTATTATAAAGCAAAATAAGCATTGATCTATGAATCGGCAAGATGAGGAACATGCATATTGGAAGGCATGAAATTTGACCACGAATTTTGAAACAAGTTACCTGAGATAGCAAATAGATTTGAAGAAAAAACTATAAAAGGATCCCTTGTGATACCAAAAACTACTGGTATAGAATCAACCTGAAAATGTCTAAGAAATACTATTTAAGAATCACTTTTAGGGGCACAACAAGCTAAATTACATAAAAATGGACTAGTAGAACCTATTGAAAATGCAATATCAGTGAGTTAAATGACTGCAACGGTGAGAAGTAATGGTGTAGCATTAGAAAATGTTTCAAGAAAATTACTAACCATTAAAGTACTGATAAATTTGTAACAACAAAGAGTATGCAATAAAATTTCAGTATGTTTGCATTTCATTCTAGTACATCATAATAGCAATCTATACGAGGTGGGTAAAAAGAAGAACAAGAGGCAATCAATAACACAAAGAATAAACAAATGTAACCTTGCAAAACTCACTTTCCATGTACCCTCATGCACAATTAGAAACCGGTCACTATCATAGAAAGTTGTACATTATGGAAGAACATAGTTAGGATGTCTTCACAATGAAGTTTTTAAAATTAAAGATTTACTTCTAAAGTAATAATTAATATTTAATATTTTAGAATTAATTATTAAATATATTTATTTTAAAAATCAGAAAGTAGGAGCTACATATAACATAAAAACTTTAATATTTATGATAAAACTATGTGGCCACAAATACTCAAAATTTTGAGGGTTAATTTATTGTTACTAAAAGCATTGGTATTTTTGATAAAACAATATTGTCACAAAAATCTTCTTATTTGTGATAATTTTGTTGACACAAAAAATATGAAATAGTGATAAATAAAATGGTTACAATAGTTCATTTTATAAAGTGACACCATTGTTGACACTGTCACTAATTTTGTTTAAAGATAGTGCCATGTGTTAATTATTGTCATAAATAAACTTATTAATTTAACATTAATGTTGTCACTAAATAAAAATATTTAATATTGTATCAAAATAGATGAATATCACTAAAAATTACAAATTTCTTATTTCAAATATATAAAATTGGGAATTTAAATATTCAAAAATACAATTATAAAATTATCCTAAGCTATGAAGTACTCCACTTTGCATTTAAATCTTTCTTTTTGCCTTTAAGATTTTGCTAAAAATTAACTCTTTTACTTTAATGACGTCCCCTCTTCTTGATGGTTATTATGCATATTTAGGAAAAAAATAAGAATCTAATAAAATAATTTTCAAATTTTCAAAAAATTCTAATTTAATTGCAACTTTCATACCATTATTTCTTCTCAATTGAGAATAGACAAATTCCATGTTTCATTTGGCTTTTTGTTGTTTTAAATAAAAAAAACCATTAAAAAGAAGACCACACAATCAAAATCTAAACAACATATTCCTACTATGAACCTAAGATTCAATGTGCCGAAAATGGAAACATTAGCAAACAACCATTATTGAAAAAAATCCAATAAACCTAATTTTGAAGATGAAAAGATAAAGCAAAACAACAATTATCTTTTATTCAATGCATAAACGAAGCAAACGAATTTAAGAAAAGGACAAGCAAATCTTGCGATCATCAATGATATGCATCTCTACATCTTGAGCTAGTCGAGTCACTTTGGTTCCCCGAATCAAATAAAGCCAAATCATTGACACCGATCTCCTTAGGCACATAAGTACTTAAGGCTTCATCATCTTTGTTTATTCCTTTTATATGTTAAGTTCATTGAGGATAGATATCTTTTTAAAATTTAATTTTTTTTAAAAAAATTACAATATCTAGATTTGTTTTGTGAGATTTGGTAAATATCTATTAAATTTTGATTTTAATTTTTAAAAATTTTCTCTAATACTATATATCCTAGTATGATCTAAATTATAGCCATGTTTTCTAAGCCTTGTAATATAAATTTTGAGTATTGGATAAATTATAATTATAAAAACCTTTTAAATTTTATTTATAATTACTTAAAACACCTAATAAAATTTAAAAATCTAGACATAAATTGTGAAATTGGGTAGGAAAAATAGATTTTTTAAACCCTAGGCTTGTATCTCTGAATGTTTAGAATAGTGACTGCAAAATCACCAGGATCATTTCGTGTTTCTAAGCATGGGATGAGCTGAGTTGATACCAACTACCTGTAGCAATTTTGTATTAACTAAATAATTTTTATCTAGTACGTCACAAGAGGAGATGGAAGCTTTGATTGCTTCGCAAGTCACTTTTAGCTCAATTGGAGCCATCAAGCCTGGTGTGGAGTGGTCACACAAGACCAAGTTCAACTGCATGTAGTTCCACAAACTCACTTGGTTGTGAGCATGAACTCAAGAGACTGGAGCACCAGAATCGCATCTACATGGAGCGATTCCATTTGGAGCCTAGGCATATGCCAATGTTGGGAAGGAGGTATGGAATACCTACGGACATGGCAACAACTTATGATGATGCTCATACAGTTCTCTTTTACAGTGTAGTGGTGAAACAAAAGAATCAAGAAAGGCTGCATCGTAGGCAGTGAAATGACATAATATTTGTTCGACTGTGAGATGTTATGACTTTTGGGAGTGTATTATAGGCATGTGCTTGTATCTATTTTCTTTAACTATGTGTGCTTTTCTATGTACAATTACGTCATATTTAAGAAGTGTGTATCGTTTATACCTTCTACTTTAATGGACTGTGGAGTTTTGGCACACTGCTTATTTATATTGGTTAGAAACGACATGTGAGCTAATGCTAGTTAAAGCCAAAGTTTCCCAAGTACTTCAATGACTTTCCCGAGCTGGAATTTTGAGGACAAGATTCTTCTAAAGGGAAAGAGGGGGTAGAAGGTGATACCTTGCCTGACTTTCCTTCCCACTTACTTCTTTGGTAGTTATGAGAGTAAAGGGTATCAATGTCATTTCTTAGGTTATTTGGGGTCATTTGAGTAATTATCACCCATGTTGACTCACCATTGTCTTTTTCATGAATGGTAAAGGACATTCTTGTCTTTTACCAAATGCTTATTCATCCTAGTCCATGTTTCAAAAGCATGAGGGTAAATTTGTCATTTATTGAGTTCCGCTAGCATTTTAGTGGAAAGGTTGAAGTTATAGGGGCAAAAGAGTCATTTTCCCTTTAATCTTTATCCTTATCATGAACTCTAACTTTTCCTTAGAGGCTAAGAGCTTGTTTGGCTGAGGTGAAGTGGGGATTCATCAAGTAAAGTAAAGGAAGGGAATGGAAGGGAAATGGAGGGTTGAAAAGATACTCTATTTGGGGTGAAAGTAAAGTAAAGATAGGTTATCATCGTTTTTGTGTTTTGTTTGAGGGTAATGTAAGAGAAGGGAAGGTAAGGATAAAGACTAATATTACTAAAATACCCCTTGAACCAATGTTATATAATAAAAAATAAAATAAATATATTTTTTAATTATATTTAATAGATTAAAATTATGTGATATGCCATAAATTAAAATTAACAGATAAGAATTAAAATTAAAACCAAAAAATAAATAACAGTTTATCCAATTCAAAATAAAAAGAGATATATCTTTTAAATTAAATTTATCCAATCCAAGTGGGCACAAAACTCATAAATCACTCACATAGAAATAAATACTCATTTTTCCCCCTGATTATGTCAACCTGATCATCATGACAAACATGATAAAAATCACATTGGTAAGTTGCCTTTTTCTAAATCAAAGATGCAAAGAAATGACCACCGATATGCCAATTGAAGATAATAAATTATCATCTACTAATTCATGTTGAATCATTAGACAACCAATTGGACAAGGGAAAATTACAGTAAAGTAAAAAAGATACACTTTGTTTTCATTAAACTAAGTATAGTACACTTTGTTTACATGGTACTACTAGTAATTTCTTAAACACGTCCCGACTCCATAAGAAAGATACACTTTGTTTTCATTAAACTAAGTATAGTACATAACCCATAAACAACATACATATTGTCCCATAAGAAAAATACATATTGTCTCATTAAACTAAAGTAAAATGCATACCCCATAAACAAAATACATATTGTTTCACTAAGATAGAGCAAAATACAAAATACTTCAACAAAATAAACCAAAATGCATCCCATTTGATGTTGAACCAATGTTCTGTGGACATGCATCCATCAAGTCCTACAAAAAATGACAAAAATGATATTATGATTTTAATAAATATGTCTAACATTAATATACCAAAAATTATTCAATGTTGTTAAGGAATAGAATGCTAACCTTCCACTTTAATTTTGTGGTTCATGATTATGGCTCATCAACCTCAATAATAAAGACTTGCGATGCTCACTTGGGCATCTAATGAAACCTTCCATCATGTTGGAATCTTTAATGAGGAACATATAAGCATCAGCCATAAAAGGTTGTGTGAGCCCCAAATCTGTAAGCAAGCCCTACACATCATAATCTTTGTATGGATTTGGGTTAGGGAAGCATTCCCTAATGATATTTATTGTTGTCTCCGTCGTTGAATGAGATGCTTCAATCATCGCGGTTGTTGATAAATGATAGAATTAGCGACCATCTCAATGGCCACCCTCAACTTGTTAAGATTTTCATTAATATTAGGCCTTTTGACTTTCTTTGACTTAGAAGCACTTTGAGCTTCAAAGGGAGTTTGTTGATTTGTAGGCATTGGTGGAGCTTCAAAGGGAGTGATGTACACCCACATTTTCATTTTCACTCAAATTTTTCAAATTTTCCATGTTTCGTGTAAGCATGAAGTCAATTTCATCTATTGTATTTTGCTCATTTTGAGTTCTTCTTCTTCTCATTTCTAATGCAGTTTCAGCCTATTGTCTAGTTTGCCCTACCTTTCCATGTAATTGAACCAACTTTTCATAATTCCTAAAGCTTTTGTTCATCCATTCAGTAGCTTCAGGTTTAACCTATATATGCAACAATGTTAACAACATGACATCACTAGTACATATATTATGTTGTATTCCAAGTAGTAAAGAAAACTAACCTCAATTAGGTGTTGCTACACTTTAGATTCGGCCTTCCATGTTTCTATAGTTGAATTTCAAGCGAATCCACTTATTCCATTTTTTAAAACATCATAGCATCGGGTAATTTTTTTTAAAATATTTTTCCATGTGATTATGTGCTTTTTCCTTGTCTACTGCCTTACCAAAGAAATTTATTATTCAACTCAATGACTATGTTTTCCAATGCATGAGTGGTAAATGTTCCTCCAACTCTATTCCCCATTGTATGTTGGTGCAAGTATGCATCAATCAAAGCATCGTCCATGGTAGAAGTCCATGCCAACATTGCAATTCCATCATGAGTTGTTTTCCTCTTTGACATATTTCAAACTTCATTAACATAAAACAAGATTACCAATGATAAACAAGTATCATCGAATATAATGAAATGTTAACAAAGGAAAGTACTATATCAACAATAATCATAATGTCACAAAATACAAATACATATTGAAAAGGCACTTTAAACATATTAAACTTATTAAAAAGTCACAATACACAAATGGTTATCAAAGTGAAGCAAAGAAAGTTAGGAAAGAAGATTAGGGAGTTATGGAGAGGATGATGAGAACAAGAACACAAGAGCTATTTACTCAGAGCTTATGTCTTTCATTCATACCTTCATACATACTCTCATACATACCTATATACAAACATACTCTTATATTTTATGTATGTACATACATACCCATCACCCACACATACAAAAAAGGCCAAGGAATAGCCGACAAACTAGTCTTCAATAAGATTAACGATGTTTTATTCAGTTAAGGAGTTAGTGTCGAGCATTAAATCAGCACTAGGAATGTTGGCAACGTCACGATCTCTTAAGGAATAGGCTCTGACCCATGAGTTGATCTTCTTCATGTGAAGGATAGTAGGTGCCATGGTCATATGTAGAATTCTAGTGGGTCAAGTATCATCTTCCTTCTAATGTGATTATGTATGTAGCAAAGCACAAGCAGAAATGATTCGGCATTTAGTTTTCACTAGATACAAATGCCTCTCTAAGTATACTCTATCTCATCTTAAGTAACCCAAAACATCTTTCAATTACATTGCTAGCAGCAGAGTGTCTGTAATTAAAAAAAAGTCTTCTTTATTTCAAAGGGTGTGATTTTGTCTCCATTCATTTAAATGATATCGTTGACCACTATATGGAGTTAGAAACCCTTCACTATTTTCATATCCAGCATCATATAAGTAGAAATAACCTACACCTGAAAAACAACATTTTTTAAATAAACTGGATAATTTTCTAATATTTAAGATGTTTGATATTTATTTACCTTTAGGTACTTTCAACCCATGTCTTCTAGATATTGCATCACAAAGAACCCTAGAATCAGTTGGAAAACCTTCCCATCCAGTTAAGATATAAATGAACTGCATATCTTGTGAACAAACCCCCAAGACATTCATGGAAATGTCTCCTTTTCTAATTCTATATCTTGGCTTATCAGTGTCACATGCATTCACTTTAATTAATGTAAGTTCCATCTAGAACACCTAAACAATTCTATTATTCTAAATAGAATTGTTAGTCAAAAGAAACAAAATTAATTTCAATTAAGGCCTAATTATCATATAAATTAATTTATGTAATAAATTATTTTTACCTTAAACTATTTCCATTTTGAATCATTTGTTGACGTAGATATAGGTTCTAGTTTCTTTAATAATACTCCATGTAATTTGAAGACGGATAGCAATACTACTGCTCACGGTCTCACCACTCCTTACAAATTCTCTTCTAAGAACTCTATTTTACATGATGAGAAATTGCATACAAGAACATTGCTACCATTTCCTCAATATCCATGCTTTTTGTTGGTGTAAGTTCATCGATTGTTTGAAGCAAGTTACATATTTTATTGAAGGCATTCTTATCCATTCTATTTCGGATGCATGTCATGTCCGAATCAAATATCATCCTCCTAAAATTTACTTTCCTAATAGCATGCCTTCCAGGATAAGAATATGACACTCTCTTGCGTTTTTTTCCACATTATCCTTAGCTTATAATACCATAACATCAAAAGATAAATTTTGATCAAGAAATTTAAAAACTCTAAATCTATTGCACATGTAACCATCGTCGAAGAAAATTCTTCATCAATGAAGGAGTGCATTTCCCCTCACCAACAAATGGAATCGTAATTAATTATTAATTCATTTAATTATTGGATAAATAATTTTAAAAACATAGTCATTATGTTCAATTAAACTCATAGCCAACATCAAACAAATCAAGAGCAATGACTAATAAATTCTTTAAAGCATATCATGAGAAAGGTGGCCATCCATGTTTGTTTGAATAGGAGTTTTAACTATGAGGGCAAAATATTAAATAACCAAATACATTTCAATATTTCAATATATGATTGTTTAATAGGTTCAATGGAACTTACTCAAGCATATACGCCTACATTTTTTTAGTCCTCTGTCACATCACCCTTCAATCAACTTGTGTTGTTTTATACCATGGAGATGGAATGATTCAAGTCAACAATAAAAAAAAGGAAAAAAAAGGAACTAGGAAGGAAATAAAAAAGTATGCCACAAAAGATGATGTCTAGGGTTTAGGATTCTTATTAATTGATGTTGATGGCCTAATCTAATGCATCACCATTAACTTTATAATATGTTTTTATGTTTTTTCAAAATATTTATATATTTCTTACTACCTTAATAAGATAAATTTTTTTTACAATAATTATCTTGAAATAGTATAATGAAGCAATATTTATCAAAATTTTCTCAAGTCACCAATTCAAATCTAACAACCAAATCATAACAAACCAATAAATCAAAAAATTTAAAACCAACAAACTAACATAAATTCAATCAAATCTATTAAATCAAACAATAAAATCAACAAAATGAGAAGAAAAAAAAATATAGGTATACCATTGATATCAGAAGAAATGATCCTTATACCTAATCGGGTGTTGGAGGTTCAGGCGATGGGGTTGTTGTTGAATTTCTTGGAGAAGGGTTGGAGGCTTAGGCATGCTGTCATGTAGAGGTGGGCACGAGCCAGTTAACCGGGTCCGATGGGTCCTACCTGCCGGGTCCGGTTCACCGAAAGCAGGACCTCTAACCGGCCCGTGCTACAGGGCAAAACCACTGGGCCGAGTTGACCCGATACCGGCGGTTCCGATTCATTCATACAATGAACCAGACTCGGCCCGGTTTATCATATAACCCGCCATGTTTAAAACACCCATGGAAATTAGTACATTAACCAATTGACCTACAAACCTATTTTGCCTTAGTATAAAACATAAATGTATATAAAGAAGTTGCAAATTTTTTTTAAATTTAATTCCAAACAAAATAAAATTAAAATAATTTGAAATTACTTAAAAAATTTTGAGACATAACAAATAGTTTAAAAAAAGATAAAAAAAAAAGTTATATTTTAATTTGTTTATCTATCAAATTAAATTATTAGCACACTCTTTTAAGTGCAAAAAAATAATAATAAATAAATATCAAGTAGTATTTTTATTTTAAATTGAAGTTATCATAATCCTATTTATTCATTACAATTAAGTTTGGCTCTTATATTTCACTTTGGTCTCAAACTATAGGGCTATTATTATTGTGCTCATCATGTTATCATTGATAAAAAGTTACTAATCAAAATAATATGGTGTTAACCATTTTTTAAAGATATTCCTTTTTTACAAATATATTTTTTATAAATTGATATACATAATTTAAAAACAATTTTTTTTTAATTTTATTTTTTATTTTAGAAATTGAAACAAAATAATCTAATATATATGTGACAAATAAGAGTGCCCTTATGTAAGAGAATTTAAGAGTGTTCATGTGTAGCCAGTTAGTCTTTATGAGCCAAAAGACAATTAAAAAAAATATATTTATGGAAATTTATTGGTTGGTATTTTGATATTTTACAAATTGATTTATATAGTTTTTTTTAATTTATTATATGATCTCTTAATTTTCTTATAAATTAATATATATGTATAGTACAAAAAATAATTTAAAAAAATATTTGTGAAACAGTAATCCCATAGTTTTAGTTGTCTTCCAATAAAATATTTTGATACATATTCTACATCTATATATAGTCTTTTCTAACAATATATTAGCAATAAATTGTAGCTTAAGTGGATAGGTTTTTCCTCTCCAACTTTAAGATCATGTTCAAATCCCATGAGCAACTTGCATTTAATAATAATAATAAAGTTTTTTAAAAAATAAACCCCGGTCAACCAGCCTGGTTGATGAACTCGGTTGACCCTTGACCCATAACCTGGTTATGGGTTCGTGACTCGGAGGGTTTTTTCGGGCTGGTTATTGGGCGGACCGGGCCAAATCTCGGCCCGTGGCCCCCTCTACTATCAAGTATCTTCTCGAAGAGATGGAGGTCTTTTGAGAAAACCTTAGAAAGTAGTTCAATAATTTTAGAAAATGATTGAGTTTATTTTGGTACCTGGCCTGCTACAGTGCATGCCGGTTATAGGTTCGTGACTCGGTGGGTTTTTTCGGGCTGGTTACGAGCGGACCGGGCCAAATCTTGGCCCGTGGCACCTCTACTGTCAAGTATCAGCTCGAAGAGATGGAGGTCTTTTGAGAAAACCCTAGAAAGTAGTTCAATAATTTTAGAAAATGATTGAGGTTATTTTAGTCCAAAAAATTTACTAACTTTCCATTCTCATGGGAAACTAATTTTCCCACCATTTTGTGAAAGAATGACTTTCTCTCATTTTGATGGATTTTGTCTCCTTGACAAAACTACTTTTCAACAAAAACTCTACCAAATATGGTAGAGTGATTACCATGCATTACTTTCCCGAAAAGTTGGATACTTTCTCATATACTAAATGCAGTCCCTAAGTTTTGAGAATTATTTCAATAACAATAATGGTCATTATCTTTTAAGTTTAACCCTTTTAACAACCTTAATAATGTTAACAATTAATAATAATAATAATAATAATAATAATAATAATAATAATAATAATAATAATAATAAGGGAAAATGACATAGTTATCCATGGAAAGATATAGAAAGACCTTTAAGTTCTTAGAATTTTAATACCAACATAAATTTTTACTTCTTAGAGTCAAGCCTTAATGCAAAATTATCATTTTACTGTTGTTATAATAATTTTTATTATTTTATTTGAGAAGCCTGGTCAGAGTTTGCTCACATGTCAACTTGATGAGTTTGCCCAACCTCAGTATGAAATCATTGAGGGAGAGAGAAAAACAAAAACAACTATTGCAATGGCCGAACCATAAAGCATTTAACGCCTATATGAAGTTGATGATTTAACTCTCTGGGTAAATAACATATAAAGGGGTGCTTTGCCCACATTATTAAAAAATATATTATAAAATTATTTATGTTATTCTTAAAATTCAAAGATTTATTGGAAATTAGAAAAGAGATATTGGAATTTGGGAAGGAGGTGATCGTCTTTTTTCCAACAAATAACAACTAATAATAATAATAATAATAATCTATACATATTATTAAAGTAGATGAATAATCTACTATGAAAGTATTTTAAAAAACATTTTTATTTTTTTTATAATATTTAAGTTTTTATTTATATTACTTATAATATTAATAATTAAAAAATATTAATTACACTTAACTATTTATGCAATATATGTTCATAAAAAATCTTTGAAATCCAAGATATAAAATAGTTTTTATAGTATGAGTTATTTAATTATATTTTTTTATATATAATATTTTTTGAAAATTTTCTCACAACATTTTAAAAACTCTTATGCGAAACCGGAGATAATAATAATAATAATAATAATAATAAGAATAATACTAACCCTCTTAGATTAGAATTAAAAAGAAAAAAAGAAAAACCATAAATGCAGAAACCTAAGCCAAGATTCAATTAACTAAAACCCAGGGTGTCGGTGACCTCAAATACCCATCCCTTGAACACCTCCACCCCCTAGGTGTCATTTCAAGACCCTGTCCCCTCCACCAAGCCCACCTCTCAAACACCCACGTCCCTTTCCTACCACCCTGTCCCTAAAGATTCCCGGATCCAGCCTCCCCTCGTGCGCACCCCTCCCACCCTTTTTATACATCCCCTTCAAACTCCAAACACTATCGATCATCCACCCCAAACCAAACCAAACTAAATTTCCAAGAAAAAATCCAACCATGGTCTCTGCCTTCGGACGCTCCCTCTCCTTCTCCAACTCCCCCAAACCAAAACCTAAACCCAAACTACCACGTTCGCTCCATCAGCCTCCCATGCCGTTCCAACCCTGCACTCTCTCAACTCGAGTCCGAGATCCACTCCACGCGCATCTGGCTCACCAACTCCAACCCCAGCCCGTCCTCTCTCTGCGCCGGCCTTGCCCAACTTTCCCTTCTCCTCAACTCCTTCCTTGACCTCATCTCCCTCCCTCACTCCCACTCCTCTCTCCGCCGCGCCTGCTCTCTCCCCCTCCTCGACCAATTCCTTTATCTTGCCGACACTTGTGGCTCCTTCCGCTCTTCAACCATTACTCTCAAACAGCTCTCCTCGGACGCTCAGGTGGCTATTCGTGCCAATGACACGCCGAGGGTTTTGTCATGTTTGCGCCAAGTGAAACGTGTTGAGAAAGAGCTTTGTTTAAAGGGGAAGGTTAAAGTGAAACTAAGTTTGGAGAGTGGATTGAGTGATGAAGAGCTGGAGATGGCTGCGGTTATGAGGGAAGCGGTTGGAGTGATGATGGCTGGATTGGGCTCAGTGTTTGCTGGGGTAGTTGGGGAGTGTGCGACGAGCACAGCTATGGTTGTTGAGGGATGGACGGGGAGTTGGGTGGTGAGCAAGATGAGGAGAAAAGGTGTGAGGGAGGATTGGAAGAGCAGGGGTTTGGAGAAGTTGAGAGAGTTGGAGGAGTGTGTTGAGGCTTTGGAAAGTAAGGTTGAGATGGTGTTTAGGAGTTTGGTGAAACGTTAGGGTTTCACTTCTTAATATTCTTACTCCTTGTGTTTGATCTTTGGGGGGATGTGAGTGGATGAGCTGTGTATATTTTTCTTTTTTCCTTTTTTCCTTTTTTTCTTTTCTCTTTTGCTTTCAAGACAGAAGAGAATGTGTATACTTTAATTGTTTAATATGGATGATATACAAAAAGATTTATACTTGAAACAAATGAAATTGCTTATTTGTGGGTTAGAATTTTCTCTTCTTGATTTGATGAAATGGTGGAAATAATTGTTGGTTATTTATGTATTGAAATATTAGATCTTGAGATATGGGTTTCTAATCTTTATTTATAATCATCAAACCAGAGGTGGATAGATTTAATCTTTTGATGTAGTATACAAAAGATAAATGTTATTTTTTCTTTAGTCTTAAAATGTGAACTTATTTTAACTGTTTCAGTTGATGATAAAGAACAATGTTTCAAGCAAAAAAAAAAAAAATTTATATGTTGTGTTCAAATTGTTAGTTGACTTTTTTTATTTTTTTTTTATTTGATGTTTGGATAAAATATTAATAATTATTTATAGAAAAATAATATATCAAGATATATATTCTGTTATGCTTTTTACGCATTTGTGAATTAAATGTTTTGGCATGCTACTTGTTATAAACTTTAACAAAAATCCAATACTATTTATTTATTTATTTATTTATTTACTAGAGTTCTTCTTACTGCAGTGCTAGATTGGCCCTTGCATCACACAAGTGACTGGCTGGGCATTGGTGCTAGCGGAGCTGACACTTTGCGCTAGTATTAGGATTGGGATGAGAAAGATTCCCTCGAGAAATTGGTCAGCAAGATGATAACTTTAATAACAAATTTATGCGGCCAAGTTTGAAGACTGTTTCTTTTCTTTAATGAAAAGGAAAGATATTTTGGGCATAGAGAAAAGTCGAGGATGTGTTGTTCAAGGGGTAATGTAAAAGCTGCTATGCTACATTTGTATTTATTTATTTTTTTTTTTAACTTTCTTAAAAAACTATTATTATTATTATTAACTTGAAAATTATTAAAATGAGAATTATTTAAAATTATTTTATTAATATTTAAATATTCTAGTAATACATATTCTTTATTTAAATAATAAAGCTATTATAGAACTAGTTACCCAACACTAGACAAAAATTTACAATGTTAGCAAAATAATGGATGTATTTTCAATTTGTACCTAAATATATTTTTTTAATTATAAGGAAATTATTCAAATAAAAAATCAAGATAAACTAAAAATTATTAAATAATAATAATGCACTAATCTATTTACATTTTATAACATTATAATAATAATAATTATTAATTAAAAATATTTGTGCATGCATATAAAACGAAATTATGGTTAAACGTGGAAAACAAAATTTGAAAAAAAAAAATCACATCCCATCACCCAAATTACTGCTTCAATGAGTACCACTTTAATAATTCTCATAATAATAATAATAATAATATTATTATTATTATCAAATTATATTTTTTAAGTTTAATAATAATTTCAACAAATAAGTTATTTACATAATTATAAATAAAAGCTAAACTGCAAAAAACAACGATTTTGTTTATAAAATATTCGATCAACAGCCCAACCAAGTACACATATTCTGAATGAGCATTGATATGAGAGTTCTAAAAGTTATTTTAATAAATAAAATTATTTTGAGGTTATTTGAACAATAATAATAATTTATAAAGCCGTTTGATAAAAAAAAATGTTTCCCAAATTTCCTCATTCCTTGGACTCACCCGCATTGAGGGGTTTCAAATTTTATTTGATGATTATTGAACTTTATGAGCCTTTGCTTTTTCTTCCATTGCTTTATTTTTCAGTTGATATATGGAAATTTTGAAGGGATTTTATTTTGTATATTTCTAGAAAAAAAAAGCTAATTATTATTTTTTTAAACCTCAGTTCATGCCTATGATTATATAAATAAAATAATAATTTATATTTCACCTTTAAGTAAAATAAGATAAAATCTTTTTTATATTCCCTAGGTTGTCATGCATTTACATTAATAGATAATTTTTATTTACAGTTTCTCCCCCATGCCTACTCACATGGAGAAAAGGGTTAAAATTAAACAACCTAATCATTGTTCTTTTAGAGTTTTTTTAATTACATAAAATAGGTAATATTTTCTGTTTTATAAAATTTCTTAAATGAATATTTATTAAAATATAATAATTAGTAAAAAAAGATTTATAAAAATTCTCATAATTTTAATTAAGAGTATGTATATATACATGTATATTCAAGCCAAATGTTTTGCCAACAAACTCTTTTATTATGGATCACGGAAAAGGTTACTATGCATATTTTCAAAAGTATATAGTTGAAGTTTTTCTATATCATGGAAAAGTTTCTGCCAATACTAATATCATTCTTTTCCATTAGTCTTTTCAAACAACCAGAAACTGACGCCTAACCATACCTTCTAAATGTTGGAATTTAATATATATATATATATATACACGTAATCATACAAAAATTTATCACTCATAAAATTATTCTTAATTTCGGAAGTCAACGGTGCAAACTGCAAACATAAGTATGATCTAAAAACAGTTTTTCTCCTAAAATTGTGGAAATTGTACCTTCACCTGTTATAGATTTGTCATAAATAAAATGAAATAGAATAAAATTACCTACTATTTTAGGATGATAATTTTCATAACACTTAAAATTAAAAAAACGGAGAAATATAAAAAATGTTTGGAATTTGACAAAAAGTGACTTATGCCAAACATGTAAAATCCAAAACTATAGTGTAGCCAAATTTTTATGTTTGTACACATACTGATATTATTCAGCATCTTTCATATGGTATCATTGAGATAATATATCAAATCACCATATAAGTTTTTAAAAGATAAAAATGCCTCCTTTCCAGCAAGATTATTAAACTTATTCTAAGTTAATTTTCATGTGACATTTTAAAATTAAGTCTTAACAACTCTCACCCAATAAAATAACTAGTATTGGAGTCGGACAAAGGTACTAGCATCATATATACATATTATTAACTCATGCATGAAAGGCTCATTCAATGGAATATTATTATGCATTTAGTCTTGGTGACTTGTCCATATTACACAAAAACATTGTGTACATGAACCAAGATATATAACTACTCCAACTATCACTTGACCAACACTTATTGCCACTTTTAATTATTATAAACAAAAAGAAACTATGTTCATGAACCTCAAATTATTCTCAGGTGATGATGAACTTCCAACTTTATATCAAAAATAATAATAATCCTCCCATTGGTGTCAAGGTCCCCCCTTGCCACTTGTGATATAGTTGTGCATTTAAGACAGCTTTAAAATTATTACTTTTCCTTTCTATCTCAGAAGACTTAATAATAATGCATTTCTCTTGGTTCTAGCCATCGAGAAATCCAACGTGCTTGTTTAGCTTAAAGTGTGTTAGATTCTCATTATTGTATTCATCATTGATACAGGGTGTTCATGGACTTGCTTTCATGTGACTCTTAGCTAGTCAATTAAGAACCTCTATAATGGAATTGGAATTATGGAGATATGAAATTGAAGGTCACATGCAATGGACCTAATTAATTGAAGATTATGGGCCATCTTTTTATAAGTGTAGAATTCAATAAAAATGAATGAAATGTGGTCAATTGCTTGTTATTTTCATTGCAATGTATTGGATGGGGTTCATTATTCATGAAAAGGATTTGACATGTTTCTTTATATGGCTCTTATTGAGGGATCAATATATGATAACAATTCTAATATTTAAAATTAATTATCTATTATATGTGGGAGCTTTCGAGACACCAATAATTACTTTATTCACATTTTGGAGCCACAATTATCCGTCAGTCTGTTGATAGAGCGGCTGTTCCAAGAGTTTTTTTAAAATTTTTTAAACTGCAAATAGCAGCTATTTATTAGAACAATCTGAATGTATACAAACTAGAGAGGAAAAAAAACACACAACCAAAACAAACAAACAACAAGCTAACAGTAGCTAAAAACAGGGAAAGCAATTAGAAATTAAAATCTGCTTCATCAACGGCCTTCATGAGCCATCTTGGCTTTTCTAAACCTTTGTGAAACAAGGAAATGAGAATCGAATTAATTCCATGAATAGTGATAAATTCAGCAAGATGATTCTAATTTCGCAGAATATGCTTGATAGTGTAGTTTCTCAAAGATAAAAGCAGTTGCCGAAGATCAGTGATAGCACCATGCACCAACCATTCAGTCATACAAGGTTGACCATCCAACACCTTGGTGATGTTTGAAGAGTTAATAAAAATCCTTGAAATGTTAAAGTTTTCCATCCGAGCACAGTGCATTGCTACATTCAAAGCCTTTACTTCAGCATCCAGGTTTGAGTTATACAACACTTGACAACATTCTGTAAGAACAATATTAAAATTAGCATCCACAAATACAAAACCAGCCCCAACAATACCAGTGTCATTAGAGCCATCAAAGCCAATTGTTGCAGCATATATACAATAAGTTCCAGTAGTCTGCCTATTTAGAATGTAAAACCGTCTTTCCATCTGTGCCAAAGGCACATATCTATATTCCTTTATATGCTCCATAACTTCATAAGCAATCCAAGTAAAATTGGGACGTTGATTCCTGAAAATTTGATTGCAACTGGCTTTCCAAATAAGCCAAATAGCAACAGCAATTATGGAAGCTTTAAAAATAGAGGTATTAGAATCATGCAACTCAAGTCAATTTCCAGTTGAAATATGGTTTGTGAACACCTAGGATTGGCCAGAGAAATTAGCAATTATGTTCCAAAGTAATTGAGTCTTAGAGCAAAGATTAACAATGTGCCCAGCCGATTCATTTTCCAACCCACAAAATACACATGGAGCAACAAGACCCAAGTTAATAGCATTGAGATAATCATAAGTTTTGACTTTGCCGTGTAGTAGAAGCCAAACAAAAAAATTAGCTCTAGGAGAAGAATAAATCCTTCGAAGATTTCTCCATTCAATCCAATGGTCGGTCTGAGAATGTGTGCTACTGAAATGAGAATACACAGTAGCAATAATATGATTATTTTTAGTCCGAGGAAACCAGACCCATTGGTTAGGAGCCTGATGATCAATAGTTCCATGACTTATGATAGGAGATCAAAGTTATGCCCAAAAATATCAAACAGATCATTAGAGCACCAATTACCATTGTGAATGCAAACATTTAGATTGAAGTTTTCAAAATCAAGGTCCATCTTAAGAAAGGTTGACTTAAATGCAATCGGGAATTTGGAAAACCAAGGATCACAGCAGATCGAAGGATTCACAGATAGCATCCGCAGACAGGATCTGATTTCAATTACAACCTTGCAAAGGCCCCTATAAAACTAAGAAACATTGGCAGGGATATTGGAATGCCAAAGGTTCAACATCCCATATTTAGCAATTAAAAATATCCACCCAGAAAATTTGTTTGCAATTCAAATAGTTCAAAACATTTTTGGCCATCAAAGAAATTTTGCCTAATCGAAGATCCCTAATTGCGACACCCCCATTAGCTTTATCAAGCATAGTATCAAGCCAATTAACAAGAGGGATACCACTACTATTGCCATAGTTAGCCCAAAGGAGTTTTCTAGCACATCTAGAAATCTTATCAAGGATACTATCAGCAATAGGGTAAACTAAAAGATAATAGACAGGCAAAGCCATAAGAATGCTATTAATTAAAATAACCTTCCCAGGCTTGAACATCTTAGATTTCTTCCAACCACCTGTAACCCTATTCACTTTATCCACCATGGATTGAAAATAAGCCACCTCCAACCTCTTGTAAGAAATGAGAATACCAAAATAAACAAAAGGATAAGTACCAATGGAAATATTCAAAATGGCTCACTTACTATTGGCAAACCTTTTATTAAACCAATGAGGAACAAATAAGTTGGATTTAGAAAGATTTGGAATCTAGCCAGTCAAAGAGGTATAAATGTCCAAACACATTTTAACATTTTTGGCAGCTCTCCGAGTGGCATGTGTAACAATGATTAAATCATCAGCATACATAAGATGATTGAATTAAATCATTTCTCATAGAAGGACACCAATCCAGAATTAAGTTAGATTGCGAGCATAATTAAGCACGTTGGATAAATTTTGGGAGACAAGAATAGAAAGATAAGGAGAAAGGGGGTCTCCTTGTCTAACACCTCTAGAAGATTTAATCTAATGAGAAGGTTTGCCATTTATCAGAAAAGAAAAGGTAACAGAATCAAGGCAACCTTTAATCCAAGAAATCCAAATGTTAGGAAAACCCATACGGCTAAAGTGGCAAGAATAAAATCCCATCTCAATGTATCATATGCCTTCTCAACATCCACCTTAATCACCATCCTAAGGGGGTTAGAGCGATCATGATTCATAAAGTGAACAATCTCTTGGACAATAATGATATTGTCCAAAGGAGTTTGACCAGCTATAAAACCACATTGCTCCTTACTAAATAAAGGAATCCAGGATAGGCTTCAAACGGTATGTCAAAATTTTTGTAATAATCTTGTAACAAACATTACAAAGTGAAATAGGCCGAAAATCCTAAACTCCCTTTCTTCGGAATTAAGGTCACAAAAGTTATATCCCCAAGCTCGAGGCATAGAAGCAATCAATATAAAGTGATTAACAGCAGCAAATAAATCATCTCCTAAATCATTATTAAAGAGAGTGATCCAATGTGAGTTGATCAAGCATCTGTCCAAACGAGCCAACCACCGAGCTTGCCCACTTTGACCATTGCACCTTGTTCCAAGAGTTGTGCTCATTTTAAACTTTGAAGGGATGCAAAAGTATGTTTTATTGGTGCAATACCCCAAATAATATATATGCTTATGCAACTCTCTTTTTTTTAGTCCTTTCATTCTAATTTGATCCAATTGAGCCTTTTATTTTTTTTAATTAGGTCAATTAAGCCCACTTGGGTAACGACAGTTATATTTGTTATTTATTTCGACTGACATAGCATTCTTTTCATTAAAATATTATTAAAAAAATTATTATTATTATTTAAACAATAATAAAAAAATAATGTCACCTTGGAACAATGAAGGTGATCTTTTTATCGGAGTTTGGATCCTGAAGCACGAAAACATGATGAAGCTTGGAACTAACATGACTTATATTATGCTTGATAAATGTATAATTGAACATGATTTTATACTATTTTATACACTTAATTGGCATGTATTAGGATGTTTATTTGGAAGAAGATACTTAACATGGTGTAAAATGTGATTTTAGGTAGCGAACAGTGCATACTGAGAGGATGGAGCTAAAAGAAGGAATGTTAAGGCGAAACAAAGAAGATAGAGCTCTCTCGATATCAAGAACAAGGGAACAAGACAAACAAAACACCTTACAACCCCTTTACGGCCACACTTACGACTGTAAACCTTATCCAGACAACCGTGTTGCCATGTTTATTCCTGTATGTAGGAGAGCATAACTGCTAAACAGAGGGACTTCTGGGCAGGACTTACGCCCGTAAGTAGGACCATAAGGCCCATCTAGAAGAGTTTACTTGGGAGCACATACGCCCATAATGGAGGTTGCAAGAAACATCCAAAGAAGTTTACAGTCAAGCACTTACTGCCATAAGTCATGTGACCAATCATCTCCACCTCCTTACAACATTGTTCTTACACCCGTATATAGCTGGTACGTGGCTAGGTATAGAATATTTTACTGAGGGTTTTTGTGGGATCAATTTTTGGTGGCCAAACGAAAGAAGAGAGGGTAAAAGCTTCTCAAGGGTCTCTCTAACAATCCATTAAATAGGATTGCCTCCTTTACCATCTACGTCATCATTAATGGAGCCATCGAGGTGTGTTCTCTGCGGTGTTTGTGGAAGATCGGTGGGAGATTCATTGGTGCTCCAAGGTGGCAAAGAGAGAAGGGGGTTGTCAATGTTTTCATTTACTTTTCCCTCATTGATTGATTGTATGAGTGTTCACTTTTAATGGAGAGCTAACTTGTTGGTGTTTAGGCCTGGATAAAACCTATGGTCTATATTTTTAATTGCCATTAGTTGTAGACTTTGAAACTTTTACATTGTTTGATTGATCGTAAATTATTAATGTTGAGTTCAATTGCATGTTTTAATTGACTTGAATTCTATTGTAGTGAAAGTTGAAAATTCATATTTGATATGCTTGTGTGATGAATCAAAAGATCCACTTAGTATAGAAATATCTCAATTGAAGGAGATCATGAGTCCATGTAGACATAGGGCATTTTAGGGTTGAGATTTTTCCCTAGGTGATCCTCCCGAGCAAGTTGATATAGGATTCTGAGTACATTTTAATCATAGAGAATAATAATTAGGAAAATATTTCATGCTAGCTTTGTATGGGATTAGGTCAATAGCCTCGAGAGGGGGGTTGACTATTCAGTGAATCCTTGTTTCCTCTAGGATGAATTAACTGAGCAAAATGCAATTGTAGGGTAGTCTATATCAGTACAATATGGGATTAATTTCTTTTTTTTTTGTCATAGAGTATACTACTCGTTGTAGAAGCATGAAAGAAGGGTGTTCGGGCATAAACAAAGAAGCACAAGTACTGAATCCTTGTTCCCGAACACCCTTCTTTCATGCTTGTTTTTCCATATTTCTACTTGTGTTTTCTAATTCTTTGTTTTATTTTAGATTCACAACCCACATTGTCGTCTAATTTTATTGATGACACTAGAATTAGTACTACTATTTTTTAGTTGCTCGAGGATCAACAACCCTGCTTCATAACTCTATACTACTTGATCGGCACGTTCACTTGCGTCCAGAATGCTTAATGCAATGTCTGGACACAAAGACACCATTTTTTGTTTGTTTTATTTCTTACCTAAGGAAGTAATGCAGGATTCCTAAATTAATAATTTTGAAAGTATGCATCAAGCTACACTTGAATTCATCAACCAATGCTTGCAAGGACCCCATATATATAATATCATCTATAAACATAGCACACCAATAGTTGATCATTGTTTAGTTGCTCTTTCCTGTAAATAGTACACTCATTTTCACTCCTTTTGAATCCATGTTTCCAAAAAGATATTGATCTATTTTTGTATACTAAGCTATGGGAGATTATTGCAACCCATATAAAGCTCTTTTCAATTTGTAAACTTTATCCTCACTTCCTACAATTATAAATCCTTTGGGTTGTTTAACATAAACCTCTTCCAATAATTTACTATTGAGGAAGGAACATTCACCATCTAATTGGTATATCAACCACTTCAAATGTACACCAAATGCAAGAAATATCCTCATTATCTCAAGCCTTACTACTAGAGAAAAAGAATCTTCAAAATCTACACCTTGTTATTGTAAATATCCCTTTGCCACTATAGTGGTTTATGTCTATGAACATTGCCATCTGTATGATATTTAGTCTTATAAACCCATTTTAGTTTTATTGGCCTCTTCCCTTTTGGTAACTATGTCAACTTCCATGTATTGTTCTTTTGAATGGCTTCTAATTCCTCCCCTATGGCATATTGTCATTCATTCTTTCCCTCTACCTCATTGTATGTAATTGGGTCTAAGATTGTAAGCGCAAAACTACAAGTCTCATACATCTCCCTAATTACTTGACTTATAGTGAAGGTGTTTCTTCTATTATATCATCAGAAATCAGGTTGCCTTCTAAACTTGATGAACCAGATGCATTGTTTTAATTTTAAGTTGAAGAAGAAGTCCCATTTAAAGTAGAAATTTGAATGGTTCTCCCAGATCATCTAGTGAAATCCTCAATTGTGTATCCATATTAGTATTCTACCTCCAGCATGCACCATCATCAAAGATCACATCTCTACTAACTTGAACCTTGCCACTACTAAGAATGCACACTATATAAGCTTTTAATTCAGTGTGGTATGGAACCTTTAGGATGTGTGAAAATAAATATACAAATGCACAAATAATATTAGAATAAGTCCGTTAATACCGCAAGTGTATGGGTCATCAAGTAATAACTTGTAGGTGAGCATGAGGGTCGTATTTCCCCAGGAATGGGGAGAGGCTCCTATTACTTCCTTTTTGCTTAATCAATAGTCTAAACGTTTATGTTTTTTCTTTAATCTACTTCTACAATTTATCACTCAATAAAATTGGAGAATTTTTCAGCACAATTGGGAGAAGTTTGAGTGATTGTATGATAGTTATCTTGATTATTAATTATGATAGCAATTGAGTATGAGAATCGTATTTTAATATTGGACTGGAGGAATCCAAGGGCCAGATGGTCCCAATCTCTTGGCAACCAGGTTTATACACTAAGAACTTAAGATGGAATCTCTTCCACCCCAGCTCCTATGTTTTCCTTAAGTTTAAGAACTCCACTAGAAGGGCTAATCAAATCCTAATCCAAAGAACTAGCAATACCTAACCTCTTAGAGCATGCATAGATCTAACAGAGCATAGGTCTCCTAATGTGGGCCATATCTTCCTCATCCATATTATCAATAATATCATTCAAGCAAACATGTGATGATTCATAAAAGACTAGAAATATTTATTAAATTGTAAATCAAGATTCATAAACAATAATAGAGGGACCTCGACATACAATTCCCCTCTAATTAGGTTCTTATGGATCATAAAATAAAGCATTAAAGCAAGAGAGAGTCACAAGACCAAAGAATAGATAAGTGTTTAAAGAATTCCTAAACTAACTCCCTCCAATGGGTCTGCCAAGATTGAGGGTGAGAGGATCCTAAGATTGACAAAAAAGGCACCAAATCTCTTCATGCGCCCTCCTCTCGTTGAATTACCCTAGAGAAACTCACCGAAATCTGCTGAATTATGCTTGAAAGTCATCTCCATCCACCCAGATCTCCAGAAACTACGGCCGCCCTACCTTATTCAGCAAAAAATCTCCCCAAATTTAGAGAAACCTAGGTTATTTATAGGATCAAGTCTGCCATAGCCTCACCACAACGTTGTGATGCCTATGGTGAGTAAGTTATTACTTGAGCTCCAAGTCGCATCCTAGCACGGCTCTCTGAGCATTGTGTGGCGAGATCACGGGAATGATGGGTTTTCACAACGGTCGTTGTGAGGCCGTTATAGCTTCTGTGTTACTTCTAGTGGTTCCATGCTGTCACGACTTCATAATGGCAGTGTTGGGCATGGACAACAACCATGGTAAGGTGCCACCATGGGCGTTGTGAGCCATGGTGAAGCTCTGATTTAGCAACTTAGTCCATTTTGCTGGAAAACACCCTTGAATTCTCTTCTTTTTCCCAAAAACAAAAATAAAGGCTGTGGTGAACAAAAAGAATAAAATTTAGTACTAATTAGGTGCTAAACATGTCAAATTCCATGCTGAATGCAGTGTAAATGATATATAAAATATGAACTTTCTAGCACTTATCAAATATCCCCACAGTTAAGCATTTACTTGTCTTCAAGCAAATAGAAAAGATAAAACTGAAGAACATGACAAGTGCTTGACCTCAGGCAACTAAATATGAAGGTTCAGTAGTAAGGGAATAATCAAATGCTAGGTAGAATGGACATGCTTCTACAATGAGCATTTTACTCTGTGACAAAAAATACATTCCCAAGTGGCAGTCTCCTGGTCCACTATCTTATAGTCTAGATTGTATTGCAAAAAACCATTCGGGGTTCTATTTGACCTAAATTTTTAGAGTTTCTCATTCATAAACACATACTCCTCTTTTTTTCACAAGGAGTAGCTTTCACACTTCCCAGGAGGCAGCCCTCTCTCCCACTAGGGCAAAATTTTTGTATCCAACTTGTTAAGAGTGAATACACCCTATAAAGGCAATAGCTCTTTCTGCTGTCAACACATTTTAACTAAAACAAGAAAATGACTAACACTAATGATACCCCTATTATGAAACATCACTTTCTAGATAGACATAAAGTGCAAGGCGGACTCAAGAGGGACACAAGATAGAGCAAAAATTTGCAGAGCAGTCAAACTCTTGAGAAGTAAAGAAAAAAAATGCTATTCTAACATATTATGTCCCTAGACTAAAGAAACAACAAGTAATTGTAAAGCCTTCAAAGGTCAACATTACCATGTATATAAAGTACAAGCACCATTTTCGAAAAAATTTTTGTCCAATATAGCATATACTCCCTCCCCACATTTAAAGATGTACATTGTCCCCAATGTACGCATGCATACACAAGTGTAGGCACATACAATAATAAAAGAAAATGAAAGAGTGTATGATCAGTAGTACTCCCTTGCTTTCTTAGTTGGGCCATCGAGGGTGATGAAGTTATTCTTATCCAGGCTCTGAAATGTATGAGCAAATACAACACCTGATCACCTAAAACCCTAATAGAGACATAAATGAAGTAATTAAATACAAAAATAAAGTAAAATACTATAAAATAAAATCTACTATGATCAAAATAAGTATAGAAGCAGCAGGGTAAATGTCCCTTGGTGAAATATAATGTATAATGTGCAACTGAAAATGCAAATACAAAATGATGTGAAGAAAATTAAAATGGTTGAAGTAGGCATGGAAAGCTTGGCTCTGTATAGGATCGGTGGAGGATGGATGGTGTCGATGAAGCTGGAGGAGAGTACGACACCAGTGGAGCTGATGTTATTGGTGAAGTAGGCGACGGAGTGGATGAGGGGTCTTGACGTTGTAGATGGGCCAGGATCTATCGAAGTAGACTTTTAATCCTTATCTAACCCTCCTCTAGGCTGGCCAGGAGCTCCTTAAAAGCTGATGGAACTAATGGAGTCAGTGTCGTAGTTGGGGGAGGAGGAGGAGCAACAGTAGCAACAATACAAAGTTATAGCCTGGATTAGAGAAACCGTGGTGGCAGTGGTCTACAAGAATGACTCCTTGTCATCCCTAAGACTTAGATTTGGACCCGTGGACCACCCGAAACTATACTCCATGGGGTGTGTTTCGCCACTAAATCATGCGCATCACCTGGAACACGGTGACCCCAAGCTGCTGGTTGCCCCTTAGACGACGCATACCAACAAAGCGATTCATCAACCCAAGCCCCCATGCAAGTCTGGTGATGTAAAGACCACGAAATATGGTCTCCAATGCGGGGTCCTGAGACTGATGTCTCAACTGGTAGGCTGGCCATGTGACTGATGTGAATCGGCTCCATAGCTACCATGCTCCAAGGAAAGTAAAGATCTCAAAGGTTCATGACCCTCGTGCTGTCTCCTTGCCCAATCAGTGTCTTAGATAGGATGGTGTAGAGATACCTGAACAATGCATGTCCAAGGCAAACGCCTTCCAGGTACCGCATCCATTAGTCTCGAAGCATTGAAGGATCTAGGTCTAGACCAGATCAGTACTTAGGTGGACTTGCAAGTTGACGTGGAGCTGGGAATATGACTCGGTGCGAGTATACTCCACGTCGACAAGCCCATCGCCAAGAAAAAATCAGTGTACAATATTAGGCTAAGTATGGTACGGTCAAGCTCGAAAGAGCTCATGACCTCCATCGTGAGTTCCCACTAAGTTGGCTCATCGATGCCGAAAAACTAATCTCAATCCCTAATCAGAAATAAGGTCCTGTACCTCATCAGTTAGACCTATGTGCTCGAGTGTCAGCCAATCAATCTAACGCCCCTCAATTAATCTCTAATCCACGAGCCTCCTGTAACGGGCCTTATCCTTGGGATCCTGAACCGTAGAATAGCTAGCTAAGAAGACTCTCCGATCTTCTTCTTCTTCTCGGGCTCTACTTGTGGACCATTGGTAGTTCTCTTTTGACCCTAACCTATAATTCAAATTGAATACAGAAAACAATCAATAGAATATGGAAAAGAAAATGCAAGAATGGACAACAGGTGCACAACGGGTATACCATGGTCATTATATAATTATAATGATCTCAACACTAGGCCGGGATGACCCACTAGATGAGTACAACTGGCACACAACGGCTTGTTGTGTAATTCAATAGCTCTATTGCGCACTATTCTATAGGCCACCACAAGCGCACAATGCCCATGGTATATCCGTTGTGTATTAAAATAGGGCAATAGCTCGTGACAACAGGTAGACCCTGTTGCGAGATGTTGCTAAGGCAAGATGAGCAGAGAAAAAAATTCATAACGGCCTCACAACGGGCGCACAACACCAGTTGTGACTCATCTACCCCTGATTCAAAATTTAAACACAATGGTCCTTACAACAGCCGTTGTTCATCATGGAACAGCCGTTGTGAAGCCCGACTATGGTGATCAGTTTTTGTACATTGGTTTATTTTGATTAAAATTCATGTAAAAACAATCACCAAGCATTCCTAAAATATTTCATGCCATTCATACCTTATAAAATCATGATTTAAAAGCTTTTAGGAATTTCTTACAAAATTGGCCGAGAAGAGAAGATTGTTCCACGGTGAAAATAAGTGAGATATGGTGCTTAATCATTCGGGAATAGTTCCAAAACATCTCAAAATCACTAAACAATCGTCGGGGAAAGGTTCTCTGATAAACTGGAAGAGAGGAAGCTAAGTTTCAAGTGAGAAAGGTCAAGGATCAGCCGTCGGCGACCCTATATTACCTCATAACAGTCTTCACAACGGTCATATAATAATTGTTGTTCATTGATTTAGTTCCCTAAGGCACCACGGGTGTTACTGGCCCGTTATGGGCCGTTGTCAACTCTTCTACGGTTCAAAAAGTTTCTAAATGTTGGCAATGGCCATTGTAAGACTCATTATGCTCACCATGGCCTCACCATGGCCATGGAAAGGCCATGCCAATCCTCTATAAAATCTAGAGATATAGCACACTCTATGGAACAACGGTGACTAATCACCACAGACGTGACCACGGGCATTATAAGCTTGTAATAGACTCACCCAAATTTTTCAAAACTCAACTCTCTACCCATGCATCACAGTGGGTGTAAAATGGTTGCAGCACACCCATTGTACTATAAGCAATGAAATACTGAGGGTTCTCCCTGTGTAAAACGGCATGAAAACAATTCTTAGTAATAATACTAGACTCCATAACAAATTTTTCTCATAGAATTCAATAGAGATGAGTCAACTTCACACCATTAATTAAGTACCACTCTTTGATTCAATCACTAGATGATTAAAACTAAAACTGAAAATAAATGAACTAATTCATAAAAACTACTTGGGTTACCTCCTAAGAAGCGCTTGTTTTATGTCACAAGTTTGATGTACCTGCTCTTACCTTAAGATGGCTTTGAGATAATTGGATTAAGGGGAGAGGATGTCTCTTTGTTACCTTCTTTCAAAGTGGTTTATTTCCTTAGTAGCACACTCATCTTTTGGTTCTACCTTCCTCCATGCCTTCTTTGTTGTTGTGGCTCTCACATTACTCCTCCTATTGTTCCTTTAAAGTTATGGTTTTACGGGTTGTGTCGGCTCTTCCTTAAGCTACCCCTCGAAGTACTCATAAAGGGGGGTTTACGAGTAACACATCCTGCACAACATCTGAAAAATCAGGCTCATATGCAAAGTAATATTCATCATCTTGGTCGATCTATAGAGTGCTTCATGGCGCTTGGGAGTTTGCACACCACTTCTTCATCTCCCACTTTCAGGGTCCGTTTGGTGCTTTGCAGGGATATACTTTCCCAGCAAAATTATTCCCCCCAAAGTCTTTCCCTGTAAAGTGTTTCATTGTAAAGTTACATTACAACTTTTTTTTATGTTTCCAGAAAAATGTAATCTAAATGCATGCAAAGTTAATTCATCCGTTTGGTGTAAGCAGGCTTTCCAAACAAAGTTATGGTTATTGTCAATTTTAACCTTATTAGTTATTTTAGTAAGACAAAGCCCATAAATTGTTTATTTCTTTCTATTTTCTATCAATAAAGTCATATATGTGCGGTCAACTATTTAATTATTTTAAAAATTATTTATATTAATAATTATTTAATTAATCTTTAAATTTGTTATTTAAAAACAAATTCAAAGATTAATTAAAAAATAATGGTTTCTTTTAAAACTTTAATATCTAATTAATTTGTTATCTTAAAAATCTTGTTATGGAATGCAATTTTTAATTAAAAAACTAATCTTTAACATAATTTAATCTTTTTGTGATTATTTCATTAATTTTTTATTATGGAAATAAAAATCTTTTTAATATAAAAAGAGAAATTCATTTGGGTAATTTGGTCATTTAACAAATGTCACAAGATTACATCCTATGATGTAATCTCTTTCACACCCCCTCCCCTATGAATCACTTTCACTGGTCAAAGGGAAAGTGATTACATTTTAACCATTACTTTACGCACTTGGTTTATAAACCAAATGGATGAAAATGATTCACATTTGTTACTTTCCTTGCAAAGTAACAACTTTCCCTCTTACCAAACGGGACATCAATGTCATGTTTCCATCTCTCCAATTGATGAAAGCCCCGGATGTGTTTAGAAAAAGGCCTTCCAAAGGATAAGTGGGGTCTCTACATCCTCATTTATGTCAAAAATCACAAAGTCCATGGGGAAGACAAGTTTTTCAATGGTCATCTTCCACAATTCCCCGTGGTCTTCTCATTGATCTATCATCCAACTGCAAGGTTATTCTTGTCAGCCTCAACTCCCTTAAGCCGAGCTTCATGTAAATAGTGTATGGCATCATGTTTATACTAGCCCCGAAATCAGTGAGTGCATGCTCTTCCACACCATCACCTAACAAGCATGGGATCATGAAACTTCCAGGATCTCTCAACTTCATCGGCATCTTTCTGTCCAAAATTGTGAACAAAATTTCGTTAAGAGCCACCGTATCAACTTCTTCCAACTTCCTTTTGTTGGTGAGGAAGTCCTTTAAGAATTTGGCATATTTCGGCATCTAGGACAATGCTTCAACAATGGGGATGTGGAGTTGATTGAAGATAGTCATGAACTTCTTGAATCATGCATCCTCCTTGTTAGTTTTCAGTCTGGAAGGGTAAAGAACTCAGTCTTTGTATTCCTGAATTGCGGGTTGAGCTGGTGATGACTCTTTAGATCTTCCTCAGCCATCTGCTCATCCTCCTCAATGTTTCTAGTAAAGCACTAGGGTCATCTTGTACGGTTGCCTTCTCCATCTTGGCACTAGGGCCATCCTATACCTTCCCACATCTCAAAAAGGAGCCTAATTCAGTGTTGCTCTCATTGGAGATATATTTAGTTGGTATACAGTAGTAGCCAGGGCTTCAACCCGAAACTATTTGGGAGTGAGTTTTCCTTCAGTAAACTCCTGGAAATCTCTACCATCGTCCTGTTCTCGCTCTCCACTACCCTCATTCTATTAGGATGTATATGGTGAAATGAGTTCTTAATGGATCATGCTCCTCACAAAAGGACTTGAATTCATTGGAAAGGAACCCCCCCTCTTCTGTTTGACCTTCATACCTTGATGAAGCTTCCACTTTGCTTCTCAACATACAACTTGAACTTCTAGAAACACTCAAGCACTTGTGATTTGAATATGAGGAATAATGCTTAGCTCATCTGACTCTAATCATTCATGAAAAATAAGAAATAAAAATTTCATCCTAGTGACTCAGTATGCATTGGACCACAAACATCCACTTGCTATCAATTGGCTAACACTGAGAAGATTATATCTAAGATTGGGTGTAAATTACATTTTCCATAAGAGCTTTTCCTTGCCAGGACTTGTATTGATTACCATTGTTCCTTGCCCTTCAACCATGATCTCCTTATCATCTCCTAATTGTATAGACAACTTCCTTATTTCATCAAGTTTTTTGAAGAACAACAACTATCAATCAACCAAACAACTCCTACACCTCTAGCCATTTCACTTAATTCATAATGAGCCATGAACAAGTGATTAGTTTCATTTTCCTCAGTCATGTTTACTCCTTTCTCTTTGAACTAGCATTATGCTTTTACGTGACCGTATTTTTTTTTATAGTTATATACACATTAGGCTTGTAGTTCCTTTGATTGTTGTTGTAGACTAGACTTAGTTCAACACTTCACCAAGACCATTAGGCTCTTTATCTCCATGTGCCTCTTCATTGTCCTCCGCTAGAGAACTTATCAACTTCTCATGCATGGGAGACCTCTCTTTTCATATGAAGGACTTTTTCTTCAGTTTTTTCAATTGATCTATTCAATTCATTCGAGCTTCATGGGCGACAATGATGTGATCAAACTAAGGTGGCAAACTCCCTAACATCTTTGCCACTACAGTTTGGTTAGGTATGTTATCACCATATGCCTTCATTTGAATGACAACCTCCACTATTGTTTATAAAAAGTTTTGTACCACTTCACCGTATTCATATGCATGACTTCAACCTCAATGATTTTGATTCTTATAATTTCAAATGATTTAGCTCACCTTTATTAAATTGTTTATTTATTTTCATGCTTTTGAGTCAATATATATATTGCATCACATGCTCTTAATAGAGTTTTTTATTTACCTAGAAATTTATCACAAAAATTGACCAAAAATGAGTATCTTTCCACATACATATATGTATGCATGTATGAGTGGGTATTGAATATTTTTTTGAAGTATATGGATAAAAAAATGGGCAATGTAACCATACATGAATACTGCACCATAGATGCCAAATCAAATTACATGATGAAAAAGTAAATTAAAATAAAGGTCATGTAGAAAGTTAATATGGCATAAAGTGCCACATTGATAAAATTATAAGCATCATCAATAATAACAATTTTACTTAGATAGAAGGACTGTATTGAAAATTTTAAAATATAATGTTACAAAAAGAGAAAATTATCTATAGGACCTTGTAAGTTTTCATTCTTCCTAGATAATCCCTCTAATATTTCAAAATTCCACACAGTCCATGTCCTTTTCATGTATTCACCCTTCCATTCTTATTGTTGACTATGTCCATCTTTTTCGTATAATCCCTGAATTCCCCATGTGAGGGTGTGAGAAAAAAATTCAAACTCCCACCTAATCATGTCATTTCTTTTGGGGAGTTGTATGGAGTATTCTTTTTTAAGCTTCTTTGCAGATTTTTGTCTATATTCTTTTTTAAAAATATTAACTTGCATCCTTGATATAGAAGCAAGCCCTCTTGCTTCTCCTCCTTCATCACTGTCATGCCCCGAACATGGAGCATTGACAAACGGCCGCATACCTATAAGGTCGTGACCAAGTAGGCACACAAAGCTTCAAAACCTGTCTCACACTAGATGAAACAACCTTTAACAAAGACATTAACTTTCAAAAACAACATAGAGGCACAATGCCCGAATTATGACGAAAGCAAATAACAAGTGTCTCACATGACATTAAACATAAGACAGAAGTTCTAAGTTCACAACAAAGAAAGTTTATTAACTTGATAAAGAACTAGAAGGCGACTTGCTCAACGACCTCGCTAAGCTGTCCACCACCCAACCCTACTCCTGATCTGAAAGATAGAGAAAACAACTTAATGAGCTTGGGAGCCCAGTAAGAAACTACTAAAAATATAGGGATCACAAAAATTCAATAATTTCTAAAAGCATACAAAATTTAACATAACAGAATAATATCAAAAGAAACCCAGAAACCAGAAATAATCCAAAACGAATTTAATTTACCAAAGTATCGAGCATATAAGTCCCCCAAACAACTAATGCCAAAACAAAACATCAGAACTCATTTATTTAAACTCGGTGACCCGATTCAGATTTCAGAACTCATAAGTTTACCCTCGGTGACCCGAGCCAGAATATCAGAAGCCGTTATTCTTCACCGACGGAACGGTGCGAAACTATAGTTTCTATGTCAGAAGTACATGTCGACACGGTCAGTGTTTAACCCCCAGTGACAGGGTTATTGCACAGTTAATTGGGGACTACGAATTTCTATACAAAAATATGTCAGGTCCAAAATTATCGTCAACACAATAAAACTAAAATTTAATGATCCCGTTTTCTAACAAAAAGTAATCCAATTATATCAAATAATCAACTATTAATTAAGAACATATTCCACACAATTTTGAAAAATTAATTAAATCTGAAAATAGCATTAAAACAAACATAATTAATCAGGAAAACAAAATATATATATATATACACTTTTCTAGCAATCCAAAGCAAATAAAAAAATCATAAATTAAACAGATAAGCTGATTCGGAATCCAACATTTCAAAGAATAATACCATAATAATCATAAAGTAAATAAATAGAATAAATCAGAAAAGGTATCATAAATCATTCGTGAGCCTTTGAATAATTTAACAGTAAAACAGAAGTTAATTAAATAATTACGTAGATATTTATCGTAAATAAAAAATTTGCTTATACATATATGTACATATTTATATGTGGTGTACTTGCCTGACTAGCTAACACCAAAGCTACAATTACCACGAAATTAGGCTTCCACAGAACACCCTATATTTTAGGGCCCCTGCAGGTCCCATTGAGAGGACATTCCAATGTATTAAAACGCTAAACATGCTACAAATACACAGGAATATACAATGGATCAAATTCCTACCCTAACTATCATAATACTTAAAACATCCAACAATCCAATTTATATAAACATATACATGTATATATTTATATATATAAATATGTGTGTGTTAACTATTCATACATAAAACTTCTCCACTAATTCCTAGGAAATCAAAACAAATATAGTATCTAAAACAATTGATCAATTATAATATATATATATATATTAATATAAACGGACTACAGAACCTGAACCAATTTGGTTTCATAAATTCAGTGGGATTTCTATCTACACAACTATACATCCTTGAAGTAAAAGCATCATATATCATCAAAATATAAGCAACATTACTTTACACTAAACACAACATCAGAACCAATAACTTAATATACATACATATATATATATATATATTCATATACTATATGTGCTAAAATAGTGGACACAGCCTGCACACTAATTCTGAATCAATGACACACAAAATAAAACTGAATTTGAAAGAAATAAAGATATATATATATATATATATATATATATTTGCTAAAACAGTGGACGCCACACAGCCAGCACACTAAATCAAATAATAATAATAATAAATAAAATAAAATAAACTGAATTTAAAAGAAATATATATATATATATATATATATATATGATTCTTATCAAATAAAGAATAATTATTTTTTTTTAAACATAGGGAATCTAAGCATGAACAGAGGCATTAACAAACTTGCAAATCAATGTTGAAAATTCATTGTGCAATAGGCAGTATCAACATGAGATAATCAATCCACTAAACATACAACATAACCCTAATCAAGATCAATAAAACAATGCCACGACAAGATCTAGGAGGTAATAAAAAAACTCCACCACTTAACCCTAGATCTAGGAAGAAAACGCTTACCTCACAACGATAAGAACACAACCCTTGACGAAGAGGCCTATCTCCGTCCTCGCTCACTGGCACCACACACGAAAAAGAAAAAAAGAAGAGCAAAAAGGCAAGATCTCTCCCTCTTTCTTGGTCCAAACGAGATTCAATATCGGAAGAAACAAAGAGACGGCGGCTAGGGTTTTGAAACCTAATACAATATAAAGATTAGGGAAAAAAAAGGTTTTTCTTTTTCCTTCTCCGTAATCGCCATGCATGCAAAATAAATGAATTAAATAAAAAAATGTATGGGGCCCATAACTCCTCCCTCCTAAAAAAAAGTTTAGTCCTCTAAACTCTTACCTGATCAGATGAAAACGATATGGGTATCTCTCTCTCATCTCTGACTCTAATTCCCATGTCGCTTCACGTTCTAAATGATTGCTCCACTGAACCTTTATATAAGGAATGATCGGTCTTCTCAAAACTTGTTCTTTGAAATCCACGATCTTCACAGGACGCTCCTCATATGTTATATCATTGTTGAGTTCAAAGTCTGAAAACTGTATTACATGATTAGGATTTGCGATGAACTTCTTCAACATAGAAACGTGGAACATATTATGCATACGGGAAAGAGCTGGCGGTAGTGCAAGCCGGTATGCCACTTCACCAATGCTCTCTAAAATCTCAAATGGGCCAATAAATCGAGGACTGAGCTTCCCTCTAATGCCGAAACGAATTACTCCTTTGGTTGGAGCGACCCTCAAGAATACATTATCTCCCACTTTAAATTCTAAAATTCTTCTCCTGTTATTAGCATAACTCTTCTGTATACTCTAAGCCGCCCGCAAACGATCTCTGATCAATCGGACTTTCTCTACTGTTATTTGCACAATCTCCGGCCCTAACAATTTTCTCTCTCCCACGTCATCCTAGCAAATAGGTGATCTGCATCTCCTGCCATACAATACCTCATAGGGAGCCATCTGGATGCTTGCATGATAGCTATTGTTATAAGCAAACTCAATCAAAGGCAAGTGTCGATCCCATGAACCCCCAAAATCTAGCATACAAGCCCGAAGCATATCCTCCAAAATCTGAATCGTCCTCTCACACTGCCCATCAGTTTACGGGTGAAATGCTGTGCTGAAAGTAAACGTAGTTCCCAAAGCCTTATGCAAACTTTTCCGGAAGTGTACCACGAACCTGGTGTCCCGATCTGACACGGTTGACACTGGAACACCATGCAGCCTCATGATCTGGTCAATATACACCTCTGCTAGCTTCTCCAAAGACATGCCAGTTTTTACAGCCAAGAAATGTGCGGACTTGGTTAATCTGTCAACCACTACCCACATACTAACAATACCCTTGTGGGTTCTAGGAAAAACCCGAGACACAAAATCTATCGCGATATTTTCCCACTTCCACTTTGGGATCGGAGTGGTTGGAGAAAGTCCGCTCGGTCTCGATGCTCCACCTTAACCTCTCGACAGAGTTAAACAACGTGCCTACAAAGCTGGGCAATCTCCCGCTTCATGTTATTCCACCAAAAAGTACTCTTCAGATCCTTGTACATTTTAGTGCTGCCATGATGAATTGAATGGCTGGTGTAGTGAGCTTCTTCCATGATTTCGTTCTTTAACTACGAGTCATTTGGAACACGATCCGATCTCCAAACCTTCTTGAACCATCTGGTGGATTCGGGAACTGAAACTTGAGTGCCGACTTCTATCTCTCGTCGAATCTTTTTGGGAATAGGCTGTCTTTTCGCCATGCTAGCTTGAATTCTCTCCAAAAAGCATAGGCCGCACTCACTAAACTCGCCAAAGAACCACCTTCACTTTGTAATATCATATGTAGCTCCATTCTTCTCATATCCTCCGGGGAGTGATCTTTTGGGATGTAATAAATGAAGCTACATTACTAGAAGAATTCCTACTTAGTGCATCGAGCCCACTACATTTGCCTTCAAGGATGATAGCGATAGTCAAATCATAATCCTTTAGCAACTCGACCATCTCCTTTGTCCCATGTTCAGCTCTTTCTGGGTGAAGATGTATTTAAGGCTCATGTGATCTGTAAAGCACCTCACAAGTCTCTCCATACAATTAATGTCTCCAAATCTTAAGAGCGAAAATCACTGCTGCTAATTCTAGTTCATGATTGGGTCACCTCAAATGGCTTCAACTGCCTAGATGCATAAGCCACCACATGACCATTACGCATCGATACACACCCAAGACACAGTTTTACAAGCATCGCTATAAATGGTAAACCTTCCAATAGGAGGCGAAGTGTGAGAATATTGCCGGACACCAACCGAGTGCTTCAACTCTTGGAAACTACCGTTCATGCTGATCCAGACCATCGAAATTTTTGTTTCTTTCCCAGTAAGCTTTGTTAATGGTCTTTGCTAAGGCCGAGAACCCTTCCACAAACCACTGTCAGTAATCAGGCTAACCTACAAAAAGCTACGAACTTACATCACCTTTGGTTGGCCTCTTCCATTCAACAATTGACTCAACCTTCTTAAGATCATGAAATCCCATCCTTGGTTATCATATGACCAAGGAAAGCTACCCTGTCCAGCCAGAACTCACACTTAGATAATTTTGCAAACAATTTCTTCTCTCTCAAGTTGCCCAGTACAACCCTCAAATATTCTTCATGCTCTTCCTGGCTCTTCGAATACACCAGAATATCATCAATAAACACCACCATGAACCTATCCAAGAAAGGTTGGAAGGTTTGATTCATCAAATCCACTAAAAGCCACGAGGGACGTTACATCGACCCAGAAAGGCATCACAAGGAACTCATAATGCCCATAGCGAGTGGGAAATGCATGATTTTGACACAACATACGGCTTAATCTTCAATTGGTGGTATCACGATCGAAGATCAATCTTGAAAATATCTGTAAACCTTGTAATTGGTCGAAAAAGATCATCTATCAGTAATAGTGGATACATGTTCTTTCAGCATCACCTTGTTCGACTCCCAATAATCTATGCACAACGTAAAACTACCATCCTTCTTCTTGACAAACAACGCTTGGGGGCACCCATGGAGAAATCTTTGGGATGAATGAATCTCTTCTCAAGCAATTCCTCGAAGTTGCTTCTTTAACTCCTTCAATTCTACGGGTGCCATCACATGAGGGAGCTTTCGATATATGGTTTGTTCCTGGAACCAAATCAATAGCAAATTCAAGTTCTCTGTCAGGAGGCAAGCCAGGAAGATCTTCAGGGAAAACATTTGAGAAACTCCTCACAAGCTGGAATATCCTCTAACATCGGCCCCTTCGATTTGTCTTCCATCAACTGTTGCAGAAATCCCGGGCCCACCCGAGTGTAATTTCCGAACTTGTAAGTCGGGAAATTACATGAAAAGCGATGATCTGAGAATCACTCCCATGAAGGTGAACTACGCTTCTCCGAGGATTTTAAAAACTACACTTTTTGCATAACAATCGACTATGGCATGGAATGTAGACAAAAAGTCCATTCCTAAGATAACATCATAGTCGGGTCATGCTCATAACATGTAAACGAGCTAGCAACTCATGACCGGCAACAATAATAGGGCAATTCTCACATGCTCGGTTAAGCACAACATCAACTCCCAAAGGGGTGGCAACACACAAATCATAATCTATAGCTATAGCGAGCGATGCATGCTTACGAATAAATGCGAGATGAGATAAGCGAATGGGTGCCTCGGGAATCAAATAATGCTGCAAGCATATGTACGAGAATAAACAGCTAATGTGCACGACACCATTGCATTAGGCGTGTACATCCTCCTGATTTATTGCATAAACACGCCCCTAGGTCTTTGCCATTCACGCCTATACTTTGAGTTGAGGAAGTTGGCTGCTCACTGGATACCTTTTTCGAGCACGCTGACTCGAAGGCGCTTAAGGCTTAGGCGCTGACACCTGCCTCGAATCTTGCACACTAGATGTCCTCTGTGCCCCAGAAAACCGCTGTAGACACCCAGCAATACGATGCTCCAAAGCGCCACCTTGAAACAAGCCCGAGTATTACGTCTACAATGCTGCGATCGCATGAGAACCTTCGTAAGTAGCACATCTACTGTCACGAATGAGTGAGACGGTTGCAAACCCGCGAGACCAGCATGCTGGTGGCCCATTTACTGATCCGAGATTCACTTTGTCTAGCCTCAACCTAGGCTTTCCTTCACTTCCTAACTGATGGTTCCTTTGGCTATCAAAGCTTCTATCCCTCTTTTTCAGAAACCATCTATTTTGATCTTTAGTATCACTCTAGAAGTATCCAAAGACTTGGCACAACTCACAACCTGCTGCATAACTAGTCGGGGTGCAAGGCATCAACCCCCTATGAATGTGTGCTGTAATCCTCCCTCAAAGCGTCACGTGCTCTCGATCATCATCCACCCGGCTTGGAGCATATCACGGGAAAAGTCATCGAAATTCCATCTCATACTCATCCTTTGTCGTACTACCACAGGTAGAGATTGATGAACTTCTTCTCAAAAGCTGGACCATCTTGTCCCTTGTGAGTATTTGCGAGAAAAGAGCTTCTCTCAATTGCAACCAAGAACCAAAGCGCTACCCACAGCAGTGCGAGCTCCCACTTGATACCGAGTAATTTGCAGAACCCTTAAGCATGTATACACCAAACCTCAGTTTCTCTTCTTTAGTACACTTTATCACAGCAAAAGCTTTCTCCATTTGTTCTACCCAAACTTCCACTTCATCTGGATTAGTAGTACCCTCGAATGGTGGTGGACCAAATCTTTGGAATTCCATGATGGTCTTCTCCTTAGGCTCTTAGAAAGGAAAGGCGAGGGAGGAGGTGAGTGAGTGGTGGTGGTGGTGAGTGCTGTCGATGCACGGCGCTATCTCGATCACGCACCAGCCATGCCACTTCAGGAACCAAATCCATCAAAGTTTCTTGGTTATCAACCCTATTAGTCCCTTTCTGCAGTGAATTTCATGGGGTTATCAGTCCTATCATCGGTCCCTCCCTCGGCGGGGATCTCAGCACGTGAAGGGATTGTCCTATCAAATCGACAACACTTTTACTAGTATCTCTCGGGGAGGCATTCGCAAGGTGAAAGCCCCAAATACAATCGAGCAAACTCGAGGCAAAGATCCTATAGGATCAATAGCACCTAAGGATACCAAACTAAACGTATTACGGTCGGCCTAACACTAAATCGAGAGGATTCTTCTAGGAAAGCTAAGATCGTAGCTAATTGAAATCGACAACTCTTTGATACCACTTAGATTTGTCACGCAATCCGCCCGAACACGGAGCATTGATGAAGCGACGCGCATACCTAAGGTCGTGACCCGAAGTAGGCTTATGAGACCTCAAAACATCGTCTCACACTAGATAAAACAACCTTTAACAAAGACATTAACTTTCAAAGAAACAACATAGAGCGCGATGCCGGTGCCCTATGATGAAAGCAAATAACAAAGTGTCTCCTATGACGATTAAAGCATAAGATAGAAGTTACTACGTTCACAACAAAGAAAGTTTATTAACCCTGATAAAGAACTGAAAGCGACTTGCTCAACGACCTCGCTAGAACTGTCCACCACCCAACCATACTCCTAGTCACGAAGATGGAAAACAACTTAGTGAGCTTGAGGCCGATGTAAGCAACCACTAAAAATACATGGATCACAAAAATTCAATAATTTCTAAAAATATACAAAATGTAACATAACAGAATAATATCAAAGAACCCGAGCCGAAATAATCGAAAACAAATTTACTTTACCAAAGTATCGAGCATATAAGTCCCCGAACAACTAATGCCAAAAGCAAAACATCGAGAACTCATAAGTTTACCCTCGGTGACCCAGCGAGGAATATCGGTATTATTCTTCCATGGCAGCGGTATGAGCCTATAGTTTCATGCTTCGAAATACGTGTCACGACACGGTCGGTGTTTAACCACCGATGGCAGGGTTATTACCGCAGTTAATTGTGGGACTACAATTTCTATACAAAAATATGTCGGGTCCAAAAGGTATCGTCAACACAATAAAACTAAAAATTTAGTGATCCGTTTTCTAACAAAAATTAATCAATTTTATCAAATAATCAACTATTAATTAACAACATATTCCCACAGATTTAAAAATTAATTAAATCTAAAAATAGCATTAAAACAAAAAGCATAATTAATCGGGAGGAATATATATATATATATACACTTTTCCATCGATCCAAAGCAAATATCATAAATTAAGCAGATAGGTGATTTGGAACCGAATTTCAAAGAATAATACCATAATAATCATCATAAAGTAAATAAATAGAATAAATCAGAAAAGGTATCATGAATCATTCCTGAGCCTTTGAATAATTTAACAGTAAAACCCAAGTTAATTAAATAATTACATGAGATATTTATACGTAGTAAAATTTTGCATATACATATAGTACACGTATTTATATGTGGTATACACGATTAGCTAACACGAAAACTTACAAATGTACCGCGAAATTAGGCTTCCACAGAACACCCTATGTTTGAGTACATTCGCAATGTATTAAAACGCTAAATATGCTACAAATACACGGGGAATATAAAAGGTGGATCAAATTCCTACCTAACTATCATAATACTCAAAACATCCAACAATCCAAATTATATATAACATATATACATGTATATATTTATATATATAAATACGTGATAATGATAACTATTCATACATAAAACTTTTCCACTAATTCCTAGAAATCAAAAACAAATACGATTATCTAAAACAATTGATCAATTATAATACTTATATATATATATATATATTAGCTATAAGCGGACTCATGAACCTCCAGCCAATTTGACTTTTCATAAATTCGATTAGGGATTTTCTATTTACACAACTATATGCATCCATGAAGTAAAAAGCATCATATATCATCAAAATATAAGCAACATTTGCTTTTACACTAAGACACAACATCAGACTATAACTTAATATATATATATAAATATATTCATATACTATATGTGCTAAACTAGTGGACCACGACCTGCACATTAATTCGGTTCAATGACACACACAAAATAAAAGCTGAATTTTAAAAATAAAGATATATATATATATAGAATATATTTGCTTTCTAAAAATAGTGGGCCTACCACACGACCAACACTAAATCAAATAATAATAATAATAAATAAATAAAATAAAATAAATGAATTTAAAATATATATATATATATGATTCTTATAAAATCAAGAATAATAATAATAACATGGAGAATCTGAAAAGCATGAGCGGAGGCATTAACAAACTTGCGAAATCAATGTTGAAAATTTGTTTTGTGCGATAGCGAGTATCAACATGAGATAATCAATCCACTAGACATACAACAGCTTCCCTAATCAAGATCAATAAAATAATGCCGCGACAAGATCTGGGGGTAAAAACTCCACCACTTAACCCTAGATCTGGGAGGAGAATGCTACCTCACACGCCCGATAACGACACAGCCCTTGGCGAAGGGCATATCTCACGTCCTGCCCGTCTGGCACCACACAGAAAAAGAAAGAAGAGCAAAAAGGCAAGATCTGCCACTCTTTCGTCCAAGCAGGATTCTATATCGGAAAAACAAAGCAGGCGGTGGCTGGGGTTTTGAAAACCTAATACAATATAAAGGGATTGGGGAGGTTTTTTCTTTTCCTTTTCGTAGCCAGCCATGCATGCAAAAATAAATGAATTAAATTCATGTATAGGGCCCACAAGCACACTCTCCCTCTTTCTTACTTCATCCAAAAGCTATCTCTTAATAGTGGTTCTATCAACCTTCGACTCTCATCATTTAGGAGAGAGCCACAATGATATGTGGTAAGATGCTATGAGCTTTGAGGCCCTCGAGTGTCTTCTTGGTAAGGTAAAATTTGTCACACCTTTTAGATGCATACAAAAGTGATTTGTCCCTACCAATAACTACAAGGCGATTTTCAGCGCGTGCCACTTACTATACCACATTTCAGCAAAATTTTAACTTGACATCATCGTGAACATAGTAAGCAGGACCATGGAAGACCTTTAGACATATTCTTTTTCATTTTGTAATAAAACTACAAATTCTAGTGGCTCGATTAATCATTGTATTGTATTACTACCTATTTCTACCTTTAGTTTGGCAGATGTAAAAACATTTTAATGTTTCCATGTTACATTATGCGTTTTGACGCATTTTGCAAGCTTTATACTTACCTTTGTGTGTATGTGTGTCACAATATCTATCTTTGTATTATCCTCTATTTTTGTTTATTTGAACTTCCATGTATTATCATGTGTGTGTGTATTTTTTGGGTTTTCATTTAGTAGCCATAAATTTCATGTAGTGTGGCTTAAGTATCCAGCTATGATCGCTACTCGGGTACGCCAACCAAGTGGCGGAGACTAACCTCGGCAACATAGTAACTATTGAGAATGACATGGAGAGTTTACATGCTCTCTCTCTCGCCTTTCATGTTGTTTTCAATAAAGTTTGCAGAGCCCTTACTCTTCTCAGGTGGCTTGTTGAAAGTATGGGAGAATACTTGTTGGGTGTTATAAGAAAAGATATCGATGAGCCTGTCTTCCATGGGAGGCCCTTTACCATCGTTAACAATTAAAAATGACCATCGACAACTTTGGCTTGATGAAGAAGGATGCGAAAAAGAACGAGGTTGCTAGGTTTTGTGAGGAATATGAAGAAAGTAAAGGCACAGCAATGGAGAGAAAGGAGAGAAAAGATGAGGCATGCATTGGATGCAGCATTTTTGATTTTCACTAATTGAAGATAAAGCGAGATAAGATGGATTATATTTTAATCGTTTCAATGCAACTCGAACCCCATTATAGTGCTAGATTCAGACAATTTGGATTGGAAATTAACTTTAGTGTAAATAAAGGGATTATTAGGAATAACAAATTATAGAGGATCTTGGATGGATAACCAAAATATCAGGAGACTACTTAATACTAGAGAAGGTACAGGTCGAGATTTTCCCATCATTTCTTGAAAACCCTCGGGGGTCATTAACCTCATGTGGGCACGGGACGCAGCAATGTACTTATCGGCCACTCGCGCCCTTGCAGTTGCAGGTCTCGAGAACCCTGTCCAGACACTAATCAAACGGGTTACAATCAAACGAGCAGAGTTGACCCGTTTAACTGCCCGAGTTGAATATTTTATTATTAAATATTATAAAATACAGTGTTGAGGCAGGGTTTGACTGACTCAAGTTGGAGAATAAAAACCACTTACCACCTAGATTCATTCATATTTGTACCATTGGAAGAAACTTATTATATATAGTTGCCGGGATAGGATAAAAATATTTTTGAGAAACAATTGAAACTAATGGAATACACTTTCAAAATTTTTAGATTATTTTTATACTATATATGTATATTAATCTATAAAAACAAGATGTCAAATTATAAAATTTTAAAAGATTTTATATAAATTAATTTGTAAAATATTAAAATACCAAAACAATAGAATTTTTCACAAATATAATGAATAATATCAAATCAATCTTTTGACCCTTAAAGTATGGTATTAGGTCCCTACATGTGCATCCGTTAAACTTTTCTTAAATATGAGAAATCGGTATGCTCTATATATATATATATATATAAGATTATTATTAGGGAAAATTATTTTTAGTTCCTAAGTTTTCAAAACATCCCAGCGAGACCCTCGACATTTGATTTGCCAAGCAGTCCTCTGTGACTTATCAAATCAGGCGGTTATCTTTTCGACTTTAATCTGACTATTAGTTTGATACATTTTCTGATATGTACTTTCCGCTTCAAAAATATAGTTTCCATTTAATATTTCAATCGTGTTTAGTTTAACCACATAAATTTTCACTAAACATATATTTTGTTTAGGTTACAGGCTTTTCTGGAATTATTGGTTCAAACCAGATTTTGGCTTAACTACATAGGTTTCTTAACATATTTTAGAATTTAACCAAAGATTTATGGGTTCCGGCTTAAATGTGGTATTTTGGTTAAAAGTGCAGTACAGGTTAATATTCTTGGGCATGGTGCAGCTTATATCGGAATGATCAAAAGCCAACACCTTCAGGAAAAGGATCTTTGAGATATCAGTCTGGTGGTTTTGTAGATGAACTTTGGGAGGATTTTGTTCATTTTGGGTATTTATTGCTCGATTGATCAAACCAAAATAACACATTTAAATATTATATATATATATATAAATTCGTAACATATCAATTTATAAAAAAAAATATTATCAAGAAAAGGAGATTAGGGCAACGACTCCACTCTTGAATTTAAATATAATTTCAATCTCTTTTTTAATAATAGTTAACATCACATTATTTTAATTAGTAATAATAAAATGAAAATTTGAAGTTAGTAACCACATTTTAAATGATAACATGATGAAAGCGCTGACTACTAATAATAGCACTCTAGAGTTTTGAAATCAAAGTCAAATCCAAGAATGATAAATTAGGATGAATAAATAAGTGATTAAGTAACTTTGGAATTAAAAATAAAATATAATTGATATTTAATTTTTCACACTAAAGCAGATACGATAATTTAATTTGATAGAGTAAACAAATTAAAATATAATTTTATTAGCTTGTCTTGTTTTTAATAATATAAATTATTTTTTAACTTTTTCCTGTTTAGGATTAAAATTAAAAAACATTTTGGATTTATTTATTTTTATATCAAAGCAAAAAAAAAAAGCTGTTATGGAGTCAACTGGTTAAAGTGATGATCCCCCATGTAGTGTTCCTTGGTTTGAAACCCATTCCTTAACACAATTTTTAAAAGTTTGACTTGTAAAATTTTTAAAAATTATTTAATAATAAAATATTATCACACCTTCTGGTACGTCCCAAAAAATAAAGAATCATGATCATTATGTAAACAGAACTGTATTTAATAAAACAAAACTAATTATTAAAAGGTTTCACAAGATAGAGTGTTCTTAATTTTCCAAATTAGATTTTTCTTATAAATATTAATATTTGATAATCAATCTTAACTCAGACATAGAATTTGTTTCATTCTTATTTATAAGACGAAAGAGCCAATAGCAAAATATTATCTTTATTTCAAATACCAAATAAAGTTACAAAGTTTTGCTGTTTTGACGTATGAAAATTCGAAATCCAT
>NC_052472.1:11274120-11344555 GCF_009730915.1 Dioscorea cayenensis subsp. rotundata | reverse complement strand
GGCTGCTTTGCATGAAAAGAATTTCAAGACAAGACTTTTTTAAAAGTGCTCGGATGGAAAACTTCCCCATCCTCCTCTGGAAATTGTTGGAGAGCAACTCAGCCTCACCAGCACCACCTTGAGGATCATGCGAAGAAGAATGAGAAGAAGAAAAAGGTTTGGTAACCAAAAAGATACACAAATTGAGAGAGGAGAATGTTCTCAGAAAAGCTTAGTTGACTAGTCATGCAATACCCTTTTACATACTAATACAGTCCACACCCCAAAAAATGAAAAAGTTTCTCATTAAACATTAATCCATTGGTCGGTCAGCATCCACTCCCTCAAACCCCATTGGTTTGAAACCTTAAACATAAGATACTATATTTTAATACCCCACTAACTCCTGTGATATTACCACCATACCCCCAGTATAGTGCCCCATTCCTTTCTCCATTCTAAGCATCGCCCTGTTCATCTCTAGCCATCCTGAGCATGGTTGCCGGCCGACCCTACAGCTCCATGCCGGCACCCCGTGTACCCTTCAATCACCCATCACCATCAACACTCTCCCTTGATTGAAGCATGTGAACACCCATTTGAGCTCGGATCTCGTGTTTCTCTGCTGGTAAGGATTTTGTGAAGATGTCCTCAAGTTGGTCCTCGGTGTTGCAGTGCTGCAGGGTGATCAGTCCTTCTGTTACCAAGCTTCGTATGAAGCGGAACCGCACGTCAATGTGCTTGGTTCTTCCGTGAAGAGCCGGATTCTTCGCTACAGCAATTGTGGATTGATTGTCGCACCAGAGAACACTGATTTAGATGGATCTTTCCCACAATCACTGAGTATTCTTCTGAGCCATATCAGTTGGCATGCTGCGGACGTAGCTGCAATGTATTCCGCTTCTGTCGTGGATAATGCCACAACATCTTGTTTTCTAGATCCCCAGGCAATTGCACTTAAACCTATCCTGAAGAATATCCCTGAGGTGCTCTTTCGATCACTCAAGGATCCTCCCCAGTCACTGTCTTTGAAGCCCTACAGGCATGCACCATCCTCCTAAGGATAAACCAAGCCATAGTCTAATGTCCCTACCAAGTACCTGACAATCCTCTTCGCCGCTGTTAGATGGTCATTGGCGGGCTTGCTCATGAACCTTGATAGAAGATTAACTGAATAACAAATGTCTAGTCTAGTGTGCACGATGTATAGTAGCTTCCAAATTAGGCTCCTGTACACTCTAGGATCAATGTAATCTCCCACTTCTGCAATTAATGACTTGTCATTAACTCCCACAGTGTATCAATTGATTTGCATTGTTTCATGTTGAGTTGGGTTAGCAAATCCTCCACATATCTCTTCTGTGAAATGAAGATCCCATCAGGTAATTGATGCACTTCCAAACCGAGAAAGAATTTCATTAATCCCAAATCAGACATGTCGAATGTCTTCATCATTTCCTCTTTGAATTGGTTGATCAAACCCTATGACCCGCTTGTATACGCAATGTCGTCAACATAGAGACTGATCAGTATATAATTGCCATCTTGATCTTTCTTGTACAGTGTATGCTCAATTTCATTCCTTTCATACCCATGCTGTTTGAAATGAGCATCAATCTTCCCATACCATTCTCTCGCCGCTTGCTTAAGCCCGTAGAGAACTTTCCTCAAACGATACACCAAATGTTCTTTCCCCTCAACTGAATATCCTTCAGGTTGCACAATATAGACCTCTTCTGAGATCTCTCCATTGAGAAACGCTGATTTAACATCAAACTGGTATAATGGCTGTCGTGCTTGAGCTGCGAGAGCAAGGATAAGCCTTACTGTCTCAAGTCTCGCAACCGGTAAGAAGACTTCCTCGTAGTCAAGACCATGCTGTTGGACGTACCCCTTGGCCACCAACCTCGCTTGTGTCTCAATAGCTCACCATTAGCATCGTATTTGGTCTTATAGACCCACTTCAGTCCAACGACCTTCTTCCCAATTGGCAATTCAGTTAGGTCCCACGTATGGTTGTTCTGAATGGCTGCCAATTTTGCATCCATGGCCTCTGTTACTCTCAATGCCTCGTTGCTTCCCTGTAGTCCTGTGGCTCAGATACACGGAGAGCAAAGCTACAAGTGTTATAGATGTCTGTCAGGGATCTCATCCTCCTTGGTGGTGAATTATCTGAGGACTCTTCTGACGAATTCGAATTTGCTATCCTTTCACTAGTACTTGAATGACCTCTACTAGAATTTTCTATCCTTTCACTAGTACTTGAATAGCCCACAAATACATGCTTCTCAAACTTCTCATCTAACTTTTGTAGCTTCTGTGAAGGGGTGAGAACGAAAGCAATGCAACCAAAAGTTTTTAGATGACTTACATTCGGTTTCTCTCCATGCCACACCTCATAAGGAGTTTTATCACCCACTGCTTGTGTTGGCGCCCGGTTGATTAAATATAATGAAGTAGCGACTGCCTCAGCCCAGAATGGTGTTGGGAGCCCACCGTATTTGATCAAACATCTTGCCATCTCGACAACCATCCTGTTTTTGCGCTCTACTACACCGTTTTGTTGTGGTGTGTAGGGCGCTGAGAGCTCCCTTATAATGCCAAGCTCCTCACAGTATTCATTGAAGGCCCGAGAGGTGAATTCTCCCCTTCGATCGCTTCGTAGCACCTTGAGCTTCTCTCCTGTTTCTCTCTCGACCAGCACATGGAACCTCCGGAAGTGTTCAAAGGCCTCATCTTTTGTTTTCAGGAAATAAAACTTGCATTTCCTACTGAAGTCATCTATAAGCAAGAGAAAAAATTTACTACCTCCCAGAGAGTCTACACTCATGGGGCCGCACAGATCCATGTGGACAAGTTGCAAACAAGCTGTGGTTCTCCTTGTCTTCACTGAGAGAAACGCCTTCCTTGCTTGTTTCCCGATAGCACAAACTTCACATTGAGGCCCAACCTTCACTTCAGGCATTCCTACAGCCATGTCCTTCTGTACCAAAGTCCCCAAGACTCCTGTAATTCAGATGCCCGAACCGTTGGTGCCAGAGCTCAGACGAAGTCTACTCATTCAGAGCCACATTCACTCTCCCAATTTGGGTGAGATCCAAAGGGAACATTTTATTGTTACCCTTCGGTATCACAGTCACCACATCACCCATTTTATCATCCTTGATCTCACATTTTCCTTCATGAAAAATGATTGAGAACCCTCTAGATAGGAGTTGTCCCACACTCAGCAGGTTGTGAGCAAGCCCTGGGACCAATTGCACCCCATGTAGATGCTTGAGTTTCCCGTCCCCTGCAACCAGTGTGACAGTGCCCACCCCGAGCACCTCCATTTCCTTGTCATTGCCAAGACGAATTGAGGTTCTCTAAGACTCGTCAAGACTAACGAACAAGCTTCTTTCTCCCGTCATGTGGTTAGAGTACACACTGTCCACCAACCACACTCCATTTGAAGCCTTCATAGTTGAATAACTAGCCATAAACAAATGCTCAGTTCTTTGTTCTTCTGCAACCAGAGATGCTCTCGTCTCTACTTGCTTTCCTTTCTCTCGGCACTCAGCTTTCATGTGTCCATAGTTTTTACAGTTAAAACACTGTATGTTGCTCTTGTTATCTCCACTCCATCCTCGTGCACTCCTGCCCCTACCTCTTCCTCTGGTAGAACTCCATCCTGGGCTAGCAACTGGATTCCCTTTCTCTTTGACACCTGAGCTTGTGCTCTCTGTCTTCACGACCATTGCCCTTTTCTCCTTTCTTTACCAAAGATCTATTCACCCTGACTTCATGAGCCTGGAGAGAACCACCAAGTTCATCAAGTGTCAAAGTTGACATATCTCTGGACTCCTCCATCGCCACCGCCACAAAATCAAACTTGGGGGTTAGACTTCGTCAGCACTTTAGACACTACCTCAGCTTCAGAGACCTTGTGTCTGAGGGCCTTCACCTGATTCACAATCACAACCACTCTGGACAAGTAGGCTTGAATGCTCTCACTATCCTCCATTTGGAGTGTCTCGAAGCTTTGCCTCAACGCTTGCTTTCTCACGGTCATTATTTTCAATGTTCCCTGGTACAAGTTCTTCACTATCTCTCACGCATCATACGCTGTCTCCGCTTTCTCTATCCGGTCGAGAATAGGCCGGTCGACCGCTTGTTGGATGAGGCATAGAGCCTTTGCATCCTTCTTCTTGGTCTCCCTTGCTTTTGCTTAATCTTCCCCTACTGGCACACCCTTCTCAACGAGCACCCAAAAGCTCTTGAGACCAGAACACTGTTTTCATCCTCAACTGCCATCGTCCATAGTCTTCTCCTTTGAAGACGGGAACACAGGGCTGTGAGAGGCTCACCGGACTCTCGCTATCATCGTCTCCGACCAAGCTCTAATACCACACTGTTGGAGAGCAACTCAGCCTCACCAGCACCACCTTGAGGATCCTGCGAAGAAGAATGAGAAGAAGAAAAAGGTTTGGCAACCAAAAAGATACACAGATTGAGAGAGGAGAACATTCTCAGAAAAGCTTAGTTGACTAGTCATGCAATACCCTTTTACATACTAATACAGTCCACACCCCAAAAAGTCAAAAAGTTTCTTATTAAACATTAACCCATTGATTAGTCAGCATCCACTCCCTCAAACCCCATTGGTCTGAAACCTTAAACATAAGATACTATATTTTAATACCCCACTAACTCCTGTGATATTATCACCATACCCCCAGTACAGTGCCCCATTCCTTTCTCCATTCTCAGTATGGCCCTGTTCATCTCTAGCCATCCCGAGCATGCTTGCCGGCCGACACTGCAGCTCCATGCCGGCACCCCATATACCCTTCAATCACCCATCACCATCAACAGAAATATCCAGATGTCTAAGTTTTACTAAGTTTTCAAGCCCATATGGTAGTTCTTTTAGGGATGAGAGCCCTGAGAGGATTAATTTTCTTAGTTTCTGAATTTTAGCCGGTGAAGGCATGTACTGAAGGCAAGGGCATTTTGCCAAGAATAGTGCATGAAGGTTTATCAAATCAGAAAGTGAACCTAGAAGTGATTCTATTCTAGTATCAGAGAGGTTCAGGACTCGAAAGTTGTGCATATGCTTGAAGAATGTATCGGAGAAGCTGATTGAACAAGAATTGTATTGTAGCAACAAAGTTGATAGCTGGGGACAATTTGGTTGACCTTGAAATGTTTTGATATTATTCCCCATCAATGAGACTCTCTCTAGATTTTCAACCCATTCTTCCTCCTGAGGTGGCTCCTTGAGCTGTAATCCAGCTTTTACCATGAAGAGAGGCTGCTCCCTTGTGATGTTAATCGCTAGATCCCGGATCAAGTCATGCATCCTCACGTATTCAATATCTTCATCTTCGATAATCTGTATCATGCATGCATCTTTGAGTTCCTTGAGATAAGCATGCCCTTTGTCTTGATCAGCTTGTATATTCCCCAGTTCCTCAATTAATCCTTCAGCCATCCAGTACCCAATCAGGCGACTGACTAATATGCAAGCATCGTCTTCAAATAGAACACAGTACAAGAAACATGCACGAATCTTGTCGTCCCGCAACCGTTTGTAACTGAATTTAGACTCCCAAATACATATTTGGCCATGGCATCAATCTGATAAGTGCTTGATGTCTTGAGTTCCTGCAGTGCATTCCTCCAGACTTCCAATTGATATTATTTCCTTAAAGCACGCCCAACAGTGATCAAGGCCAGTGGCAGTCCTCCACATTCTCTGGCTACCTTCCTTGCAATTGGCTCAATTTCAGGCGACATAATAACATCCTCACCGCCAACTTTCTCCTTGAACAAAGCCCAAGCTTTTTCATCCGCAAGGCACTCTACTTTAACTTCTCCTTGGCTCTCCATGCTATGGCAAACATTGACGAAATGGGTAGTCCACACAATTTTGGAACCATTACTTCCATCAGCCTCAGGAATGCTCACATCTTGTAGAGAAACACTCTCCCACACATCATCTAAGAAGATTACAAAGTTCCTTCTCCTTTTGAAAGCTTCATGTAACACTAGTGCTCTACTTTTTTCATCGGTAGATGAAGAGAGGTTACATCCCAACTTTTCTGCAATTTTTTCTTGTACCTTCTCCAAGTTGAAAGAACTGGAAACATCCACCCATATGACAATAGTAAAATCATCTTTCTTTTCTTTCAGCTGATTGTAAATGTGCCTCATAACGGTTGTCTTGCCGACACCCCCCATACCAAATATTCCAATCTTCCTCACCTCAGGATTCATGATGCATTGCAAAATCTCTCCTTTCTTCCTTTCAGCTGAACTACCATGTAAGGTTGTTGTTGGCAAACTGGATGAAGTTTCTGGTAGTGAATCAATGAATATACTTTCACTTTGATGAAATGACTTTCCTATCTCTTGAAGAATTTTGACTCTGTGGAGTATCTTTACTGTTTTCTTGCTTCTCTTCCAATGGGAGTAGTAATTTGGGCAAGATCCTTTGAAGCACATATGATGCGCATAAAAAAATAGGTAACCGTAGTATGCGGGAAATATACTTTAATCGCAGATATGATCCTTTGATATAGTTCAATTGTTGGCAAATTGGTTGCCATGCATGTTGGCAAAAACATGATAACAGGCCAGGGATGGTATTAACAAATTGGCCACCATGCATGTTGTATAGCTTTAATTAGCTGGGACAAAAATCAAACTTTTACCACATAAAAAATGGCCAACAGGCAATGAAGGGAAAAAAGAAATAACACAAAGAAACTATGTCACCAATATTTATCAATATGAAATATATCTAAAAACATGACATGAATGAAGGTGTATGTGTTTTTCAACATTGTAAATCTTAGACAAGAAAATCATTATGGCATATAAGAAACGACTTAAAAAAATTAATCAAAAAACTTAAAAATTAATCAAAAAAATTAATCAAATATACTTTCTTTGTGTTATTTCTTTTTTCCCTTCATTGCCTGTTGGCCATTTTTTATGTGGTAAAAGTTTGATTTTTGTCCCAGCTAATTAAAGCTATACAACATGCATGGTGGCCAATTTGTTAATACCATCCCTGGCCTGTTATCATGTTTTTGCCAACATGCATGGCAACCAATTTGCCAACAATTGAACTATATCAAAGGATCATATGTGCTTAAGTATGGTAACAAATTGGTTGAAGAACTTGGAGGAGATAGAAAATGATGTGAACAGGCCAGGGATGGTATTAACAAATTGGCCACCATGCATGTTGTATAGCTTTAATTAGCTGGGACAAAAATCAAACTTTTACCACATAAAAAATGGCCAACAGGCAATGAAGGGAAAAAAGAAATAACACAAAGAAACTATGTCACCAATATTTATCAATATGAAATATATCTAAAAACATGACATGAATGAAGGTGTATGTGTTTTTCAACATTGTAAATCTTAGACAAGAAAATCATTATGGCATATAAGAAACGACTTAAAAAAATTAATCAAAAAACTTAAAAATTAATCAAAAAAATTAATCAAATATACTTTCTTTGTGTTATTTCTTTTTTCCCTTCATTGCCTGTTGGCCATTTTTTATGTGGTAAAAGTTTGATTTTTGTCTCAGCTAATTAAAAGCTATACAACATGCATGGTGGCCAATTTGTTAATACCATCCCTGGCCTGTTATCATGTTTTTGCCAACATGCATGGCAAACCAATTTTTGCCAACAATTGAACTATATCAAAGGATCATATGTGCTTAAGTATGGTAACAAATTGGTTGAAGAACTTGGAGGAGATAGAAAATGATGTGAACGAGGCGAGGATGGTATTAACAAATTGGCCACCATGCATGTTGTATAGCTTTAATTAGCTGGGACAAAAATCAAACTTTTACCACATAAAAAATGGCCAACAGGCAATGAAGGGAAAAAAGAAATAACACAAAGAAACTATGTCACCAATATTTATCAATATGAAATATATCTAAAAACATGACATGAATGAAGGTGTATGTGTTTTTCAACATTGTAAATCTTAGACAAGAAAATCATTATGGCATATAAGAAACGACTTAAAAAAAATTAATCTAGAGATATGTTACTAAAAATTAATGAGATAGGGTGCTTGCGAGGTTAACTTAAGATAGATTTCTGCTATGTATATATCAGGTGCCTTAAAGCCAGTGTTTCAAATGAGTCTTCAGATGGTCTTGAGAAGCATATCTTCTAATACGTGTTGCTCTAGCTTTATTCTTTCTCAGTTGTTAAGTTTTTTGATTAATTGTGAAGGAATCATGTTACAGGTAATGCAGAGAAGCTACAGAAAATGAAGTGATTCAACAGTCAAACTTGTTAAATTAGTTTTGCAGTGCACTGATCATGAAAAATAAGTAATTATGAAATAATCTGATAATCCAAATAAAATCATAGATCTAGAGACAGTTTCAAGTATATGTGAAATTGGACAAACACATGTTGTGTGAATAAATGTTGTTAAACCTTTCCAAAAAGGAAAAAATAAATATGACATTTGGACAACTCTTCTTACCATCTACTAGATTTTGCGTTGAAAGCTCATATATATTTGAACATCACATCTGATCTCTACTCTGAAAAGCAATTCACGGATTCTACTGTTACAGAAGAAATTGTCTAACACTAAACACACTAAAATAGAATGATTTAAAATCTCCAAACATGCATGTATCTTCAGAAGAAACACACAAAGTGACTAGTGTTAACTGGTCTTACCCTTTACCAAGTTTTGCCTCAGAAGCTCACAAAACCAGATCATCTAATTTTCAGCCCGGAAAAAACATTCATGAACTCATCTGTTTGGAAAGATAAGAGAATGAAAATAACCATGAGAATTATTGTTAGAACATTAAATTGTCCCATTTTCTATCTCCTCCAAGTTCTTCAACCAATTATGCACTCCTTTTTTGTATTCATCACTCAATCTATTAGCTTTCATCCATTGTTTGTCCATCACACAATTTGTTGCATATTAAATATATATATAGATAAGAATTTTAAAATACAAGATAAATAGTAAACAAAGAAAACTAGAAGATATGCTCGTAATGGGAAAATAAAAGTTAATGATAAGCCGCTTATTAAGAGAGAGAAGATAAAAAACACTAACTCTTACCAACCCTTTATAGAACCCATAGAAATAATGGTTTTGTTAATGGTGCTTGTATTATCCATGACCAAAAGACATATTCTAAAGCATAGGGCACAAAAGGTCCAAACTTCAAAGGCAATTCATGAACAATGGTCAAAAGTTGAACGAATTGTATACCAGTAAATGTCGAACATGATACTTAGATATTTATCAACAGCCAAAACATCACTTTTTTAAGCCTTAAGCATTAGCAACAACTGAAATGTATGTTAACATTTTAGATCATATATACTTTGTTAAAATTATCACAAGCATTTACGCATATAGACTTCCAACTCAATCCAAAGGTATGAAGCTCTAAATAATTGTCATGCCAGGTTTCAACTAGAGTTAATACTTTGCTATAGAAAATTAACATTCATAATGGATAAACACATCAAAATACTAATGCTTATCTTTACCTTTAGATCTTCTTGAGCCCCTGCTTCAATAGCCTCTCTAACAACTGCCTGTTGAACTGCTTCATCATTCTCCCATCCTCCCTGAAAGGATGCATGCACAAGACAATAAGGATAAGTCCCATTTTAAAGGCATTTCAATTTCTGAATCAACTTGCATGCCTGAAACCAATTTATTTAAAAACAAAAAATGGTGAACAAAATCTAGCTTAATAAAGTAAATAGAGTAAAAATCATGAATACTATATTAAGGACATGAATATAACGAATTCTAGAAACTATAAATATAAATTTTCACTGATTTCCTTATCCAATGCGCCCAAGGAACACAAATACTATCAACATAAATAAATGAAACATTCACATGAAAAGCAATGGTGTTTCTCCCGTGCATGGAAATGAATAAAATCACGAATTACTAATGCTGAAGTCACAACATCTAACAAACAAACACTATTTTAATACAAATAATTAAGTAAATCCTACTATTAAATAAAAGAAAGATTCAAAAAGTACAAAATAAAATTTAGCAACAGTGAATATTGTACATCATAGAAAGCTTTGTTCATGCATCAATCTAATCTTGCTTGGAATATAATGATAGAAAATGACTACAGATAGAATTTGTTCTCTCGCCAAGGATAAAAAATGACAAAATAAAAAATAACTGAAAGTTCTAGAAAGCAAGATAACATAGAAAAGGATAAAGTAGATCAACACACAAAAACATAGGAGCACAAATTTCATGGGAAGGCAATGACCATGAGAAAATTAGATACATGATTTTTGCGTGCGAAAGTAGAAAAGGCACATTGAATTGGCACAAAAGTATTGAAAGAGACAATATATTGGGTTTTCTCCAAAAATGAAGTACATTTTTAACTTCATGATAGTCAGCACAGTGTATGCCAAGAAAAAATTGAATCTAAAGGTTAAGTATTAAATCGACTAAAGTCAAGAAAATACAATAGTCCAGTATGATACACACACAGGCAAAGGGTTTCTTCTTAATTTACTTGAACAAAAATAATAAATTGTGGAAAAAAGGTTTTATTTTAAACTATTTATGTTCCTCTGCAGTTGCATTATATATGATTTATATTTGCAATAAAACAAGGCAATTGCTTGCGTTACATAGGCTATATAGATTTGATAGCCATGCACCATCATGCCCACCAGAAGCAAGTCCTAACATTTTATGACATGTAATCAATGACTTGAATCATGGTTCATATATAGATGAAGGACACCTCTGTTCAGATTAGAGCTAGAAAATAGCACTTTAGGGGAATAAGTCCGTGCATTCACAGATATTTTCAAAATATTACATAAAATCTTATCAACCTCTGCAAATCTCGTGAACAAGATATTTGGAAGTATTTAATATATAAAAACAAGGATTTCTAGATCATGCTGTGCACAAAGTTTAATTTTAATAATAAAAATAAAACATGCTCCAACATGCAATATCATTTGAAGAGGGGAAATATAGTGAAAAAAAAAAAACACATAAAACAACTCAAGAAATTATTACACTGAGGATAATCTTATTAAAAGACTATAATATATACACACATAAACACTAATCTACATCCTCATATAAATAACATCAAGAAATATATGCACACTTAACTTTCAGATAACAAAACAGAAAAAACAACAAACAGAAAGCTAACTAATTTAATATAAACAATTCGGTTTTCAAGATAAAAAAAAATCAAGAAAAGAAGGAAAATCAAGAAGTAGAGGAGTAAGTCACTTGAAATCAAAGAGATCGATGGTAAGAAGAGCTGTTAGTGCAACCGCACTATTTATTGGCATGATTTGACACCTAGACTAAGTGACGTGGCAACCAAGGTGACAAACCATAATTGATGATGTGGCAAGCATTGTGACATGGCAAGGAGACTTGGAGTGCAAGGCAAACATCTTGAAGATCTTGATGGAGCTATTTTTAGTAAGTCTCTAACATGGAGCCAAATATCTTGAAGATCATGGTGAAGCTATCTTAAAGATCTTGGTGGAGTTATTTTTGGCAATGCATTACAACTTGAATACAAGATCATATCAAGACCATATTTAGGTGATTTGATTGAAGACTAAATATGGTGGAGCTTAATTAAAGAAAGATCTATTCATGGTGTGAATGAAGGAGATATGATTTGAAGAATCCTTGATGAGAATCATTGAAGTCTATTAACGGCAAGATTTGAGGACCAAACTTGGGTGAATTGAAGATCAAGTTTGGAGAATCTTTGAAGACCAAATTTAGGTGAATTGAAGACTAAGTTTGGCAAGTTTCATGGAAGACGCACAAGGACGTGCGCCCCTTGCGAGGGGACTGCCTGATGAGGAACTAAGGAGGTAGGCTAGTTGCCGGCAGTCGGGATCCGGAGATTTGGCCGCATCGACTCGGACTAAGCATGACCCGGGAGGTTGATGGGTCTTGAGGTCGTCCCGCAACGTAACTGCAACTCATCAAGTCGCAGTCGTGGTCATGTTGCAACTTATGTTACAACGAGAGTTGCATGCACTAATTTCGGCAGTGTTTTTAAATTAGTAGCCGTGAGATTCTAAAAGAGGTATGTGCTATATTTGGGACGTTGAGGCGTCTATATAAGCTACCTTGCTCGTGAGATTGTAGGTGTGACTCTTGAGTGACTCTTTGAGGAGAGTGTGTGAGCACCAAACAATCTAGAGAGGGTAGTGATCTTTATTGTTGAGAGTGTGAGTGACAAGTGTTTGTACTCATCTATTTTTACCTCTTTTTAGTGGATTGTTTATCTCGGGCTTGGCCCCCCGTGACGTAGGGCGAGTGGAGCCTGAACCCAGGTTACCAACGCTGTGTGTCTCCTTGTGTTTGTTTGTGTGCTTTTTTTCTTTATTGGTTTGTGTGAGACTTCTATGAGTGCTTAAGTGCTACTTAATACCCACAAACCACACCGGAGGAACTAACAAGTGGTATCAGAGCCTTGGTCGCCGTATTCGCTTTGGTTACAAAGTCGGCGAGGTCCTAACAAGTTCCATTGATGGCCGGAAAAGAAGGAGCTTCCGTCACACGACCACCGTTGCTTAATGGATCCAACTATCCATATTGGAAGGCTCGCATGAAGGCGTTTATCAAGTCCATTGATGAGAGTGCATGGATTGCTGTAGAAGAAGGATGGTCTCCTCCTACTCTAGTTGATGAAGACGAGAACGTGATGATGAAGAAGAAAAGTTGTTGGAGTGTTGAAGACATGCGCAAAGCTAATGCTAATGGAAAAGCTCTCAATGCAATTTTTGGAGGCGTTGATGAGAACCAGTTCAAGTATATTGCAACATACGAGAGTGCCAAGAAAGCTTGGGAGATTCTTCAAACCATACATGAAGGTACCAACTTGGTAATGTAATCCAAACTTCAAATGTTGACCACTATGTTCGAAAAATCTCGGGATGGGAGAAGATGAAACGATAGCCATGTTCAATGCTAAATTGATGGACATTGCAAATCAAGCCTACCCAAATTTCGGCAAGGAGTACTCGGATAAAAAGCTAGTCCGGAAGACTCTTAGATCACTCCCAAGAAGGTTTGATGCAAAAATCTCGGCAATAGAAGAAGCAAGAGATATTTCAATTATGAAACTGGATGAGCTGATGGGGTCTTTGCAAGCATATGAGATGAACCTTAATCCTGAAAGAAGAATAGAAGATATAGCCTTGAAGGTTGAAGCAATAAAATAGAAGGAGTTACACCAGGCTGTTATAACAGAAGATGAAGACAAAGAGGATAGAGAAATTGTTTTCTTGTCAAGAAAGATGCATGACATGCTCAGAAGATACAAGACACAAGGCAAGCAATTTCAAAGAAAAGATGGTCTAAATAAAGAAAAGGAAGAAGTCGAAGATCATCACAAAAAGGAAGAAATTGAATATCGTCTCATGAAGATCAAGTGTAGACAATGTGGAGGCTTTGGGCACTATCAAGCCGAGTGTGCTAATACTCTCAGAAAGAAAAGAAAATCACTGAATGCTAGATGGAGTGATGACTCAGATGGTAGCACTGAAGAGGACGATGAAGGAAGTCTGAGCAACCATCATACGTCCTTTCTTGCTGTGATGAATGGATCTCACTGCTGCAGAATATGTTGCAACATCGCCTACAACATCCACTGAAAGCGGCAGGTGAGTACAATGAGGTAACAGAAAATGATCTTCTCACAAGCTATAAACTCATAATGAACAGATTTAATGATATGATGTTGCAAAACCAACGCTTGGAGGAAGAGTTGAGTATATGTAAAGAAAAGCTATTCAATGCTGAGAAGACCTTGGACTCCATGAACAAGGGTACTGCCAAGCTTGACGAGATTCTTTCAGTTGGAAGAACTAGTAAAGCCCGACATGGTATTGGGTATATTGGAGAAAGCTCAAGTGTCAAGACAGAAGATTCAGGAGTTGTGTTTGTCAAGTCAACTGCCCAACAAAACTTTAAAGAAAAACAAGTCAAAGCAAGGGAAGAACCAAAAAGTGAAGTGACTACATGCTTTCATTGTGGAGAAACTGGCCACATAAGACCCAAGTGCAACAAATTGAAAGAAGACTTGAAAAGTGGAAGAATAATTGGACATGAAGAAGCAATCATTAAAAGAAAAGTCAGAGGGAAGACTATTGTAATCAAGAAATTGTGGATTCGAAAAGGTGAAGTACCAAGAGAAGAAGAAGAGTCCTCCCGGTTCGTGGGTTGAAGATGGTGATAAATCGAGCGATGTACAACATTATGGTACAATAATCAATATGTTGACCGAGGTCCCTATGAAAGTCAACAAGCAAAAACACTCCAAGGAGTGAAAATCTCTTGATGTCTCTCAAAGTTTAAAAATTCATATTCAAAAAGGAGAGGGATTATTTTTGAAAAGAGATTTTTTTTTAAAAGGGTGTCTTGGAAGTTATAACTAATTAATGGGGGCATAAAAACCCTAATATCCCAATTTGTTTCCAAAAATTGTTTTTGAAATCAGAAGTAAGCAAAGGAGAAGGCGAAGACAGGAGAAGAAAAAGATGAGGACAAAGAGGATGGCCCACTGGGTGCTCCACCGACCCCACAAGAAATTACTGCCCGAATTGCGGAAGTAAGGATGAGAGGGACTGATTATGGAGGAAGCCCACCAAGGAGAGAAGAATCAGAAGATTTGGGGAAAGTAATTGTCCCTTATGTTTCTTCTCAGGAAGCTGAAGTAAGAGAAGTGGGAACATCGTCTCAAGATTTGCCTTCAGGGGTCAAAGACAGAGATGATCTCTTGAGATGGGTTCGTGAGTCTTTTCCAGGTGCTTATGTTCAGAGAGCAGAGGAAGATGAACAGGAGGACTCCACTACTGTTCCAGTAGGAGAAGGTTCAGAAGAGCAACAGGCTAGGGATGAAGATGCTGCAGAAAAAGAAGCAGACCGAGCACAAGTAGAAGAAACAATTGGAGAAAGAAGTACAGATGCTCCCACTAGTGCTGAAGAAGAGGCTGCTACTATTCTAAGTGAAGTTCTGGGTGATCTACACCGACATGTCGAACCACCTCATGATACTCGACCATATCATCGCCCTAAGTTACAACAACTCCCCGCAACATCAGAAAGTTCACATAGTTCTGATGAGATCCCACTCAAAGACCGTGTTGCCCAGATTGCTAAAGGGAAGAAAGTAGTGTTTGAAAAGAAGGCCCAGTCAAGGAAGAAAATTCAGAAAAAGGAGAAGATTGGCAAGTCCAAAAGAAAGTTTTTCTCTAATCCCGAAGTAGAAGCTTCCCCTAGGCACAAGAGAAGGTGTACTGAAGTAGCAAAACAGGGGGAGAAACCATCAGCAAGCTCTAAGAAAGAAAAGAAGAAGAAAGCAACCCAACAGGTAAAAGATGCAAGGATGAAGATGATTTTGTGACAAAGCATCCAAGAAGAAGTTTGAATCTGTTGAAGAGAGAGGTATTGTGGTTGAAAGGATGATTGATGAAGGAGCTTTTGAGAAGTATGGGTTAACTGAGCTGCTGCAACAAAGAAGTTTATACAAGTCTCGCAACATTTCCGTGAAAAGCTACGCTTTGTCATTGGTCCAAGAGTTTTACTAAAGAATTTACTCGCCATCTGACAAAGGCATTACTAGAGTCTATGTTCGAGGTAAGTGGATCCCTTTTACTCCCACTTGTCTGAATAAATTCTTGGAGTTTAAACCAGAGGTGAAGGGAAACTATGAAGAAGGGCTTGAGTTGAATGAAGAAGTTCTGAAAGAGATCACTGGAGGAAGGACAGAGTCATGGGGAGAAGAGACAAGACTCCCAGCATCCACCCTTACGGCCAAGTACAATGTTCTGTTTAGACTTGGCATTCAGAATTGGTTACCAGCCCCGCACAATTCTAGCATAGTGAAGGAGCTTGCTCTATTGTTGTTTGCTATTGGAACTGGGAAGAAGTTCAATCTGGGAAGGCTGATCTTCCAGAATATTTCTAAAGAAGCTGACTGTTCAAACTCTTCAACATCACTTGGATATCCTGCACTGCTGTCGCAGTATTTGTTACAACATGGAGTACAACTCAGGAAGGGAGAAGCAGTCACAGCAATGAAGAAGCTGAAGATTTCTCAGAAACTATTCAGCCCAGGTAAGAAGATTGATTTACCTGTAGGAAGGGTGTCTCCACCATCAATGCCTGAAGATGAAGAAGAGGCAAATCTATTGGTAGAAGAAGAATATGAGAAGATGTTGAAAGAGCAACTAGAAGATGTGGAGAGGAGGCAACGAGCATTATCTGCAGAATTGTTCATCATTGCCAAACAAAAGCAGAAGATTATATCTCGCCTGGAAATTCTTGAGAAGAAGAAGAAGAGAGAAGACGATGGCCAAGACTCAGGGGGAGATGAAGACCAGGAAACCTGAAGAAAGGGGGAGTTGCTGAAGATGGTATAACAAAGCTTGCAACAGTTCATGAAGACTTCGGCATCAATTATGTCACAAAGGGGGAGAAGTGTACTTGCACCAGACTGACTAGTTATTTGTTTTTCATTTCTTGGTGTTTCTCCCGTGCATGGAAATGAATAAAATCACGAATTACTAATGCTGAAGTCACAACATCTAACAAACAAACACTATTTTAATACAAATAATTAAGTAAATCCTACTATTAAATAAAAGAAAGATTCAAGAAGTACAAAATAAAATTTAGCAACAGTGAATATTGTACATCATAGAAAGCTTTGTTCATGCATCAATCTAATCTTGTTTGGAATATAGTGATATAAAATGACTACAGATAGAATTTGTTCTCACGCCAAGGATAAAAAATGACAAAATAAAAACTAACTGAAAGTTCTAGAAAGCAAGATAACATAGAAAAGGATAAAGTAGATCAACACACAAAAACATAGGAGCACAAATTTCATGGGAAGGCAATGACCATGAGAAAATTAGATACATGATTTTTGCGTGCGAAAGTAGAAAAGGCACATTGAATTGGCACGAAAGTATTGAAAGAGACAATATATTGGGTTTTCTCCAAAAATGAAGTACATTTTTAACTTCATGATAGTCAGCACAGTGTATGCTAAGAAAAAATTGAATCTAAAGGTTAAGTATTAAATCAACTAAAGTCAAGAAAATACAATAGTCCAGTATGATACACACACAGGCAAAGGGTTTCTTCTTAATTTACTTGAACAAAAATAATAAATTGTGGAAAAAAGGTTTTATTTTAAACTATTTATGTTCCTCTGCAGTTGCATTATATATGATTTATATTTGTAATAAAACAAGGCAATTGCTTGCGTTACATAGGCTATATAGATTTGATAGCCATGCACCATCATGCCCACCAGAAGCAAGTCCTAACATTTTATGACATGTAATCAATGACTTGAATCATGGTTCATATATAGATGAAGGACACCTCTGTTCAGATTAGAGCTAGAAAATAGCACTTTAGGGGAATAAGTCCGTGCATTCACAGATATTTTCAAAATATTACATAAAATCTTATCAACCTATGCAAATCTTGTGAACAAGATATTTGCAAGTATTTAATATATAAAACAAGGATTTCTAGATCATGCTGTGCACAAAATTTAATTTTAATAATAAAAATAAAACATGCTCCAACATGCAATATCATTTGAAGAGGGGAAATATAGGGAAAAAAAAAACATAAAACAACTCAAGAAATTATTACACTGAGGATAATCTTATTGAAAGACTATAATATATACACACATAAACACTAATCTACATCCTCATATCAATAACATTAAGCAAATATATGCACACTTAACTTTCAGATAACAAAACAGAAAAAACAACAAACAGAAAGCTAACTAATTTAATATAAACAATTCGGTTTTCAAGATAAAAAAAATCAAGAAAAGAAGGAAAATCAAGAAGTAGAGGAGTAAGTCACTTGAAATCAAAGAGATCGGTGGTAAGAAGAGCTGTTAGTGCAACCGCACTATTTATTGGCATGATTTGACACCTAGACCAAGTGACGTGGCAACCAAGGTGACAAACCATAATTGATGATGTGGCAAGCATTGTGACATGGCAAGGAGACTTGGAGTGCAAGGCAAACATCTTGAAGATCTTGATGGAGCTATTTTTAGTAAGTCTCTAACATAGAGCCAAATATCTTGAAGATCATGGTGAAGCTATCTTAAAGATCTTGGTGGAGTTATTTTTGGCAATGCATTACAACTTGAATACAAGATCATATCAAGACCATATTTAGGTGATTTGATTGAAGACTAAATATGGTGGAGCTTAATTAAAGAAAGATCTATTCATGGTGTGAATGAAGGAGATATGATTTGAAGAATCCTTGATGAGAATCATTGAAGTCTATTAACTGCAAGATTTGAGGACCAAACTTGGGTGAATTAAAGATCAAGTTTGGAGAATCTTTGAAGACCAAATTTAGGTGAATTGAAGACTAAGTTTGGCAAGTTTCATGGAAGACGCACAAGGACGTGCGCCCCTTGCGAGGGGACTGCCTGATGAGGAACTAAGGAGGTAGGCTAGTTGCCGGCAGTCGGGATCCGGAGATTTGGCTGCATCGACTCGGACTAAGCATGACCGGGAGGTTGATGGGTCTTGAGGTCGTCCGCAACGTAACCAGAACTCAGTCAAGTCAGCAGTCAGGGTCATGTTGCAACTTATGTTACAACAGGAGTTGCAACAGCTAATTTCGGCAGGTTTTTAAATTAGTAGCAGCGGAGATTCTAAAAGAGGTATGTGCTATATTTGGGACGTTGAGGCGTCTATATAAGCTACCTTGCTCGTAGATTGTAGGTGTGACTCTTGAGTGACTCTTTGAGGAGAGTGTGTGAGCACCAAACAATCTAGAGAGGGTAGTGATCTTTATTGTTGAGAGTGTGAGTGACAAGTGTTTGTACTCATCTATTTTTACCTCTTTTAGTGGATTGTTTATCTCCGGGCTTGGCCCCCCAGATGTAGGCGAGTGGACGCCGAACTGGGTTACCAACGTTGTGTGTCTCCTTGTGTTTGTTTGTGTGCTTTTTCTTTATTGGTTTGTGTGAGACTTCTATGAGTGCTTAAGTGCTACTTAATACCCACAAACCACACCGGAGGAACTAACAAGAGCAATATGAGAAAAAGGCATGAACGGAGGGTGGGTAGTGAGATAAGAAATCAAAGGAAACAAGGTTGGGTAGTGAGATGAGAAATCAAAGGAAACAAAGGCTCCCACATCAAGAACAATCAGCGTTTTTTTGATAATGGAGTTTCTTTAATTTATCCCTCTTTATCTATTGGCGAGTAAATTTTTTGAAAGGTCACCTAACTATGGGTTATTTTCATCTGGGTCATCAAACTAAATTTTGAATCAAAAAGGTCACCCAACATTATTTAAGTTTCTCCGATTGGTCACTCGTTGGTTTATCCATCCAACTTGCTTGCGTGGCAACTGGAAAATCCGAGTCACCCAAGCATGTCCACATCACGGTGCTTATTTGGCATGTACACATCACTTTGGAGAGGCCATGTCACCCCATAGTTGGATGGAAAAACCAATGAGTGACCAATCAGAGAAACTTAAATAATGTTGGGTGACCTTTTTGATTCAAAATTTAGTTTGATGACCCAGATGAAAATAACCCATAGTTGGGTGACCTTTCAAAAAATTTACTCCCTATTTTTGCAAGTTGACTACTTTATAGATGGTCTAACATGAGAGCCACTACCTTCCAACAACTAGAATATTGAGAGAAGAGCTCTAAGATTCTCCTGTTTCTGCTTCTGATCCAGTGTGATTGCCATCTTGGAGCCGTCGCTCTCTCCTCACCCGGGTTCAAACCTAGGGTTTCCTGGGCCAAAGTATATGCCTCAGACCCTAAGCAAGGAGCCTTTGAGACTCCTCTACATTTGCAGAAAACTGACTTTGAAAAAATGGAACTTTGTTCAAACTCCTCTGTAATGATAGATCAAAATCTTTGGTTGCTTGCTAGAGATAGCATGCAAACCTCTTTGTATGCCAAATTTTAAAGATGTTCTTGAATCTAATGCCTTTCATTTCAATTCCTTGAGTAATCCTTTTGATGTGAACCTCGATGTTAAACTGAATGAGATCATCAATTGATTCTATAGTGGATAATTTCTGGGTGTGGGCTTCCTCCACGCATTAGGTTTCTATTCTTGCCTCCGTTTATGATCATCTCAATAGTAATGATATTTTTATGGAGACTTGGCAGGGGTGGAATTGCATTTTGAGACTCTGTGTTTTGCATCGCATAAAAACATTCATTTGGAAACTTGCACATGGAAAATTATCCACAAGGGCTTTACTTTATAAATTAAATATTGATCCCCTAGACTCTACACTTTTTGTGGGTTGGAAGAAAAAACAGCTGATCATATCATCTGTACTTCAGCAAAATTAGGCATTCTTAGGGTTCTCTTTTTACTAAGTTCAATTTACTACCATGCAATGTTGATTATCTACATACAGGGAATTGGTTATTCTCTAATCTTAATACCAGAAGTGCAGACTCTTAGATCAAAGCAAAGATTGCTACTCTAGCTTGGCTCATTTGAAAGATGTGGTGTAATTTTATATTCAACAAATTTGTTCCCAAATTTGATACTTTAATCCATAAAGCTGAAACTCTCTGTATTGATTTTTTAGGGCATCGGCAAAAAATTACAGGGAGTTTTCTTCTCCTTCCTTTAATCTCAATAATATTACAGTGTTTATTGATGCCTCTTGGAATCGAATCTCCAATCAAAAAGGGTTAGGCTTTATCATCATTTTAAATCCTAGCTTGATTTTAACTGTAGGGCCTTTGGGAGTAGCTCATTCCTCTCTAATGAATACTAAATTGATGCAATCCTTCAAGCTCTCTAAATTGGAAAAGAAAGAAATAGAGCCCAAACAGAATTCTTTGTGACTGTCCAAGGGTTTCTCAAATCATTCAACATCCTCACCCTTACATCACATGGAGATATAATTCTTTGATCCAAAAGCTATAGCAACTGATGAATCACTTCCTCCATATCTCAATTGTCATAATTCCAATAAAGGAAAACATAATAGCAGACTTAGCTGATCATGGAAGACTAAACCCTCAACTTTCTCTCTATCACCAAGGCTTGGAGCGCTCTTTTTGGTTGGAAGACATCTGTGCTCTTCACAATCCTACTTCTGAAGCCTATTTTAGTTAGTTCTTTTTTGTATTAGCATTTTGTTCTCTTTTCTCAAAAAAAAAATAAAATAAAATGAAATCAATTAAAAAATCATTTCATACAATATAATTCACAATTTCTCAAATGTAGTTGGTATGAAGGAGTTCCGAGATTGAAACTTATACAATATGAGGGAAAGATGTTGTTGAGCTTGTAAGTGCACTCCACATTTGTACCCATCCCTGACTTAAACCTTAAATGGTGGTGCTTGTTGCCTAGTGTCAAAACAAAAAAAACAAAAAAAGAACATGTAGTTGGTATAATTTTTCAAAGATTTTGTAATGCATGACTACTACAATTTAAATATTGGATTAAAATTTTTTTAAAGGTTTGTAATGCATCATATCCTTAGTTTAACAATTTTATATGGCTTAGTTTTTAAAAGTATGAGTTAATAAGACAAATTAAATTTAATTTGAAGTTAGTATAATTAAGTGAGCATATAACAAAATACACATTGATATTAACTAATAGAGATCAAAGAAAACTATTAATGACATTAACAAAACTTTTGTCACATGAAAAATATATTTCAACAAATCGAGCATGACAGTATGATATATCTATTTAGTTACACCATCGACACATATGTATGTAGGCATGAGATTGAAGACTAAATTATAGTTACTATTTGCTATTTATTTAGTCTATATTGTTGTTTAGTTCTTGTCATTTAATAAATTAATGATAATTTATTGGATTTCATAGCAAAGTATGAGAACAGTTGGTATATGTTAGTCAATTGGAGCCCAAAAGTTGTCGCCATAATCCAACACTAGTTATTGATTGCGAGCATTGTGAATTAGTAATAAAGGTTTTGTACTAGGGGATCCATATATACATATATATATATATATATTATAAATTTATACTATAAATACATATGAATAAATTTTTTATTATACAATATTAATGTTAGAGTAATATACATTTATGTATAATGTATATATAAATATATTTTATATCTCTCTGTTCATACATACTTTACATACTCTTCCATCTATTTGTTTGTTTGTTGCCCTGAAACATGGCTTCTTAACTCACATTTTCTTACATGGTATCAGAGAAAGTTTTTTTTTGTGCTTTTTTCAATAAAATCCGGCCATCTCTTCACCTCGTTCGATTTATCTTTACTTCACCGAATATCTCCTTATTTTGTCAAATTTGTATTTTCTCTTCCGAACCATCTTCACTTCACTGGATCTTTCAAACCTCATTCGTCTTTTGTTTGATTTCATCAAATATGTTCCTCTTTCACTAGAGTTGCCCCTTCTTCAGCGGAACTGTCCCTCATTCATAGCCATCATCATTTCTTTATTGGATTTGAAGCTTCCGCTTTGTCCTCACGAATTTATCTCCAATGACATCCAAACCCACCTTCTCTTATATAAAAAAAAACCCTTAACATACCACTGCAGACTAATTGGCTTCATCTATGCTTGTTTTCTCCTCAGGCACTTTGACTCTGGCCTTGGGCTCAAGATAGGCCCGGATCTGCCAGCCTTTGTACACCACCACCGACATCCTCCTTCAAACCTTATGTGCAGTACCGCCGCCTCAACCCACAAGCACTAGCCCCTCATCCCCTCCAGTCTCCATGCAACACCAAGCACAATACTCTTCAACAATGGCCTGAGTTATGGTGCTTATTTTGACCATCGCAAGAATTATGATATGCACATATTCCCAGTCGAACCAAATGGCAAAGAAAGTGGAAGAGAACTAGAAGACAAAGAAGCTTTAATGTGTCATGCACAGTGCTTCTACAATACCTCCACAGTATCGCATGGTGCTTCCTATAGTCTCACGCACAGTGCTTTCACAGTGACAATGGATATAGTGCTTCCATAGCAACTTGAAGGTGTTGCTATAGTAATTAATTAAAAAATGTCCTTTTATTCATCTTCTCTAGGATCTTTCGTACTATGATGTTACTGTAAACGTGCTGGACATATGAAACGTCAGTATCCTAAGCTTCAGCAATGGTAGAAACAATAGTCTTGTCTTATGCCTTCTTCTTCTATTATCTCTCCATCCTCATATACTGCTTTAGTCTTAGCTCCTGATTTTCCAATTGATCTACTCTCTCAAGTTGCTCAGCTTAGTGAGCAGATCCTTCCCATATAGTGTTATAAACACCTAAATGTGTGTATTTTATATGTATAATTATTATACTATTCATGTATAAACTGATGATTTGATGTCATTTTTGTGGTTTAATTGGTTTTATTTATGTTACAGGTCTCAAGGATGCCAAGGTGAGCTCAACAACACAAATGAAAAGGAAAATGACACCGAAAATGACATTTTAGAGCACTGTTACTGTAGCAAAACTGTAACAGTTATTGTAGCATGCAAGAGTTATGAAATAGCAAAGTCTTGAGTTTTATTGATAGGTTTCCTAACGGCCATAAAGACACCCGTAAACCGGCTAAAGAATGCGCAATTATTGTAGCAGGTTTATTGTAGGGCCATTAATAAGGACATGAGGCTAACTTGAGAAGGTCTTCAAAGGGGTTTTTAGGGCTTTTTGAGAAGATCTTCTTCTTGGGCCTCTTGGGCCACCGCCCCACTTTTCTCTCCTGTAATCTACTATGCAAAGCTTTGCCAAAAGGGAGGCAAATATCAAAGAAGGAGATTAGGAGATGATCTAAGGCATCAAACCATCTTTTGAGGGGAGATCTCGCTTATTTTCTTGTTTATTTGTTCCTTGGAGTTGTATAAGTGTTCCTCTTTCATGAGGAACTAACTTATTTGTGTTTTGGACATGATGAAATCTAGGGTTATTTGCTTGTAATTTGGATGATCATATTTGTTGATGTATTGTTACATGTTGTATTTTTTTTTTAATGAAATCTTGTAGTTTATGGTTCTTGCTATGTGTTCTTTGATGTTTTGGATTGCATGAGAACTCTGTGGTTCAAATTTTAGATTGTACTTGGATGCAAGGGATGCGCCTTGTATTAGACACATATAGTTTGAAAGGGATATATGTACCAATACACTGAAGGATTTGGATATTTGGTACCCCTTCAACCATTAGGATTGGAGCTAGGTATTGAGTATTAATCCTAATTAGAGACTTCCCTACACTTAATGCAATCATAGGAGGATTTGGTCAGAATAGATTCTGAACCAATACTTGTATGGGATTAGGGGTAATCACCGAGTGATTCGGAAATACCTATTTTACGAATCTCTTGGTCCAAACTACCATCTCAACTTATCATCCTAGGTTTAGAACTTAATGACATATCTAAGGGGATTCACTGTCCAAATTACTCCTTCTTGTGTTTGATTCTTCCTTGAATGCCAATTATGTGTAGTAGTAGTAGTCCATATTTCATTCTAGTTAGTTCTTTCTCTTTTTTAATTACTATTTATCATTCAAAGTGTTAGGCTAGGAAATAAATGAAAGGAAAGTAATAGTAGCTCCTTGGCCCCATGGAATACAACCATAGTGTCACACATAGGATATTACTTGACGACCCCATGCACTTGCGGGTGTACGCACCAGGTGTGATATGCAATCCAATACTTCCTCAGCTATGTCTACTGTCTCTGCCATGTCTTCCTCTGTTATGTCTGTTGCCTTTGGTATATCTTTCTCCTCCAGGATTTTAGACTTTGGCATATGCCTCTAGCCTACTTTATATCTCTACCCCTCCCCCATTTTTCACTATTTGCATTACTGATGGAAGCATTCACCCTGTAACATAGTACGATTGTATTCAATCCACTTCATTTGATATTCCCGACATCCATCATGTTTTTGGCTTATCTCTAAATCTTATCTTGGTTAGCTAGCTCACTGATCATTGTCTCGCCGCCACATTTTCTTCTTCTGCTTGTTCTGAGCAAAATCATCTTATAGGCTAGAGGATTGGGACTTGCGTAGAATTGGCGAACTTTATCACTTAGACCATCTTCATCTTCTTGCTCCTCAACCTTCTACAATTGTTGTATCTGTGTGTTCTCTCAATCATTGGGATCATCGTCTTGATCACCTATCTAGTGCTTGCTTAAAACTCTTAAATACTTTAGGTAGTCTTGGTTTTATTTCTACTTCTTCTTTACATCCGTGTGTGGGTTGTCAACTAGCTAAGCACAAAGCTCTTCCCTTCTCATCACCTTAATCTCTTTCAGAATCTCCTTTTCATTTTGCTCACTCTGATGTTTGGAGTCCAGCCCCACTCTCATCTCTTGGTGGTTTCTTCTATTATATTAGCTTTATTGATGATTTATCTTTTTATACCTAGCTTTACTTGCTGCGCTCTCAATTTGAAGTCTTTTCCATGTATTCTTAGTTTGAACAAATAGTCCATACTTATTTCGGCAAACGCATTAAGGTCTTTTGCTCTGATGGGGCATGCAAGTATCTCTCTACATCCTTTTGAGAGTTACTCTCTACTCATGGCACTCTGGCTCAGCAATCATGTCCTCCCACACTTGCTCAAAATGGTATTACTGAGCTCAAGCATCATCATAATTTAGACACTGCTCATATATTTCTCTTTTCCTCTGTTGTCCCTCAAACATTTTGGGATGAAGCTATTGTTACCTATATCTATCTCATCAATACAACTCCTTCCACCACTTTTTCAAATTAATCTATCTCTTATCGTCACCTTTGCACTTTTTGTTGTACTTGTTTTATCCTTTGCCCGGTCTTAAGAGAACCAAACTCTTTCCTCGTTCTACAAAGTCATTTTTCTAGGCTATAGCTCTAAATATAAGGACTATCATTGCTATGATCCTCTATCTCACCATCACATCGTATTTTCCATCACAAAAACCTTTTTTTGAAGACACACCTTACTTTTTTCATTTTCTTTAAATCCTTTTTTCCTTTAGTCTTCCTCTAGTGCGTTGATCCTTTTCCCTTCCTTTAGTAAATATTTGGGGTTCCACCATCACTGCTAATTTTGTTCCCCCTCCATTAATCCCCACTAACACTTCCTTTATTGCTCCATCCTCTAGATGCATTGATGGTTCTAGTGATTCACTTCCTCTCCCTGGTGGCTCACCCTCTTTTGAAGATGCTCTTGATTCCTTTAGTCTACCTAGAACCCACTCTCCGTCCTCCTACCCAGTATGCACTTTCTTCTTCCTATACCTATTCCTAAGAGTTCCAAACCTTCCTTACTACTGTTCACTGACATTTTTAGCAACAATATTATCATGAGGCTTTGAGTTATCCCCCTCCCACTTAGTAGTAGACTATGATAGAGGAACTTGATGCCTTTCAGTGCATGTATACTTCGAAGCTTGTTCCGTTTTCTTCTAGTGTTACTCCTATTAGCTGTCGGTGAGTGGTATGCTCACCCGTAAGTGTACGGGGTCGCCAAGTAATACCCTATGAGTGACACAGGGGTCGTATTCCACCGGGTTAAAGAGCTCCTATTACTCCTCCATCACTTACTTTCTAACCTTAAAACTTAAGCATGGCATACTACTCTAATACAAGCAAGAAGGTAAATAAAACGCAAGTATAGTAATTCCAAGACAAGCAAGAAAATCACAAGAGCAATGATGATAAGAATAGGCCTAGGGATGAGGATCCCCATGAGGGGTCATCATGACATATGGATGCACAAGAACAACATAGCAAAGGTGATTTAGACCGACGGATCTCAAAATTAGTTCAACCCCAATCTCTCGGCGATTAAACCCTAATCCCATACGAATAATGACAAGGATCTCTCCCTAATCACATTCCTATGATTGCGTTAAGTAAAGGAGGATCACGCGCTAAGGATACACTCAACCTAAATCTACCCTTAAAAGTCGGAGAGGCTACCAACATCCAATTTCTCGGCATGTCGATACGATTAAACCCCTTCTAGCTCATTAAGGATCTAGTACATGCGAGTAGGTCACATCTACATGTACAACTCAACAAAGAACTAAGGATCTCTCCATTTCATAGTTCTGGACATGAAGAACAATGAGCCAAACCATAAATCACACCAATGCATTCCAAAGTAAAAGTGTAGCATCCACAATACATGATGAACCCCCAAGGGTTCACCTACATCCGGTGGCCTTGGGGGTCTAGTGTGCCATCATACAAACAAACACATCAATCTCAACAAAAATAAGAAGTGAATGCATAAATGACACTCTCTAGTCCGAATGATGATGAAGAAGGACAATGCCGGTCGAATGACGCTTCCTCAAGCCCAAAGAAAGCCGGATACTCCTCCTCCATTGATGATGAAGCTTTCCCCTTGAGATCTAGCCCTTGATCTTCCCAAGCCTCAAGCCAAAGCACTCTTCAAAATGATCTCTTCCTTTCTCCTCTTCTTCCCAAGTGCTGGCTGCCAAGCGTCTCCAAAAGTCTGCCCTCCCCTCTCTAAAAGCCCAGCCAAAAAGTCCCTAAATCTTTCTCCAAAATCCCTCTATATACCACTCATCATACCCCCTTCATGGCCTCCATCCCGAGTGCCATACCACTCCCTATGGCCTCCATCCTGAGTGCTATGCCACTCTCTATGGCCTCCACATTGACACTATTTGGGGTAGGCAAACTCCATCAAGTAAATATCTTCTATTATAGCTACAGTGATCATCCCGGGCTCCATACCGGGCAGCATTGAGGCTGTATGCCATGATTAGATCCCTGATTCGAAACTCTCCAGGCGCTACAGTGACAGCTATAGTAATCTTGCTACAGTGCCGATGCTACAGTGCCACTGCTACAGTACTCCAGCTACGGTCTTTTGCTACAGGGAATATGCTATAGTACTGCGACCTGGTTTTTCTTCTCTTTTTCGCCCAAATCATATCTTCGTGTCTTCCATGGCGTTCTCGTGCCCTGCAAAGCAAATAACATACGATTAAACACAAAACGGGTATCAATTCTAATGAAAATACATGCTAGAGGTAACAAATACATATACTAAAATACGTACATTTGGACACTTATCAGTGAGTCTATCGGATCAAAACCAGAGTTGCTATTAGCATTGAGCATCACAAAGCATATCTTGTTGCTCATGGTTTCACTCAGGAGTATGGCATTGACTATAAGGAGACATTTGTTCCTATGGCTAAGTTGACTACCATTCATCTTCTTTTTTTTTGCTATTGCAACCGCTCGTCACTGGCAACTTCATTAGTTAGATGTGCCCAATGCCTTATTAAATGAGTATCTTTTTGAGGATGTTTATATGATTCTTCCTTCTGACTTCTCTCATTTTTCTCAGCATGTCTATCATCTTTATCGAGCAATTTATGGACTCAAACAGGCTCCTCACGCTTGGTTCGAGCGATTTAGTAGTGTGGTTTTCGCTCTTGGTTTCACCAAGAGCTCTTATGAGTATGCCCTCTTTACTTAGCAGACTTCTTGAGGCCTTACTATTCTTCTTCTTTATATTGACGATATGATCATTTCTAGTGATGATGCTAATATTATTCTTTCTTTGAAATAGCGGTTACACACCAAGGTTTAGATGAAAGACCTTGGACCTCTTCGTTACTTTCTAGGTTTTGAGATCGCTTATTCTTATAGAGGTTACTTGTGTCTCAACAAAAATATATTTCTGATATTTTTTTGATAAGCTAGCATCAGTAATCTCAGCACTGCCTCTACCCCTATTGAGTTGCATCATCATCTCTCCTCATCTAATGATGAGCTGTTAACTGATCCTACCTGCTATTGAGCACTCATGAGTGCTCTTGTTTATTTCACATTCTTAGATAGTTTGTCAATGCTCTCTAATATACTCATTATACTACACTTCTATGGGTTCTTTGTTACCTCCGTGGTGCTATAACTCGATCTCTATATTTTTCTGCCGTGTCCTCTCTTAAGTTGAGCGCATACTATGATGCTGATTGGGCAGGTGATGCTACTAATCAGAGATCTACTGCTGGTTTTTGCATTTTCTTTGGAGATTCATTTATCTCTTGGAAATGCAAGAAATAATCCACTTTTGCTCATTCTACTACTGAGGCTAAGAATGGTGTTATGTCCTCCATTACTAAGGAGGTTCTTTGGTTTCATCAGATTTTGGTGAACTTTGGTGTCCCCACATCTGCTCTCACTCCTATCTATTGTGATAACTAGAGTGCCATCAAAATTGCTGCCAATCCTATTTTTCATGAACACACAAATCATCTTGAGGTCTCTCTTCACTTTGTTCATCATCATTATCTTATTGGTAGTATTCTTCTTCCGTATGTTGCTTCTATAGAGTAACTTGTTGATTTTTTCAGTAAGGACCATATTGTTGCTCGATTTCAGTTCCTAGTTGAAAAACTCTCAGTTTTTGTATAATATACCTTTATGTATATTATATATGTATATACACTTTGTATCTTCCTGTTCATGCATACTCTTACATACTCTTGTAACTATTAATTGGGTTGTTGCCCTAATAAAACATAGCTTCTTTTCTTACATTTCCTTACAATTAAAATAACAAAATATTTTTTTATAAATTTTTAAAATAATATATAATTATATTATTGTTAACACTAACAAATACATCTTTTCAATTTCAGTAAAAGACTTATTTTTAAAATAGTTTATGTAGTACACATTATTAGAATGATATGTTTAACTTATATATACACATATATATTAATATATATGTTCACTATATATTTTTTTAGGTTTAATTCTCGGAATACTCCTTTTATTTTTTTCAAATGTACCCTTTAGGTCCATATACTTTAAATTGTAACATTTTAGTCCCACTATTGATTAAATTGAGCCATATTACTCTCTATTAGAGTTAGGGTTTAGATTTTAGAAGGACTAACATGGCTCAATTTCAGTAGTCGGGGGACTAAAAGGTTATAGTTTAAAGTATAGGGGCCCAAATGGCACGTTTGAAACAAAGTTATATGTTATATCTTCTTCCTCTTTTTGATCAGGTAGTAGCTAGAAATTTAAAAGCACTTTTCCAAGAAGGTTTATTGCTTGCCAGATGTCTCACACAATACCTGCCAGAATTAAAAAATGACCTTGTAAGAGAAAGCATCTCAATTTCATTCCTAAGTAGTTCATACTTTTGGACTGATTCACTGGAAGCTCATATCTCAATTCAAGTAACTAATAATAATTCAGCACAACTCATAGGCCCACATCAAGCCTGGCCTTTACTGCTGTCTTTCAAACCATGCCCCCCATGCCTACACCTTTCTGGATACCAACCCAACTATAAATCCAACACTCACTCAACACTCCCCATTCACTGCAACTGCTAGCCTCTGTTGTTCACTCAACACTTCCAATAAGAAACAACTAAATCTATGAGAAGTGCCCGAAAACAACTGAAGAAAAGGCACCCTAATTGATCTATTGCAATAAAACTAGAGATTGAAAAAAACCAATATAAATACCATGTATTTCACAATATAAATTATAATTTCCTCCAAAATCTTTAAAAAAATCACAGAAAAACAAACCTTAAAATGCCTGTAAAACAAGGCAATCAAAACACCATTTTTAACAAATCATTTCACGCTATGCTCCAAAAAAAAAACATAAACTTTACATAGAAATTACATTTTTCAAGTCATAAATAAATATAAACCACAAGTTGATTTGGCTCCATCTAAACCAAAAAAAAAGAAAAAAGAAAAATAATGAATTCCAAACTACACACACACATAAACACAAAACCACACATATAAAACAAGGAATAACAATGAAAAAAACCCCAGCAAATGCCCACAAATCAAAGAACCTCATACCTCTCAATTTAGAGCTTCTGCTTAATTCCCAAATCTTTTTCTCTCTCTCAAATATCAAGAAGTTAATAAAGATTTACTTTTACTATTAAGATCAGGTGTCTATGTATAGTCATGATGTTACATTGTTCTTAATAGTATATTTTTACTAATAAGTTGCTGATAAACTTCAGAGCTAGCTAAGAAGGACCTTTCCTTAAACCATTAGTATATTGACTGAATTCACAAAAAGAGTATCATAGGAGAATTATTTTACCAGCCTTTGCTTTATCATAAGCTTTGACTGTCTCCATAATAAATAGTTTCCTGTTACCCTGAGACATCATGAGAAGTTTCCAAGTGTCAAGCGGTTCTCACAGTTAATATAAAAGTTATGTCACATACATTGTTGGGAGTGATCTCTAAAAGGTTCTCTACTAAACTGAACATTTCCTTTCCATGCTCATTCCTGCCATTGAAATCTTTAAATGTTAGCACAACTTCTAGAGGTACAAAGAAAATAATATGCAAACATTATATTTCTTCACAATAAAAAAAGTGCCTAGTAGAAACATCCAATCAACACCAAAACAAAAGCTTGTTGTTCTTAATTATTTCAATTAATTGAATTGGTTAATGATGTCTCTCCAAATTTGATGTTATTTAAGATAAAAATGAATATAACAATAAATATTACATTCGTTAGAAGAAGAGAGAGAGAGAGAGAGAGAGAGAGAGAGTTGAATAAGTCCTTAAGCTTGAACAAGTATCATTGATGAACTATATGTTTACATATAGGAACAAATAGATACCATATACATACAAGTACACATATACATCCAACAACCCCCTTCAAACTCAAGGTGGATCGTATACGTTAAGTTTAGATAACATGAAGAGATGCTGATTACGTGTCTGGGCCTTGATGAAGAAATCAGCCATTTGGACCTCTGTAGAAAGATAATGAAGTGCCACTGTCGAAGCACGTACATGACATCAGATGAAGTAAGCATCCACACCAATGTGTTTGGTCAGCTCATGCTTGACTGGATCAGCAACAATCTAAAGAGTACTAGTACTGTCACAGTGAAGAGTGGAAGAAAGAAGTAATACATGAAAATCCTGTAGGATTGAATGAAGCCAGATTACTTCTTGAACGGTAGAGGCTAAAGCACGAACCTTAGCCTCAATATTAGACTTGGCAACAGTAGATTGTTTCTTGGTTTTCTAAACAAAATGTGAAGACCCAAGAAAGATACAATAACCAGTGACCGATACTCAATCATCAAGAGAACTAGCCCAGATAGCATCAGAATAGTGATATAGCTAAAGAGTGAACTGGCGAGGATAGAATAGACCATGTGATGCAGTACCACGAAGATAGTGCAACACCCAGAGAAGATGAGCATAATGAACAGAAGTGGGTATTGCAATGAGCTAACTGAGAATGTGAATAGCATGAGATATATCATGATGGGTAACTACCAAGTAAACTAAACTGCTAAACAGATGTCGATAGCAAGAAGGATCAGATAGGGAATCCCATCATAACCACGAAGCTGCAAATGTGATCACATCGGTGTAGCTACAGTATGGATATCAGTCAAACTAGAGTGATCAAGTAAATCTTAAGTGTAATGTTACTAAGAGAGAAGGTAGCCATTAGGACAAGAAATGATCTCAATACCCAAGAAATAACGAAGTAGACCCAGATAAGTGATCAAGAAGGTCTCACATAGCTTCTGCTTCATAAAGGTAATGTGAGCAGAATCATTATTAGTAAGAATCATGTCACCCACATATAGAAGAAGAATGGTCTGGCCCGAGAGGAAGAATGAACAAAGACTATTGGATGATTTATACATACAGTAAATCCTGCAGCCTCAACTACTGTGCTGAACCACTCAAGCCAAGCCTATAGAGCCTGTTTGAGACCATAACGAGCATGACGAAGATGGCAAATAGACCCTGGAGGCACTTAAAGGCCTAGAGGTGGAGTCATGTAAACCAAAGTGTGCACAGTTGATGAAGGACCCACCCATTCTTCACATTACGTCGATGAAGGACCCATCCATAAATAGCCCCAACACAATCAAAGTGCGTATAGTGTGTATGTGAGCTACTGGGGCAAAAGTCTCCTCATAGTCATGGCCATGCTCTTGCTAAATGTCATGAGCAACCAAACGCCATTTATAGCGCTTGCTAAATGTCATGAACGGGTCTTCACCATGTAGATCTAGCAATAGGTAATGGGAACAGCATAAGATGAAAAGGGAATGAGATCCCATGTGTGAGTTCGATTAAAGGCATCAAGCTCCTCTGCCATGGCAGTTCGTCACTCAGGTGACCGAACTGCTTCCCTATAGGTATCTAGCTCAAGGACATATGAAACGCTAGTGCTAACATAAGTGTAACAGACATGGATATAAAGTGGAGTGATCCCATAAAGAATAAGTGTGAGAGGGTACCTTAGGAGCAGAATCTGTACTACGAGAGGCTTAAAAGATGACTAGTCGAGATGGAGACTTTAAGTGATCCTGATGGTGGTATGTGAAATAAATAGGTGGTTGAGCAAAAGGAAGCAAGGAATATACAATACGAGACTCAATAGATACAGAAGGAGAGGGATCAAGAGACGAAGAAGAAAGAAGCTCTGAAAAAGGGTTAAATGATGGGGGATAGGAAGACACAGGGGAGCATGCTCATCTGAAGGGGGAGGGAAAAGAAAGGATAGAGTGATCGAGGTAGATGGGGTCTTAGTGGAAGAAGAAGAAGCATAGAAAAAAGTGAACTCATCAAATGTGACATCATGGGAGATGCGAATTTGAAAAGTAACGGGATCATAATAATGATAACTTTTATACTCAAGGCTATATCCCAGAAAATTACAAGAAACAGACTGGCCTATGAGCTTTGTTCTCTCCCTAGGTTAGAGCAAAACAAAGCAGGGACAACCAAAACCATGAAGATGATCATATCAGTAAGGTGTCCTACCAAGATACTCATGATAAGTGCTTGTGTGATAGGAATGCGAAGCATTCTTTCTTTATGATGAGCATCACTTTTCTCAGGTTTTAACGCTAATATGTGTGTATTTTTGTTACTTTCATGCATTTAGAGTTGTGGAGCTGATAAGTGCTTGTGTGATATAAATGCGAAGCATTCATTCCTTATGTTGACCATTACTTTTCTCAGGTTTTACACTAATATGTGTGTTTTTATGTTGCTTTTATGAAGGTAGGGTTGTGAGACCGAGTATGAAGGAAATAGGCCAATGTGGATCATAATGCACCTATTTTGGAGGGAATCTTGATAAGGTTCAAACGCGAAGACATAGGTCAGGTGTGAGATGCTAGAGTGTGTGCCAAACTCCTCTTATTCGAGTGAGCACATTCATTTGGAGGGGCACAAAGGCAGTCACACTCGAGCATTCTGACTTATGCACATAAGAACAAGAGCTCCACCAACATGTATATCAATGAAGAAGCGAGTGATTCACGACGTAAACGTGTGCCCGTTTGCGTTACCCCGATGAAAGTATGGAATTGGGAAGTTATTCAGGCCAAGTACTGTAGCAGCACTGTTCACAGTCGGCCGAGAAATCAGAGAAACAGAGAATCCACACGGGCGTGTGGAAATTATCCACGCCCATGTGGAAATTCCGCACGGGCGCGTGTAGCGTTCACGCCCGTGGAGTCGCCCGATTTCAGCCCTATTTAAAGCCGATTTCAGCCCCGATTTTGGTATTTTTTTCTACATATTTTCCCCAACTTGCGAGAGGGCTTCGGCTAGGGTTTTGAGAGGTATTGGCCAAGGTTTTGGAGAGGTCCTACAGCTCCGACATCGTCATTTCTTAGGAAGGTTGGTAGGGGAGCTTCCGTCGAGGCGTATCCTATACCGGACGAGGGAATCCTTGGACGACGAGTAGAAGACTCTCTACAAGACCATCGACACGACCATCGAGGGGGTTTCTTTATGGATTCATTGCTTTTACATTCTATTTTTTTTATTGTATTTAGCTCCATGGAGAGCTAAACCTCTAGTGGGTACTTGGGTACTTGTGAACCCTAGGATGTATTCATTTCATTGAATCTCTTATTATGCTTTCAATTAATTGATGTTTATTGTGAGTTCCAACCTTGAATGCTTGATTGTATGAACATTTCCCCTAGAGTGACACTAGGGTTGAGAGTTCTTGTTGGTAACCTTGTGAGTGAGTGACACACCACGAGCGTTAGACAAAACTAGGTTGGAGAGGGTTGAGAGGGTGAGTCGAGAGGTACAGGAGCGTCCCCTTTCCCCTCCGACGTGATAGATTCTACCTCCATTCCTCGAGTTCTTTGCGGCCATAATAGAGTGAATGGTCTAAGGGAGGACCCTCCGCTGGGGCTTAGTTGCGCGTGCAACGGAGTGAAGCGTTGAGGTGATCTTAGTATCTAGGGCTTAATTGTGGTTAGGGACCTTCCACTTGGACCAAAGGGTTAGGTCTATAATTACGAAGCGATTTATCACTTGGAATCCCTAGAGCTCATTGTAACCCTATGCGAGTGCGAGGTGTTGACATTGTTCGATTTCTCCTCCGAGACATGTGTAGAGTTAGGCATAGTTGACCTTAGATTTGGGACTATGTAATTAAGGATTTCCACGACTCACTATTGCATTGATTAGAGAAAATCCACAAGGGCGCCCACAAGGGCGTGCGGATTCCAGATTTCAGTCTATTTAAAGCCGATTTCAACCCCGATTTCAGCATTCTTTTCTCCATCTTTTCCCCAACTTAAGAGAGGGCTTTGGCTAGGATTTTGAGGGGTATTAGCTAGGGATTTGGAGAGGTTCTACGGCTCCGATATCGAGCTCTGTTTGGAAGAAGGTTATTGGGAGAGCTTTCGTCGGCACCAATCCGGGAGATGTGTATCTTAGGCCGGACAAAGGGACCCTTGTGACGAGTAGAAGACTCTTCAAAAAACCATCGCCTAGACTATTGAGGGGGTTTTCTATGGATTCATTCCTTTTATATTCAATTTTATTGATTGTACTTAGCTCCATGGAAAGCTAAACCCCCTAGTGGATACTTGGATATTGTGAACCCTAGGATGTGTTTGTTTCATTGAATTTTTTTATTATGCTTTCAATTAATTGATGTTTTAATTGAGTTCCAATCTTGAATGCTTGATTGTATGAATACTCCCCTAGAGTGACACTAGGGTTGAGAGTTCTTGTTGGTTACCCTTGTGAGTGAGTGACACACCATGAGTGTTAACAAAGTTAGATTGGAGAGGGTTGAATGGGTAAGCCGAGAGGTAGCGGAGCGTCCCCTATCCCATCCAGTGTGATTTATTCTAACTCCGTTTCCTTAAACTCTTTGCAATCATAGTAGAGTGAATGGGCTAAGGGATGAATGTCTGTTGGGGCTTAGTTGCGGGTGCAACGGAGTGAAGCGTTGAAATGATCTTAGCATCTAGGGCTTAATTATGGCTAGGGACCTTCCACCTGGACCAAAGGGTTAGGTCTACATATAGGAAGAGGATTTATCACTTAGAATCCCTAGAACTCATTGCAATTCTATATGAGTGCGAGGTTGAGAGGTTACCTAATTTCTCCTCCGGGACATGTATAGAGTTAGGCATAGTTGACCTTAGGTTTGTGACTATGTATTTAAGGATCTCACGACTTACTAATATATTAGTTAGAAAGCATAATCGAGGGATTTTGCACTTGAAACGATCATCCTAGGCCGAACTTTATCCGTGTACCCCACTTATATCGATTGCCTTACCTTCTCCTTTACTTTTGCTCTCTTTCTTATTGTTTTTTACTTTTGTTATTTCACACTTTATCACATAAATCACTATTCATCTTTCGCTTAGTTAAGAAATAATTTAAGTGTCTTTACTCCTTACTCTCTATGGATACGATACCCACTCACCTGGGATTATTACTTTGACAAACTCGTGCACTTGCGGGGGACCTTGTCAACTCACCTGGATTATGACCATTAAGGTTAGAGGATAGTTGTAGGTTAATGAGATAAACAGCAGTGCTAACAACTTCAGCCCAGAAATGAGAGTCGTCTCTAAGATATGACGATAAGTGCATGAAAAACGTGAGAGGTATACTCATCGCCAGAGTCAAATCGAAAGGTCTTGATAAAGGCAGAGAATTAGGTGTGTAACATAGTAGAAAAAGAGTAATAGATAGACAATAACTGGCTAAAGTAAGGCATAAGATAAAGCAAGGTGAATTAAGTGTAGTCATCTATAAAAAAAACATAATAGTGATGACCATCTTTAGAGACAAAAGAAGCGGGACCCCAAACATCAGAGTGAATAAGCTCAAAAAGAGTAGTAGTCTGAGACACACTCAAATGATAAGGATGTTGGAGCTTCTTACTGAGCTTACATCCAAAACAGACAACATCAGAATGAGGAGAGACAACTCCTAAAACACCATGATGAGTAAGAGACAACATATGAGAAGGACATAAGCGGCAAAATAGCTAGGGTTTCAAGAGGATGTCTTTGGTGAATTCGGGGGTATTCTTCACCAACTATGATAGATCTCTTCTTTCTCATAGCATCAAGGGAGCCTTTGCCGACCTAGCTTCAAAGAGGGATCTTTCAAGATGTTGAGCGATCCATCAAGACCATCATCACGAATTCAAGCGGGTTTTATTTCATGTTTTTCATTGCTTTTCATTGCATTTGTCTTTTCTTTGTAATTTGCACCATGGAGGGCTAAACCATAATAGGTATTTAGGAATGTGAACCCTTGGATCATATCTTTGTATTGATTTATTTTATGTTTTCTTTTAAATCCGAGTTTAATTGTGATTTAATCTTGTTTTCTCATTGCTTGCATGTCATATTAGTCTTGTTATTGATTTATATTAGATGATTTGTTACCTTGGTGAGAGAGAGGTCTCCATTAAGGTTAGAACTCCAAGATTGAAGAGGGTTAAAGGGTGAGTCATGAGATAATAGAGTGTCCCCTTTCCCCTTTGATGAGTGTATCCTATCTCCATATTTCCTAGACTTTATGCAACTATATTTAGTGTGAGGTGTGAGATCTTTCACCTAGAAGTAAGGTTAGGTCTATTCTTAGCAATCAGTTGTACTTTTAGAAATCCCTAGAGTTTATTGAGATCATATGTGGTGTGAGGTGTGAGATTGAGAGATTTCTCTGCCGGGACCTCGTAGAGGACTAGTATTGGTGGCCTGGAGGTAGGGACCAATTATTCTTGGATTACCTCAACTTGATTAACTCAATTTAGAAATATTTAGTATGTCTTGCGCTTCATGTTAGATCCTAGGGAAGCATTGCTTGGGTATCTCATCTTTGTTGATTGAGACTTTCCTTATTTTCACTATTCTTGGCTTGTTTGCGATATCTATACTCTTTTGATTGAGTTCATTTCACTATAATATTGATTCTGACAAGATAACTGAGAAGCGGTTACTACTAATACTTATGTTCCTTGTGGATTCAACGACATGACTCATCGGGTACTTTATTACTTCAATTCATGTGTACTTACGGTACATACATGCAAATTGGTGTTTCAAGCTGGCTAACAGATATAAGATTCATGTATAAATGAGGAACATGAGAATCTGAATGGACTGAGAAAGAAGTAGAGGAGAGATGGCCAGTTGTGGAAACCTGAAGAAGTGTGCCATCAACAGTGTGAAAAAGGGTGATGTGAGAAGGTAAATGGGAATTGTGAAGATAAGTGGCATTAGGGGTCATTGGAGAAAAGCACCAAAGTCAAGAAGCCAGAGAGGACATGAACTACTTGTATGGATAAAGCAACTTGAGTTAAATGCACATCCCAATAGTGGGAGAGAAATCCGCCAGATAGGACTGTTGGAACTTCAAAAATATCACCAACAGCTGATCCGCAAGAGACAATGGAGCAGAAGCCTACACAAAGTGTGCCTGGGGGGAGTGAGGCATTGGAAGAAGAGGTAGAGTAAGTGAAGAAATGCCAAGGCCACTGTAGAGGAAGCCCGGAGGGGGTTCCATTAGCACTAACAAAAAGCATGTCCATAAGCATTTTTGCTTTCTTTGTTTTTTTATTTATTTTTTTAATTTTTTTGTTGATTCACTGTAAAACCAATCATTAGTTAGAGCTGCGAACCATGCACCATCAGCTGTAGGTTTTTGTAAAATATATCTATATATATTAATTATATAGTGGACCCTACTATATGGGCTTTGTCTATTTCAATAGAGAAAAGAATTCAAGTCTAGAAACTTGAATATTGCAGAAATTAAGTTAGGTCATTCGTGTCTTTGTTTGTTTATGTGTGGACCAATTTTTGTGGAGCAAGGTGTAGAGCTTGGAATTTGTTTTAGAGGTTGGTGGTGGTGTGGATGGCCATCCACTGGCCAGTGTGGAGTAGAGATCGGCGACGGGTGTGGGTGATGAAGATCTAAAGGTTTTTTTTAAGATGAAATAAAAGGGATATATATATATATATATATGGGCAAACGTCATCTGCGGACGTTCGTAGAACGTCCGCAGATCAGCACAGTAAGGTTGGACAATTGAGATTGATTTAGTTACTATGCTGAGATTGATTGGATGTTTTAGATTAAAACACTGTGCATCCCACTTTTTACTGTGCTTATGAATAGTGCGCAGTGTTACTATTCATAGAATGGTGTGCAGCCGTTGGATTGAAATCCAATGGCCCATATCAACGTTCACAGATTACGAATCCGTGAACGTGGGCAGAAGATGCATCCTTTCTATATATATATATATATATATATATATATATATATATAATATAGAGAAAGAAAGAGGTTATGAGCTAGTTATCAGGTGGCGCTCTGGTGGACGAGCGGGCAGATTCGGCAGGTGGACGAGTCCTGCAGGTAGGCTAGTTGGGTAGGGCTCACGGTCGAGTGGAGCGCAGGTGTGCAGTAATCGGGCGTGGATGGTTGGCTGGGGCGTGGCAAGCGGACACAGTTGGCGTGAGTAGGAGGGTAGTGGCCAGCACAAGTAGATCCAGTATAGGCAGAGATCAGGGATTTATTAGTTTTGTAAGGGAAAAGAAGGGGGAAAGAGCGAGGGAGGCTGAGTAGTCTGTTGAGCTGGTTTGAGAGAATTATGGTGATAGAGAGATTGCTTACAGCGAAAGAGAGGAGGTCACCAGCAAGGTTTGACGGTGATGGTCGGAGAAAACTAGGCGTCTGATACCATGTTAGAAGAAGAGAGAGAGAGAGATTGGAACAAGTCCTTAAGCTTGAACAAGTATCATTGATGATCTATTTGTTTACATATAGGAACAAATAGATACCATATACATACAAGTATATGTACATCTAACAGATACATATATATATAGGAATATATATACATATACATATACATCTAACAACGTTTATGTTGTGAATTGAACCTCCATCATACACTAATACTACCTGATAGTAATATATTGTGTGTTATGTCATGCTTAGTCCTGCATACTTTGGCACACCTATATAACCTACAACCAAATCCTGCAATTTTCACACACGATGATATGTAAAAGATACTGAGAATCAGAATTGGCAGTTATTGGGAATTGAGCTAACTTTTGATTCATATGAGCAATTGAAGAAAAAATTATAAAGGCCACTACAGTTTGCTATTCCGTAACTCCAGTTATAAACACTTTGTATGAACATCTCTTCAATTTAAGTCATGGATAAAATATCACATAGGAATTTTTTTTCTTTTTCTTTTGGTCCCATGTGTTGTGATTAGTGGGACTTCGTAGCAGCTGGAATGGCAAAAGTAAGATCCAAAGTTTTTAGAAGAGGAGCGGGGTGAATCCACTCAAAGACCCCATGGGACGTCACATGAGCCTCGGTGGAACAAGTGGGGGACGAGGCCGCTCACATGAGCGCTGGAACCACTCGTGCACAACCACTATTCACAACTCCCAGAAATGTGCCATCAGCCGAGAATCGAACTCTCACCACTCGGTGAGAGCTCTATCGGCGACCCGTGTACCAATAGACCTGCAGGTCGTTGGCAGATCCAAAGTTCACACTACAAGCTCAATCAACGTACAAGGCAAAAGAACAACCCAAAAACCAATGCTTTGTGACAAACTATATTATGAAGTACAAAAACACAGTAACAAATTTTAAAACTTGGTATCAAAACAACTTTCCAATAAGTGCTCCCAGGTATCAATATCTCCTTTTTCTTTTCCTACTTCAGACAACATAATAGAATCAAAATTACAATGATGAACTGCTAAAAGACCTGAAATGAGCCAATGACATTTTAATCACTCATGAATGGGTTGGGATGGCTCTTATCAAGCAGTAAACATGTGAATATTTAAACATGTCATGTTTGGTAAATTTTTGTTTTTATTTTTCCTTTTCTCGAATGCTACAAATACTATTTTATCACTGATGAGTACCTATTTGCCCATTTTTATAACTTTGTCAAACACACTTTCCACTCGATTAAAAAATACATAAAAACTTTTCTTGTTATCAGCTATGATCTAATTAGTTGTTGCAATAACCCATACAAAATAGAAAAGTAGACTTTGAATTCCAAAAATATGATAATATAGATTAATAAACGAAATAACAAAAGAATTAATTACAACAATAACTAGGTTATGAAACTCCAAAACTAAGGACTAAAACGAAGAATAATGAAATAAAATAAAAACCAAAGAACCAACATGCTAGCAAAGAGCCACATAACATATATCATTCACAAGGGAACTTTCCCTAAACCAACATGCATTAGAGAATACATACGAACCATTTATCTTAGAAACTACCATATTGAAACATTTAATGGCTATTGCTCAGTGCAGTCAAGCCCAACAAGTGTGACACCAAGCTTGGTCTAGGACCATATTTCACATCTTCTAACCAAGGACAACATGAACTGATGTATACGGTAGACCAAAAAATTAATGCCATTAGACAATAATCATAAATAATAGAAGATATATCTAATCGAATTAATGTCATGTCATCCCAAGATTACTGATGAGAACCAATTCAGTGAAAGTAAACAGTTCATTAAACCATTCCGTAAGAGTCTCCTCATGAGAACATATCTACATCCTTATTTGCACTATATTGTTGCAAGTCCACCATCCAACCAACACATAATTAAGTTTCCTAAAAAATTACATATTTGAGAAAAAAATTGAGACTCAGCCAATTCATACCATCAATGAAAGAACAAGAGGTACTGAAATTGAAATAGAGAAGAACACTCACAGATCCACGACTATCCCATGCAAGCAACTAACCATAACCGACTTGCAAAGGTTCTCACCACCACCTCCACCCCATCTGACAATGCACCATAGGGGTCCAACTGTACCCTTTCTCTAAACCTCACTAGTGCAATCACTGCAAAGCCAATCATCACCACCATCAACACCAAATCCAACCTCAAAAATATACATAAAAAAAAGAACTCATATAGAATACAAAACTAGAATACGTTATCACAAATAAAAAAGTTAATATAAGCTGGAAGATATGGTGACTTCAAAGAATCAGGGCAATGCTGGTCATGACATTACTTGTGCTAAACATGATTTCTTATGCATATATACATGAAGTAGAAGATAAGCAGGTAATTATCACAAATATGCATCCAAACTCAATACCAAAACAACTAAAATATAAGAAATATCTTTTGTAGTAAAACAAAGTCAATATCAAAACTTTAGTACTAATTTTATCACATCCAAATATCCAATTAAATTAAAAATAAAAAAAATTCAAACTAAATAAATATTTACATCAAACAATCATTAGACCTCAATAAAAAAAATGAAATCATAAAAAAATCAACCAAAATTCAAATATCAAAACTATATATATATACAGAGTATGTCTTCCTATAAATATATATATATATTAACCAAATTAAAATTCTCAAATAGAAAGGCATGGAAAATTCCAGCTATGGAAAATTGGAAAATTAAAGCTAGAAATTTACCACAAAAATAGGGTTTTGTGATTGATCTTCAGAGTTTGCTAGATTTGATCAATGGCCAGCCTGATGCTATTTAGAGCTTGCCCATTGCCACCTTTTCACCATTCATCTTCTTCCAAAGCTTCACCAACACCGCCGACACACTTCCATTGTGCCCTAACACTCGAGCATCCACCTCTACCTCATCCTAAGCCATGCCAGCAAAACCATCATGATCACAATAGAGATCTGGAAGAAGAGAGAAGAGATTGGGAAATTGGAAACACATACATACATTCATCCTGGTCGGTGATAGGTAGGTGATGTCCATGTCAACAGAGACCTTGAGTTCCCCTTCTTCAAATAAGATGGCAACAACACCAATGAGATCAATAACGGTGGGCATTGCCCCAAGGATCCATTTCCCATTGGAGACTTGCGGATCATCAAAATCATGGATGAGACTCAAGAAATAGATGAATCGAGAGACACACCAAGAAAGAAGTTTAGAGTATGGACATATAGTGAGGTGCGTGGGAACACTGGAGAGAATGGGAGAAGAGAAAGAGAGAGAGAGAGAGAGAGATTCACTGGAGAGAATTGGGGAACAGGAGAGAGAGAGAGAGAAAGAGAAAGATGGATAAGTCGCGGGAGCGGGAGGTTTAAAATTTGCCACTAATATTTTCCACTACACCTCTCTATTCTTGTAGTGGACTTACATAGCTCTTTGGTGGGTATGGATACCAGTAAAAATGTTGGTAACTTTTTCATGCGGTAATGGACTTGTAATTAGGATGCCTCATGACATGCTTGAGATGCACGGAGTGTATATGGAATGACTAAAGGGTTGTTTGGCATTTTTTTTGTTTTGTTATCAATTTTTTTTTTATAATAAAACATGTTTGGATACAAAAGTTTGTTTCGGAAAGTGAAAAACCACAAGAAAAAAAAAAGTATTGTAAAATTTTGTATTATTTTCTTAATTTATATTTTTATAATTATTATATTTTTTTATATTAGTACACCAAATTAACTTGTATTAGTAAACAAAGTTTTTTTATATATTTTTCTAAGAAATATAAAAACAATGAGATGCCAACTTTTTATAAAATTGTATTAGTGATAAAAAAAAATAAGAACACATAAAATATAGATTTTTTGTGATAGTTAGAAAAGATTTGAAAAGAAAAAATTGAATGAGTTTTCACAAAAGAAAATCTCAAATCTCTAACCATCTTTATCTCAAATTACCTAACTATCTTCAAAATATAGCTTGTCAAATGTTTTTTTTATTTTTTTGTTTCCAAAATTTAAAATTGGCAACAAAAACAAAAAATTGGCAAAAATGCCAAGCAACCCCTAAGTTTATGAAATTATAAAGAAATATGAATAATTTGGGATTTTTCATCGCTATGTGCATAAAAATTTCAAATTTTACCTTATAAAAAATGTAAAATATCTAGATAGTCACCCTAATTATTTGGATATTGCTAATTGGGTCATTGAATAATAAAAAATTTAATTAAATCACCCAACTTTAGAATTACGATAAATTGGGTTATTGGTGCTTAATTTGTTAACAGTGTGCTAAAATGATGGAACATGACACCCATTTTTTCATATATTAGCACTGTTTGTGTGATTACTAAAAATATCATTTTCTCCACCAACAATACCATGTAGCTAGTAATGTCACGTTGAATACCACATCACTAAACATTGCCTATCAGCTTGGTGTCAAATCGGTGACATGTAATACCAACATATCAAAAAATGGATGACATTAACTTCCATGTTAACTCACTGTTAATAGCAAATGTGTTATTGACTACAATAACCACAATTCTTAAGTTGGGTGACGAAATTAAAATTTTTTATTATTCAATGACTCAAATAGAGATACTAGAATAATTGGGTCACTATTTAGGTATTTTACCTATACAAAAACACATCATTTATTGCAGGCAAACATCATACTTTTTATTGATAAAATTCAAAGAGGTGATTTGGGATTTTAATAAACGATGGTTAAGATTCTTCTCAAACTTATACCATATAATCCTTGGCCTTTTTTAACTTTACATCAAACATGGGCAATTTGATTTTTTTCAAAAAATAATTATTTTTTAAATTATGATTCTACCTTTGATTACTTTTTGTACTCTTTTATTAGAGCTTGTCCCATGCATGCGTGACCTATGGCTAGCTTGTGGGATCTTTCAAGGCTCACTAATGTTAGCAAGCCCTTGCTAACATGCCTTATCCCTCGTAAGCTCACCTTACCTCACAAGGGCTGACTAGAGTGGGGCAAGCTTGCTTAGGCCTGCAAGGACTCACTAACGGAAGAGCCCTCCTAATTGGGCTAGCTCACCTCATCCCTTTGAGCTATCACAAGATTGAGTAAGTTAACAAGGTGTTCAGTGAGCCCTTCAAGACTAGACAACCCAGGCAAAGCAAGCTCACTCTGTCCCACAGGGGTTCACCAACGTCATGTCAAGCATATATAGTCCTAAATAGGTCATTAGGGCCCCGAATTATCTCACTTAACTCAAACAAACCATGGAGAGCTCCCCAAGTTTGGAAAAGCCTACACGGCCACAGTGAGCTCACTACTAGGGATGATAATTTTATGGGTTCAATGGGTACACGATCTATCCAAAGCTTAATACAATCTATTTAAAAAACCCTTTTGTGTTTTGGAACAGGTGTGAGATTTAAAATTAAAACTCAAACGTGTTTGGCATTTGACCAATAGATGCCCGAAACTAGAACTTATATATACTCGCTTAGTTCTTTTTACTTGTCACATTTACCATTACTTTCCAAAACTACTCCTATTTAAAACTCTCCAAAGTTGATTATATGATTTAATGTTTAGTTGATTTTGACTTATTGAAAATTGCACAAGTATATTAAATGAAATGTCAAATTTAAAAAAATAATTAATGTTACACAAAATTTTTAAACTAATAAGTAAAAATGAATAGATAAAAACTCCAAAATGTGATAAGTAAAAAAGAACGTAGGGAATATATAGATGTATGCATACACATAGTAATTAACTAAATGTTCCACACATATATATAACTTACATCAAACACTTAGTTATAATATATATATATATATATATAATGAAACAGCTTAGTAAAATAAAACAAAATTGTTAAAAATACATGTTGCAATCGTATTCACACAAGCTTTTTTCTTTTGTTTCAAAAATACTATCAAGGGTTTTGTAAAATTATATTTATAATTAGATTATTTTGCTAATACATTATTAATAAATTGATATTTCTATTTGAGAAATACAGACACACATTATGTTAAAATGAAATTTATGACAACTGAAAATTTTTAAATAAAATTTGTAATTAAAATTTTGACTGATTATTGTAAAATATGAAATATTTAGTTAATTATAATTAAATTTATACAAAAAAAAATTAATGTGGGAGTGTGCATATATATTTTTGAGCCTTATGAAACAAGCTAAATCTATTTGAGCTTGTTTTATTAGCCAAATGAACTTACAAGAGCTAAAGCTTGACCGAGCACAAATGGCTTGACAATCTTAAATGTATATCTATAAATATATATTTATTTAATAATATCTTTGTGAATTTTTCACATGCATTAAGTGTTAGGAACTAAGAAACAAAGGAAATAATAAAAAAAACAAACAAAAAAGGAAAAACATAGAGATTTACTTGGTTCACCCAAAGCTAGGGTTGTGTCCACGGCCACCTGCTAATTTTACTATTTTTCTTCCCAAAGACACCCACTTTTTACAAGGATGAATGTAAATATATATATATATATATAAGAGAAAGAAAAAACACTAGTACAGTGGAAATTTTTGCAAAACCCCTCAAAATTTCCAAAAATAAAAACACAACTAGGTGTTAAGTATAATCAGGCTCCACACAACTCAACAATCTCCCACTTAGAGACTAATCTCATCCAAGTTCTTAAGCTTCAAATATTCAAAGAAACACAGCAGAATAATAGACCGGGGATAAAAACTTATAATCATTAGGTGCTCAAACCAACTGAAGCTTTGCATAGCTTCAGTTTGTCAATAATAACTACCTTGGTTAACATATCAGCTGGATTTTCACTGCCTGGAATATTCTCAAGAGCCAACACTTTATCTTCTAATAAATTCTGAATGAAATGGTACCGTAACTGTATATGCTTGGTTCTTGAATGAAATGTTGAATTCTTGGCAAGATGAATGGCACTTTGGCTGTTGCTATACAAAATACTATTCTATTGTCTCTTTCCCAATTCTGCCAAAATGTTTTGTAACCAGATCATCTCCTTACTAGCTTCTGTAAGAGCAACATACTCTGCTTCTGTTGTAGAGAGAAAGCAACAACTTTCTGCAATTGAGAAATCCAACTAACTATAGTGCCATTTAATGTATAGATGTACCATTTATTACTCTTCCTGTTATCTATATCTCCAGCAAAATTAGCATCTACATAACCCTGTAGTTTCAAACTTGCACCTGTGAGAAAAAAATACATATATCTAGTGAGCCCTTAAGATATCTTAGAATCCACTTAAATGCTTCCCAATGTTGCTTTCTAGGCCTACTCATTAATCTACTCACAACTCCTACTGCATGTGTATTGTTTGCCCATGTACACACCATAGCATACCTCAAGCTGCCAATAGCTGAGGCATAGGGCACCTTCCTCATGTAATCCTTTTCTTCTTCTATCTTTGGTGCCTTTTCTTTGCTCAATTTGAGATGACTATGCAAGGTGTGCTTAGAGATTTGGCTTCATTCATATTGAATATGCTAAGAACTTTCTTCAAATACTCTGACTATGAAAGCTTCAATGTACCATTAGCCTTATTTCTAATGTTTCTCATACCAAGGATTTGATTTTCAGCTTCCAAATCCTTCATTGCAAACTATTTTGACAATTGTTTCTTCAGATAATCAATCTCCTCAATGCTAGACCTTGCAATGAGCATATCATCTACATAGACCATTAAGATGATATAGGAATTATCAAAGAACTTGATATAGCAACAGTAATCAGCTTCACATCTCTTAATCTCAATTTTATGCATAAAACTATCAAATTTCTTATACCACTATCTTGGAGCTTGTTTCAGGCCATACAGGCTCTATCTCAGTTTGCAGATTTAATTCTCTTATCCTTGAACAATGAACCCTTCTGGTTAAAGCATGTAATGTCTTCATCTAAGTCACCATGAAGAAATGTTATCTTCATACCTAACTGCTCAAGATGTAAATTCTTTGTAGCTACAATTCCAAGCACCAGTCTAACCATTGATATCTTTACAACTGGAGAAAATATCTCTATATAGTTAATGCCTTCCTTCTTCTGGAACCCTTTAACTTCTAATTTGGCCTTGTATCATTTACTACCATCATGATCATTCTTTATTCTGTATACCCACTTGCTGTGCAAAGCCTTCTTAGTTGCTGCAACTCAGTCAATTCCCATGTTTGATTCCTCAACAAGGAATTCATCTTATCCTTCATGGCTAACTCCTACTTGCTTGAATTCTTATCTTGCAAAGCTTCATCATAACACTATGGTTCACCACCATCAGTCAGCAAAAGATAATCTAGTGATGGTGAATAATGTTGACGAGGTTTAATGTTCCTTAAGGATCTGTGAACTTCAGCTACTGGTGTACTTTGATCAACCTGTGAATATGCCTTCTCCTTATCTTCTTCACTCATTTTCTGAACAGTACTTTTGGTTAATTCGTCTAAGTTGACAAACTCAGATTTCTTTAGATCTGTGACATCTAATAGTATGGTTGACTTGTCCTGGTACATAACCTGTTCATTGAATATCACATTTCTGCTTCTAATGATTTTTCTGTTTTGTTAATCCCAAAACCTATAACCAAATTTCTCATCACCAAAGCCAATGAAAAAACATCTTTTAGACTTTGCATCAAGTTTATTAGAGCATCAAAATCAATGTGAACACAAGATACACACCCAAAAAACTTTTAGATGTGATAACTTCACTTCTTTACCACTCCAAACCTCCTCAAGAATTCTAACCTCTATAGGAACTGATGGTCCTCAATTTATTAAGTAAGTTGTAGTGCTAATAGTATCAGCCCAAAAAACTTTTGGCAGCCCAGCATGTAGCCTCATACACCTAGCATGCTCATTGAGAGTTCTGTTCATGCACTCTGCCACACAATTCTTCTGTGATGTCCTAGGAATAGTCTTCTCCATCTTAATTCCTTTTATAGCACAATACTCACTAAACCCTCCATCTACGTACTCTCCTCCATTATCTAATCTCAAGCATTTTACTTTTAAACTTGTTTCTATCTCAACCATGGCTCTCCACTTCTTAAAAGTCTCAAATAAATCTGATTTATTTTTCAAGAAATAAACTCACACCTTTCTGCTTGAGTCATCAATAAAAGTTACGTAGTATCTTGAACCTCCAAGTGATGCAATCTGTGAATGTCCCCACAAATCAGTGTGCACTAATTCCAATTTTTTAGCCTTCGGAGTCCTACCAGTTTTCAAGAATCTCACCTTTCTTTGCTTTCCCAAGATGCAACTTTCACACATGTCAAAATCAATATGCTTTATTTCTAGTAGCTTTCCCCTTGACAACAACATCTTCGATTCTTTCCCACTTATGTGACCAAGCCTACAGTGCCATAGGCTTGCATCAATACTTGTTTCAATAACTACAACTGTATCTCTTGGACATGAGGGCATATATAGAGTGCCAGTCTTTTTTCCACAAGGCAATACTCTGGCTCGTTTTTTAACCTTCCATATACCACCAGCAAACAGGATTGTATGGCCTTCATCATTAAGCTGTCTAACAAGAATTAGATTCCTCCTCACGTCTAGAATATATTGAACCTTCTCTAATAAGCAGATGAATCTATCGGGCGATGATATCCTGACTTTTCCCACACCCACAACATCCAAGGCTGAACCATCAGCCAAGTACACCTTTCCAAAATCACCTGTAGTGTAATTTTATTTGATTTGTGATAGTGTTGACCTCATTCAGGTGTTGTGCTACTGATGCGTTCTCTGCCATCTTCAAATTGAACAATGTCTTCATCACATACACCTTGTTATTTGTCGACGGCTTTTCATAAATACCAGACAACACCTTCATCAGATGTACTGTGGTCTTCTCCTTCACAACATTATGTGCAATAGACCTTGAAAAAGTTAATCTGATAACTCCCAGTACCTATCTATCAATAAGTACCCAATCCTTAGCCTTCGTTGTCTCAGGTTTTAACCCCAAGAGAGATAGATGTAATTTCATTGCATGTAAATACTCTTCAATCCACGTCCTCCAATGAGCCAAGTTTGTGCCATCAAACTTTTCTACTCCAGATGCCTTTCCTACTTCCTCTGCCATTGCTCCCACTAAAAACCAAAAAACCTTGCTCTGGTACCAATAGTTAGGAACAAAGAAACAAAGGCAATAATAAAAGAAAACAAGCAAAAATGTAAAAACACAAAGATTTACATTGTTCACCCCAAACTAGGTCTACGCCCACGGCCGACTGCTGATTTCACTATTTTTCTTCCCAAAAACACCCACTTTTTACAAGGATGAATATATAAATATATATATATATATATATAGATATATATATATATATATATATATATATATATATATAAGAGAGAAAAAAACCTAGTATAGTGGAAATTTTTGCAAAAGCCCCTCAAAATTTCCAAAAATAAAAATGTGACGGGGTGTTCAGTCTGATCAGGCTCCACACAACTCAACATTATGAAGAATAAAAAAAAATAATCATGAATCTAAGAAGGTGCAAGCAAGATTCTTAAAATATGAAGTACAATGCTCGACTGCAATGTATATAAATCATATCCACATCTTAACCTGGTCGTTTTTAAAAATGTGAGAAAGAAATTACATATTTTGGTTTAGCTATATTGTACATCAAATTATGGGTGAAATTTAACATTTACTATAAACACTTGTTAAAGCAGATTGAATAGGAGAAAAGAGCAAGAAATATGTGATGTTTCCATAAATAGTTTCTTAAAAATCATAACTAATTCACAAGATACCATACATAACTAAGTTGAATAGAAATTGATTAGAAAGATAGATACAACTAGATTAACATTTAATGCAACTAATAAAAAAATTATTGAGTATTAACCAAAATAGAAATCAAACATTTCAATAATTTAGCTCTTAATAGCAAGTGATAATAACTACGAAAGAAAATCAAGTTATAATCACCAAAATAGTCCCTATACTTTTCTCTTCCTCCCTTTTGGTCCCTCTACTCAGAAATGCTCCAGACTAGTCCCTTTACTTTTGAAAATGTGCCCACTTAGTTACAAATGCTCCTAAGTAGTCCGTCTATTTTTAAAAATGTGCCCACTTAGTCCCTCTAATTGGGCCATTTTAAAAGTAGAGGGACTAGTTGAGAGCATTTCTAACTAAATGAACACATTTTCAAAAGTAGAGGGACTAGTCTAGAGCATTTCTGAGTAAAGGGACCAAAACATAAAAGATCTAACAAAATGGCACCATTGGTTTCCACTGCTCATGGCTAAAAAAATGGAATAATGTTGGAAGTCTAAGTGAAAATCTACAATTTTTTAAAAAGACATGTATTTGGTATAATACCCTAATTGGTCCCTCTACTTTTCTCTCTCTTCCTTTTTAGTCATTTTAATCAGAAATGCTACCAACTAGTCCCTCTTCTTTTGAAAATGTGGCCATTTAGTTAGAAATGCTTCCAACTAGTCACTCTACTTTTAAAAATGCACCCACTTAGTCCCTCTAATTGGTCCATTTTTAAAAATAGAGGGACTAGTTAGGAGTATTTTTAACTAAATGGACACATTTTCAAAACTAGATGGACTAGTCGGGAGCATTTTTGAGTAGAGGGACCAAAAGGGAAAAGAGAAAAGTACATGAACTATTTTGGTGATTATACCCAAGTATTTTAAGAACCACGAAAGAGTATTGACCAAAAGAAAACAAAAAAGTTCAATAAAATATTTAGGTAACTTAAATGACATATTAAGTTAATTCTCAATCAAATATGAAATATAAAAATAAAGGACCATAGGAGTTCAAAACTCAATAATTAATGAAAGAAATCATATTATAACGAAACAAACTAGTAGCACATCTTGCATTTAAGTAAAAGCATTCCAACTTCATTTGCAAGTGAAGAAGTTTACAATGAGGCCTAATACTAGCAATAATGAATTAACTGAAACAATAATCAAAGGGTCAAAACAAGACCTACAATAAATACTAACCTTGACATGTCCATCAATGCTCAATTGGTGACCTAAATCCGTTGTAGAAATTCTATTAGAGAAAATTATCTTGCAAGACCACAATATTTTCTATAACAACAAACGGCAAACACTCCAATATTCATTAAATAAAATCTAAATAGAACAACACTAACAACTTTTAAACACCAATGCACTCTACGTAGTAATAATAGCAACGTCCAAATAGCAACTGTACATGCGAATTGATTATCATACCAGAAAATGGGGAAAGCGCCATTCCCAATAACTAATTGAATACAAGTTTAAGTAATTGAATATAAGTCATGAACTAAGTGAGAGAACTTTGGATACTTAAGCAAAAGGAAGAATTTCCTTTATAGTGATTGAGGTATGGATTCCAAGTTAGCTTTATAAAAAGAAAATTGAATTGAATCATTTGGAAAATGCACCGGGAATACTCATACCACCATTCCGCCATCATTTACAAAGAACAACATTAGTAAGTATCTCAACATTAAGTTCTCCAATCTTTGATCAAGTGGTTTGCATAAGCACCCCTAATTTACTAACTGATGATTGGGCTTATTGATGTTTATGCCCCACCAAAGAATATCACTTCTAACACAGTCTCTTCTAATATAGTCAATAGATTTTTCAACCCAAATGGTCATCCAAAATCTTGGTATGTGATAAAATACATGTGTTTGAGCATTGGACATATAATATGTTGTGTTTTATTGGGTCTTTAGGTCTTATCATGTACATAGGAAGTTGCGCTTATGTGGCACATAGCATGTAAACCTCCTGCTGAAGATCCCTGTGAAGAAAAGCATTCTTCACATCAAGCTGAAAGAGAGACCATCGTCGAACACCAGCTACAGCAATAAGCGCTCGAATGGTAGTCATATGAGCCACGGGAGCAAAAGTCTCATCATAATCACGTCTTTGCTCCTGGTGAAAACTACAAGCCACAAGACAAGCCTTATACCGTTCTACAAAACCGTTAGAGTGAGTCTTGACTTTATAGACCCACTTGCAGGTAATAAGAATAGCACCAGGAGGAGGGGGAACCAAATCCCATGTAGAGGTGCGCTTAAGCGCCTCAAACTCAGCAGACATAGAAGCCCTGCCACTGTGTATTTGACAGATCTCTCAGAAGAAAAATGGCTCTAGAGGGCCATTGGAGGGAGAAATAGGTAGGTCTAGAAGCTGAGAGGCAAGATTATGGTAATCAAGGGGATGACGATCACGAAGAGGATAGCGACGTGCAGGGGGATCATCCACAGAGATCACATCAGAGGAAGCCTTTGGCGCCGAGGGTGATTACTCAGGAAGAGGAGGAGCGGGAATAGAAACCTGGACAGGAGGGTCAACAGTCAACGGTGAAACAGATGGAGGAGAGGATGGACGAGATACAGGTAGAGATGGAGACAGAGAAGGTGGTGAGGACACGATGAGAAACTGAATGTCAGTTGATGTAGTAGAAGGTGAGAAGAAGTGGAAGGGGAAAGGATAAAGAAAGGATGATCCTCAACAAAAAAGACATCATGCGAGGTACAGAAGCGACGTGCAACAGGATCATAACACCGATAGCCTTTGTGCACATGAATATAACCAAGGAAGATACAAGAAACAGACTGAGCAGAAAGTTTAGTCCACTCTCGAGGCAAGAGAAGACAGACGAGAACCACTAGGATGGCCAAGCCGATGATGCCACTGATGGAAACGAACAGTAGAAAAACAATAAACAGAGGCCACTAGTAACATAGAGGAGGACCGAAGACGAAGATGATCGAGCACATACACCCCACTATGGCGATGGCCAGCTCCAATGAGGGTCCCTATAAGACGATCCTGCACATGACAACCAAGCTCATAAAAAATAACAAGATAGCTATGAGAAGTGAGCTGGCTAGTAGAAAAAGGTTCATGGAGAGCTGGGGTACAAAGACAACATCAGGAATATGAAAATGAGTGGTGTGTAAGAGGCCACGATTAGGGACAGGGAGAGTAGTGCCATTAGCGATAATGACACAAAGATCAGAGGAAAAGGGGTGAAGATAGTGAAGATGGGTAGCATCATAGATCATATGAAAAGAAGCTCCAGAGTTAAGCAACCAAGAGGATGAAGAAATACCTATAGGGACAGAGGCGACTGATGGGTGAGTGGAGGCATCTGAGGCATCCTGAGTGAGTACTAGGGCCGAAGAGGGAGAAATCGACTCGGAAAGTCATCGAATAAGTCGTCCGAAACCGCCGAAAGAACAACGGACCACCCTGAGTAGCAGAGGGTGGGGTGGGGGCTGTGCGCTGCTGTGCTGTCAGCTAAGCCCGCTGTAGCTTGCAACACTTAGTACTAACATGGCCAAGAGCATGACAGTAATGATACCGAACTGACCGTCGATGGGGTGCACTAGAAACCGATCCTTAAGACTGAGAAAGAGGATGAACAGGAGCGCTAAGATTAGGAGACGACATCAAAGGAGCAATGGTCGGCACTCGGTTCTGCTGGGGAGCAGCAAGAACAGAGTGAGGAGCAGCAGGTGGTGGAACCACATCTAAGGACCAAAGACGAGTCTCCTCACAGCAGTCACGTATGGCGTAGTATCACCAGCGCACTGAGGTGTAACCCGTGCGAAAGAGTCGAGCACGAACTACCTCGAACTCAGGCCGAAGACGCATGAGAAACTCATAAATGCGAAGATAATTGGGATCCTGAGCAATACAAGACACTGGGAACAGCTCAGAGAAGGAGAAGGGGTCATCTCATCATACTAATGCCATAAATCACTGAGCACAGCAAAGAAATCCAAGATAGAGTTCTCATGGTGATAGGTAGAGGTGAGAGCCTATAGCAAGGAGTAGCGCAACGCCAGACTGGAAGGAAGATAGAGTGTGCACAGATGATCCCAAATCGCCTTAGCTGTAGAAAGATCACAAACAGGCAAACAAATAGGAAGCTCACAGGACTGACAGATAATAGAAATGGTACGAGCATCATCCTCAGTCCACATGAGCAAGTCAGCATATGGGGAAAAGGATGCACTGGTAATTATAGACGAAGAGGTGCTGGAAGAGGCGATAGTAGAAGAAACCGGAGGTGGACGGGTGCCATCAACATGATCCCAAAGATTAAGTCCGCGAAGTTGTACACGTAAAGTGGAAAACCATGCTTTATAATTCTTGCCATTAAGCATGACGTCCACCTTTTGTAGATAAGAAACCTGGGCAGAGGCCATGGAGTACCTGTAGAAAACATGAGACGCATGGGAAAAGAGCCCAAGAAGAAAGCACCGCGGGGGCTGACGACGGCGAGCGGCACTCGGAAAGAAAAAAGAAAAAAAATAGGTTTAGGAGAACCTCTCTGATACCATATTAGGTGGAAAAGATCACAAGCTTTCATATATCAGAAACTACAATATACAAGATATATATAGATACACAGGTATATGAATATGGTAGCTATACAAATATAGATATACAGTTGTATACACAGCTGTATTCCCTAACAATTAGCACATCATGGAGTCTCTATATTGTTATGATCCCCATTTTTGTTGGATCTATTGTTGCACATTCATCAACAATATATAAACAAAACCTAAACTCTGAGTTTGGTATGGGTTCTTTCTCCCATCATATTTCTTTAGTTTTTCTTTATGATATCGAAGATAGGTTGCTTAAATTTAGAATCAAATATATGATCCTTTCATAGCTCCATCGCATCATGTCGACTTTAAGCACAGTGACGAGCTGGTCCTGCCGGTGCACCATGACTGCTCCCAACTCCAGCTTTCGGGTATCTTGTCAATGTTAAGCTGACGAGAGACAATTACCTCCTATAGAAGATGCAGATCCTGCCTTACCTACTTAGCAAGTAGCTTCTCATCTTTGTGGATGGTATTGTGGAGTGTCCACCTCAAACCACAAGATGATGAGTAAAGCCAGAGCCATCACCACCATGGTGAACTCGGCGTACACGTAGTGGCTGTAGTAGGATTAGATGGTACTAAGTGCTCTACTTTCATCTCTTTCAAGTGAAATGCTCGGCTGGGTACTATTTTTAACCATATCCAGGGAGGTTTGGGTAACTCTGGAGCAGATGTTTTCATCTGTGTCTAGGGCTAGAGTTATTTAGATCTTGCATGTAGCTCACATCATTAAAGAGAAATGATATGTCAATGATGGATTACTTTCACAAAGTGAAGAATTTAGCTGACACTATATCGGCCATTGGTCAATGACTCCCATACAAGGAGATTGTGTCATATATGCTTACAGGGCTTGACTCTAATTATGATTCATTGGTGACCTCAATCATTACCAGAGCCGATGCAATAACACTTACTGACCTTTATGCTCACATGTTTCACTAGTGGTCATGGTGGCCCGTCCTTTGGCCATTGCCAAGGATGAGGTAATGATAGCAGGAATAATGGAGGGATCAACAACAAAAACGGCAATAATGTCTCTCAAGGGAATTGTCCTACTTGCCAGATGTGCGGCAAGTTTGGACACTCTATGATCAAATGCTACCATAGGTTTGATCATACTTACAAGGCTGATAAAGGCCACACAGTTGCAATGGTGAGAACTCCTTCTTACTCAGTTGATACCAATTGGTATACTGACAGCAGCACAACTGATCATGGTACCGCTGATTTGGATCGCATCTCCATCAGTGAGAAGTACTAGGGAAAGGAATAAGTTCAAGTAGCAAATGGTATAGGTCTGTATATTCTTCACACTGGTCATTCTTTAATTCCAACTTCCTTCATATCTCTAAAGCTTTTCAATATTCTACATGTTCCAAATATCTCTAAGAATCTTATATCTGTGCATCGATTCACTGCTAATAAAATATATTTTCTAGAGTTTCACCCTACTCATTTCTCTGTCAAAGATTAGGCCACGGGAAGTCTTCTTCTTCAAGGCAAATGTGAAGGTGGTTTATACCCCTTGCCTACTAGGAGCATTACCTTGAATAAGAGAACTCTGTCTAGTGTCAAGATGCCTCAGGATCTGTGGCATTGCAAGCTTGGCCATTATTCTCCTTCGATCATTCGGCGTGTTCTCCATGATAATAATCTCTCTTTTTTTGTTTCTTCAAATAACAATGATAGTCTTATTTGTAATGCCTGTCAACAAGCAAAATGTCACCAATTGCCTTTTCCTTTATCTACTAGTGTTTCTTTTGCTCCTCTGAACCTCATATTCTCTGATATGTGGGGACCCACTGTTACTTATATTAGCTTTATAGATTACTTAAGCAAGTTTATAAATATTATATTCGCAAGTTTACTTACATGTGGGGACCCACTAAGTCTCCTATTTTTCTTCCTATTTTTCCTACAGCTATATCCTCATTGATTCTATTACATATACTGCTCCTGGAAGTGATAAAGACCATGTTTTGGGGAACACCTACACTGATTCTATTATATGTACTTCTCATGTTAATAACATTGTTGCAGATCATGACACACCAGCAGCTGATGCATCACCAATTATTACTACACTTTCTTCTACAACTAACGATTATCTTATTTAGCACAAAATGTACACTCGCCTACAAGATAATATTCTATAGCTGAAGCAATATACTAATGGGATGATTCATTATGATCTCTCCAAGCATCGAGTTTTCACTGTCACTACAATAGCAACATCTGAGCCAAGGAATTACACAAAAGCTCTGAATTCTAAAACTTGTTGCACTGTAATGCATGAAGAATATATGGCTCTTCTCCGAGGCAAAACATGGTGACTAGTTACAGCTAGACCAAGGATCAATCTTATTGATTGTAAATGGGTCTACAAGATTAAAAGGAAATAAGATGGCATTATTAACAGGTATAAGGCCAGATTAGTTTCAAAGGGCTCTAAGTAATGCTATGGGTACTACACCATTTTTAATTTTTAGCAGTGGATTTCCTGAGGGGTTTTTTAAAAACCCACCTCATTAACCGTGTAATTTTTTTTTTATAGTAACCTATATAGCCGATTAACAAAAAACTCTTCTACTTTAAGTGAAAAAAAAAATCACTCACTCACACACACACACACACTCTCTCTCTCTCTCTCTCTAGCACTCACTCACACTCTTAAATTTCTCTCTCCCCAGTACTCATCACACTCTCTAAAAACCTCCGATCACCTCCCGATTGCCTCCTGGCCATCGGAATACAAAGCATTGGATCTCCTCTCCGATCACCTCCCAACCGTTGGTTGCTAAACTTTGCCGCACCAACGCCGGAGACCCTCCTGTCATTCTCTGGTTGCTGATCTTCTCCCCAATCAAATTGGTGTAGAAAGTTCCATTCAAATTGGTGTTCTTTAACCTTTCAAACCTACTATTAGTGATTCAATCCCTCATTCGTTGTCCTAATCTGCTTGCCCGAATCGAGGTATCTAATTTCTGATTTCTTGTTCTATATGATGAGATATATGCAGAATTCTACTCAGAACTTGTGTGGATGACAAATCAACTTGAGTGCTATACATCTTGTGCTCAGTTGACTTGGTTATAGAGTCGACTACTCATCTGCATCGATTCATTAAGGAATGTATGCTTTCGATTGGACTTCACCGAATCCTCGTTTGTGGAGGCCGATTGGACACTATCTTTTTGTTTGTTGCTTGTTGTTATTTCTTTTGTAATCGTGTCAACATCTCTCGCCTGGAATGTTGCTCTTCCTTTCTCTATATATGTTGTTGTATTGCCTTTGCTAATGTTAAGTTGAATTCATGAAGAATTAATCGACTCCATGTCTTCTTTCTTCAATCTATTGACTACATCAAAGAGAGTGTGAGGCTTGAGAGTGATCCCAGTTACCATCATCGGTGGTATCGGAGAATTTGGTAACAATGTCGACTGGTTCTTCGAATGCTTCTCAACCTAATGTTCTACTCTTCAGGGGAGAGAACTATAATCTATGGAGTTTGAAGATGAAGGCTGTCTTCAGATCAAAAGACCTATGGAGTATAGTTGAGAAGGGGGTAGCTGAAGAACCTGACAACAATCGTCTCACAGAAATCATGAAGAAAGATGCAAAAGCTGTTTGTCTGATTCAACAGAACCTGGATGATCGAGTTCTTCTTCGAATCATAGAGGCAAAAACAGCGAAGCAGGCATGGGATATGCTGAAGACTCACTATCAAGGAAACACCAACAATATCACTGTAAGACTTCACTCCTTGCATCGTGAACTCGATGCAACTAAGATGAAGCATGGAGAGAAGATTGAAGATTATATTACAAGAGTGCTTGATGTCGTCTACCAGATTAAGATGCTTGGAGAAGAGTTCCCAGACAAGACGGTGGTAACAAAGATTCTCAGAAGCTTGACCCCCAGATTCACAAATGTTGTCTCTTCCATTGTTGAAGCTAAGGACCTCAATACCCTCGCAATTGATGCTCTCTGTGGCTCACTTCGGAGCCATGAATCCATTCTGAATAATGCAGGTGACCAAGATGAAGACAAGGCACTGTATGTGAGGACCACTCCATCATGTTATCATTTCAATAGAGGAGGAAGAGGTCGTGGACGTGGTGGCTTTAACAGAGGGAGAGGAAGAGGACGAGGGCGAGGAAGGAACTCAGACATCTTTCACCATGCCGACAACTCAAGACAAAGACAAGAATGTGCAGTTGTTTCATCTCGTAGAAAAATTTGGACATGTTAAATCACAATGCTGGTATAGAAGTAAAGAAGCAAACATAACAGAAGAAGCAAAGGAGCAAGATGAAGGTCTTCTTTTATGGCAAGCAATCGAAAACTAGAAGTGAAGAAGGAGTGAAGTGGCTCATTTCACGATGGGTTGTTCTAACCACATGTCAGGCGATCGAAGGTTATTCAAGAACCTGGAAAGCACACCTCAAATGATAACATCCGACTTGGAGATGGCAACTTACTTCAGGTTGCAGGAATTGGTACAGTAATTCTTCAGGCCAATTCTGGAAAGAATCATATACTCACTAATGTACAGTTTGTACCAAATTGGCACATAACCTACTGAGTGTAGGTCAGCTTATGAGCTCTGGATACAAGGTGGAATTCACTGATGGAGAATGTATTGTGAAAGAAGTTCAATCTAACACACAAGTGGCCAGAATTCCTATGACCTCTCATAGGTTGTTCCCACTAGAAGCAGATGATGTGCTTGCTGCTCATGTTGTACAGAGAGATGAAGATCTCTCAACTCTCTGGCACAGAAGGTATGGCCACCTTAATAAGAGAAGCCTGAACTATCTCAATGAACATAAGTTGGTTGATGGTCTCCCCACCATCACCCATATACAACCATGTGAGGCATGTGCTCTTGGAAAACAAGCTCATCGTGCATTTCCAAAAGGGCAGGCATATAGAGCAACAACCCCACTCGAGCTTGTGCACGGAGATCTAGTTGGGCCAATGCAGACCCCATCCTATGGAGGTAACCTTTACTTCTTTCTCCTAATTGATGATTTTTCGAGACACAGCTGGGTCTATTTTCTTCAATACAAGAATGAAGCTTTACAGAAGTTCAAAGTTTTTAAGCTTGCTGTTGAGAAGCAATATTCAACTCCGGTGAAGGCCTTCCGCTCAGACCGAGGAAGAGAGTTCACCTCCGGCGCCTTCAGAGCATTCTGTGAAGAAACTGGAATAAAGCACCAACTCACTGCACCCCGAACGCCGCGTAGGCACGGCGTCGCTGAGCGACAAATTGCACCGTAACGGAGATGGCCAGAACCATGTTGAAAGATGCTTGTTTGCCTACAGAACTCTGGGCCGATGCTGTGGCGACTGCTGTGCATGTAATCAATCGATCGCCAACGGTTGCATTGGAGAAGCTGACCGCGTATGAAGCATTGACTCGCCGGAAGCCCAAGGTTGATCACCTACGAGTATTCGGATGTGTTTGTTATGCTCTGGTTGATCGTCAACAAAGACAGAAGATGGATGCCAAGTCAGTTAAGTTGGTGTTTATTGGCTATTCTGAAGATTCGAAAGCTTACAGGTGTTTCAATCCTGTGACAAAGAAAGTCCACATCAGCCGTGAAGTTACCTTCTTCGAAGAGAAACTATGGGATTGGAGGAACGATCGTCGAATCGGATGCAAGAGCTTTCGGCCAATTGCCCGGCATGGAAAGTGAGTTAGTTAATACCGGTTCATTTGAAACTCAGCCGTCCGATCCATCTTTTGAACGGTCAGATGACTCTCATAATTCCAGAGAAGATATAGAACCTCAATCATCGTCTACAACCTCGCCTCCAGCTCCTGAGAGGTATAGACACTTGGAAGATATTTATAATTGTTCCTTTGCACTAACTGCTGCAGATCCTAGCACATTTGAAGAAGCATCAAAGCATGGGGGGTGGATGGCTGCCATGAGAGATGAAATGGAGTCCATTCAAAACAATCAGACTTGGTATCTCACTGCTCTACCAGAAGGGAAGAAGGTGATAGGTCTAAAATGGATTTACAAAACCAAACTAAATCCAGATGGGTCAGAGCTCAGGAAGAAAGCAAGAATTGTTGCTAAAGGATTTGCACAGCAGGAAGGCATTGATTTCACTGAAGTCTTTTCTCCTGTGGCGCGAATGGAGACTGTGCGCGTGTTCATGGCTGTTGGAGCTCAAAGAAATTGGCAAATATTTCAGCTAGATGTCAAGACGGCATTCCTGAATGGGGACATATCCGAAGAGGTATATGTAAGCCAACCAGAGGGTTACATAGTCAAAGGAAAAGAGCAACTTGTCTATAAGCTTCGAAAGGCTCTCTATGGTCTTCGCCAAGCACCTAGAGCTTGGTAAGAGCGCATAGATCAAGAGTTCATTCAAATGGGTTTCACTCGAAGCATCAATGAGCCCACAATTTACACAAAATTTAGAGGAAATTCTGAAATTCTCATACTATGTATCTATGTAGACGATATTCTCTACATGGGTTCCTCTGTTGAGATGCTGAGTGAATTCAAGGAGAAAATGTTGAGAACCTTTGAAATGACTGACCTTGGTTGTCTGAGATATTTCCTAGGCCTAGAAGTTGTTCAATCCAACGAAGGCCTATTTGTTTCTCAACAAAAATATGCTGAAGACTTACTCAAAAAGACTGGGATGCTGAATTGCAGAAAATTCTCAACTCCTATGAATGCAAATGATAAGCTAAGCTTGGAAGATAGTTCAGGGAAAACAGATCCAGTTCGGTATAGAAAGGTTGTAGGAAGTCTCCTCTACCGTACTCATACCAGACCTGATCTGGTATTTGCTGTTGGGATTGTCTCAAGGTTCATGCAATCACCCTCCTTGCATCATTTTGGCACTGTAAAGAGAATCCTACACTATGTTGCAGGAACAATTGGTCATGGTCTCATGTATACAAATTCTGAAGAATTGAAGCTTTGTGTCTTTACTGATAGTGACTGGGGAGGTGCAACTGATGATCGAAGAAGCACATCGGGTTGGTGCTTCTCTCTTGGGTCAGCTGCTGTGGCATGGAGTTCAAAGAAACAATTGATCACAGCTCTCTCAAGCACAGAGGCGGAATACATTGCTGCTACCTCTGCTGCTTGTGAGGCCGTGTGGCTTCGACGTTTATTATCTGACTTTGGTATGAAGTTCACTGAGCCAACGGTGATTCAATGTGACAACAAGTCTGCTATTTTGATAACTCAGAATCCTACCATGCATGGCCGCACAAAGCACATTGACACTAGGTTTCATTTCATTAGAGACTTGGTGTGCAATGGTGAGATCAGTGTGGTTTATTGTAGTACAAATGAACAAGTTGCTGATATCTTTACAAAGGCCCTTCCAAGTTGCAAATTTGAGTATTTTTAGAGAAGCTTTTAGGAGTTACAAGTCTCGCGAGTAAGGGGAGGATGATGAGATATCTGCGAATTCTACTCGAGAACTTGTGTGGATGACAAATCAACTTGAGTGCTATACATCTTGTGCTCGATTGACTTGGTCATAGAGTCGACTACTACCTGATCTTGATTCATTAAGGAATGTATCTTGATTGGACTTCACCGAATCCTGCTGTGGAGGCTGATTGGACACTATCTTTTTGTTTGTTGCTTGTTGTTATTTCTTTTGTAATCGTGTCAACATCTCTGCTGGAATGTTGCTCTTCCTTTCTCTATATATGTTGTTGTATTGCCTTTGCTAATGTTAAGTTGAATTCATGAAGAATTAATCTGACTTCATGTTTTCTTCTTCAATCTATTGACTACATCAAAGAGAGTGTGAGGCTTGAGAGTGATCCTGGTTACCATCATCACTATAGAGCCAGTTTTCTTCGCTTCTCATTAATCTAGGGTTTGTTAGGTTTTTGAGTTCTGGATGGCAATTTCCTTCTTGGATAGTTGTTCAACTTGTTTCTGTTTGCTTGAATTATGGTCACAATTCTTAATGCTAGGAGCAAACCTCTATTTATTTAGATTCTTGTCACAAATATTATCTCCTAAATCAGGTATTTGATTCATTGGCATAGTCTTGAAGCATATGGAAGCTTAAAGAGTTTAGCAGTAGTGTTGAGGTAAAGGTACACATTACCAGTGGTTGTTCTTATTTCTGTCGATGAATGTGTAATCTGTTCAATCTTTGATATCTGTCTGAATTCTGACCTAGATTAAAAAAGAAAAAAATCTAGGAAAGGAAGTAATTTAACTAGGATAGGCCCATTTCTGTTCAGGATCAGCTATAAACATGAACTGTTATTAGTAAAATGAGCTCAACAAATGTTAGTGTAGTGTGTTACAGTCATGGTGCGTGATATTTATTTGGTAATACTGGATACTCCTATAAGCATTTCTCTTTTTCCATCTAGGCTGGTGCACTTGATAAACTGGAGGTATTCACAAGTTTCAACGGGCCAGATTGTTATGGTCTTCTAAGAAACTCATCAAAGATAAACCGTAGAAAGAATCCATGGAGAGTACCAGACTCATATTCATTTGCATCTGTTGAAATAATTCCCATGTTTGTAGGTGAAACACTTGACTGGCTTCCCTTTAACAATTAAACAACAATGAAGCATGGAAGGAGATAATAACCCCTCCTAAATTATTGTTACTCAATCAAATAAACCTTTGTAGCTATTTCCAATTTTCCTCTCTTGTATTACACCAAATTCTTGGTGGTGATCAAATGTTCCATTAAATAACATGTCAAACCAGGAATGTTGATGAACAATGTTAAGGAACTCATTTAGTCAAAACTACAAATTCTTTGTGCAGTTATCTGTTACTCATTTGTTTGCTGGCTAGAGACTATGAAAAAGCTTTAGATGGTTTTACTCAAATAGTGTTGTTTGATCCTAAAAATGGAGATGCTTGGAATAATATTGCCTGCTTGTAAGTCCCCTCGTTATTTGACTTTTTTGGTGTTTCTAGTGTGTGTGTGCATAATTAAAATCTCATCTCCATCATGTAATTTTGACATTTGCAAAGAGCCTCATTTGCTTTCAGTTTATGGAGTTGTTATTTGTCATTCTTTCAGGGATAATTGGAAAAATGTTTTATTTTATTTTATTTTATTTTTTAATTTATTTGTTTGAGGCATTTTTTTCGAAGCATGGTTTATTTGCAACTTTTGATCATGCTCGTTGAACATATTTTTAAAGCTTTATATGTTGATTGTACAACACCTGGCTCAATCCTCCAGTAACAGTTCAGTGACTGTCTTTAGACAAATCTTTTGCCGGATTTATTTAGTGTATTTTATGTTTAGGAGTTCTTATTTCTTCTAACTTTTCAGTTATAACCTATGAATGGCATGAATTGGTAGGCACTTGAAGAAGAAAAAGACAAAAAAAGCTTACGTCGCTTTCAAGGAAGCACTGAAATTCAAGTATTTGCTGTTAATATTTTATTTTATTATTTTGTTTATAGCAACCCTTCCATAATTAATGATGGATGTTTGTGTACAGGAGGAATCGTTGGGAACTTTGGGTAAATTATAGCAAGGTTGCTTTTGACATAGGTAACATCGGCTAGGTATTTTTTCTTTCTTCATTCCAAACTTACACATTAATAATTTGTTTATTGCATTCCTTTTTTTCTTGCTATCTGAGTAGAAGGGTGTGTGGACTAATTATAAACTATGCCATACATGAGAGATAATTTGCATTGTTTAGAGGATGCAATTTGCTTGACCAACAAAAGTGCTCCTTGATTTATTGAGAAGAGTTTCAGATACATTTTCTTTATAATTGTGTGATGTTCTTGTTGTCACTTGTTTATTCTCCTTTTGCATCCAGATAAATCTCCAGTTTATAATGTGGGTATCTCATCATTGTTTGTGCTTGTGTTGTAGTTTATCACCATACTTTATGTATTGGCAAAATTGTCTTATGTCTTCAACAAGCATTTTTTTTAATGTCCTAATTGTTGTTAATCCAAGCCTTTCATGTTTCCTTGTCATGGCTTTGTTCAGGTGTTTCTCTCATGTTCTTTTTTTATCCTAATATAAGTTTTCCTATCCACAACCCATAAGACTATGTGGGGAAACCTATAAGAATGTTTTTGATAGTTAGGTTATTTTGTAAAAGATTTCACTTCTAAATCTGTTAACCCCTCGATTTGAATATATTGTGCTTCTTGTTTAAACTATTCTAAACATATGCTCTCTTTGGAATTGTAAGGAGGCAATATGTGTATGAAATGTGCATGAGAATAGTGAGCTTCTTGGTTGGTTAATCAGTCACTTTTAATTCATTAAATGGGTAAAAAATTGAACATCTTTATAGAAATTATATGACTGGATGAATGACTGGTTGGTCAATTGAGTTTATTCATGCTAAAACATTAATAACTTTGTAAGGTAGTTTAATTTCACAAGGCTGAAAAGTTTGTTATTATGAGTTTATAATTTTTTACGAGTATTAGGCAAGATGAATTTGGGTTCACTTTTGCAAATTTTTCTCACATACCATATGTAGGGCCATATATCTGTAAGTTTGTTAACAAGTTAGAAAGCATAATCAGCAATGGACCAATGTTTTAGTGGGAACTTACATCATGAAATTCATTCGGTGTAGCAACACAAGCAGCATTATGATAATACTTGCATTTCTTAACGACTCTGTGTTGAGCTTTCTCCACTTCCTGAGGAATTTCCGTAGGAACCTCTCTCCAAAAATGTTGTATATTTCAGATAAGGAAAAAGAAGGTTGAATTTGAAAGAACAAATTAAAGGGATAGGTGTTGTGTGATGGCCAGTCTTTGTGCTTTTTTTATATTGTTGGATGGAGTGATAAGCTGCAGAATTGGAGCATTAAATGGATAATATGGATTATTAACTTTATTTTACCATTCTTTTTATCTCGCTGATCTCTACAGGGCCTGTCCGTACAAATCAACAGCTGTGTTTCAATAATTTTACATAAAAAGTTTGGCAGTAGTAATCTCGATACATTACACAGCGGTGAATTTCTTTGAGTATTAGTCATTAAGAAAAAGTCATGACGAAATCAATGATTATGAGATATCTACTTTGGCCAATGTTTTTTTTCTCTTCCTTTTCCTTTTTCTTCAAATAATAGTTATGATGAGGTGCATTGGAATAAGTACAGTTCCGTGCCGCCAAGTGGTGTGTCATGATCAGCTTGGGAAAGGTAATCATTTGCTTTTGTTTTGATTGATTATGTGAGTAGATATTGTTTTAAAAACTTGGCGAATGTGAAAGCTTGCTCTAAGTCAATGGTTTTGGGGCTTACATTTCCTTACCACTGACATCTATATGTACTATTTGCTGTAATCATGAAATCAAACCTGCATCATTTAAAATTCCATCTCTGTTTTAAAAAATATCTGTGTGATATTATTTTTCCATCCCTAGTTTGTATCTATATTTAAAATTTTTGTGTTATAAACTTGTGGTCTGTTACAATGCTTGTCTAAACAATAATGTAGTTATTTCTCACTGGTTCATTAATTTTGGATGAATTTCATGACAAATGAAGTCATTATTCACGTGAATGTTATCATCTTAAGAAGGATGTTCGAAATGGAGAGTGGTCTTGTTTGCTTGCCAAGTAGTTTGGAAAGGGTGTTTAGATATCTTGAGCATGTCTGTGAATCTTTTGGACAAGGATATATTGGTTTGCTCTTAACCTTTACAGTGCATTCAGTTTGTCGAGTTATACCAGATTTTTTGTCTAGGTATCCTTTGGAGTTGAGGAAGGACAAGCTTACTAAAGAAAAGGTATCATTTCCATTCTTATAGTAATTTTGGCTGTCTTATTAGATTCAGTGTTTCTTTGTTAAATAGTCACCTCAATTGTGCCTTTCTCAGTCAAGATTTTTTTGTAGTAACTCCTTTGCTCCTGTAGGTATGAGGTGCCCAATTAGTAATGCCTGTTGATCCAACTATGAGTAGCTCCTCATACAATTTTTTTTATCCCTTTCAATTATTTTAATCCGCTATTTTTTTCTGTTGGGTTGTCTGAATGAAGCACAGTACTTGAAATTATTTTAGCCTCCTCGAACCAAACTATGATAATGAAGTTCATCGCAAGCTTTTATATGAATTTAGTTGCTGGCTTATTACACTTCAAAATTGGCCTATACTATGTTCACCGGCCTTTCAACACGAGCTTTGTGTGCATGACAATCATATATGGAAAAGAAGAAAATGCTAAAAAAAAGAGAAATGAACTCAAAACAAGTCTCAATTTCTATTGTTTAATGCGTGAGTGTGCTTTGTTCAGAGGAAAAACAAGTCTCAATTTTTATTGTTTCATCATCCGAGTGCTCTGAACCACTTGATCCTCCTATGCTACCTTTGCTATTTGGCTTAAAAAATAAAGCTGGACTTTATATAAAAGATTCAATTTTTTTATGTTTTTGCAGATTTTGGAGAATTCATGCTTAAAGATCGAGAGGGTTGAAGATGAAGAGGATACACGTAGCTTTTTACTTTGTGTAATTAACCCAAAAAATATTTTGTAATGAAAGTACATAAATAGTGTAAAACTCTTTATAATTTGTTATTAATCAAAATATATTACACTTTAGCTCATACCTTATCAATAAAAGTCAATGAAATTGAATTTAGGATATTTTTAATATATTTAAATATTTATGTTTTTTATTTACAGGTTAAACAAATTTATTTATTATTAGTAGGAAAATAAATTAAAATTAATGAACAAATTTAGAAGTGGTTCTAACCGGCTCTAAAAGTAGGAACATATAAGAATTATTAGCTATAAATGGGGTTATAACCACCTCTAAAACTCATGAGGAGTAATGAAAACTTAGTAGCTATAGAGGCGGTTATAATGCCTCTAGCTCTTATAATTTTTAGAGGCGGTTATAACCACCTCTAAAACAATGGAGGGGTAATAAAAACCTAGTAGCTATCGAGACAGTTATAACCACCTCTAAAACTCTATTGAGGGTAATGAAAACTTTGTAGCTATAGAGACGGTAATAACCACCTCTAAAATTATTATGGAGTAATAAAAACTTAGTAGCTATAGGCGGTTATAACCGCTCTCCTCTTTTATTAAAACAACCTAGGCTACCCCCCATTTGTACAAATCACTCCTAAAGTGTAGAGCCCGACAATCAGGCCCAGTTTAAGGCAATTGAAAAAAACAACCCTATACCTATAAGTAGGTTATAAGCAGCTCCATAGGTCATAAGCACATCAAAAACACTTTTAGTGTAGTATCATATTATGGAAAGTTATTACTTTTCATGTAAAGATGGAAGGAATATCTTCAAACAAGATAGAAATATTTCATATCTTCCATTAACAACAATTATCAATTAATATAGTCATTAACATGTTATTCAATATGTTATGATTTGCGAAATTCATTAATTAGCCTTTTATTTTGTGCAATTTTTCATTATTGGTCAATATATATATATTTTCTATATATAGAGAGAGAGAGAGAGAAAGGTAAGCTTTATGGGCGTTTGTGAGATCACATCCATCATGAGTGAGCGGTAACATTAGCTTTGCTCACGATTGTGTGACTCCCAATGATGGGTTAACTAGGTTGAATTAGTTTAATTTTGGTTGGAGCGATTCGGTTGCTCGATGCTGTGCACAGAATTAGTGGATGGTGCATCTTTGTCTTTGTGTTCACATAAGCCAGGGTAGCCTTTCATAAAATAGTGATGCTAGCATTGGATTTCAATTTGACCGATTGATAGCTTGACATTGGGCGATTTCGATTTTACCAGCGTGCAATATATATAGCATATATCGGTGTTAACAAGCAATTAAAATTCCACAAGAGAACCAAGATTGGATGAATTCAATCTTAGCATTAGAAATATTATAAAGAGTATTAGAAAATATAATTAATCCACAGACCATGGCTGTTTGTTGATGCACTGTCATATGTACCACTCAATATAAAGGATTAACTAGTTTTGCATTGTCTTGTACAACAGTCGTAGACGATTGTTTTCGATCTAAAACAGTGGGTACCTCATCATCATTTTAATTAAGGTAGAATAAAGATGTAATTTCAGATGTTCGTAAATCAGGGTTCCAAATATTTATTTTATTTTTCTACCAAAGCAGTCATTTTGTAAAATCGCGAAGTTTTTATTTTAATTGCTATTGATATAATCATTTTATACTTGTCAACAGCTGCGCAAAGTGAGTTGAAAATTTTTATTACGAAGACATTGTATTATCAAACTAAAAGGATTGTGTTTGTTTTGGTAGATATATAAAAGCTACGTATGAATGAAATTCTAAAATTTTTTGAAATCTAAAAGGTGTTGTTTAAGTGGTGAGAATTTTAAGTGAATTCTGGGTGCTCAATAATTTTTAGATTTGTAAGCTATTTAGTAAATTAATTCGTCTCCTTGTGTTGTATTGTAGGAGTCCTGCGTGGTATAACGTGAGGCCAGACTGGAATTAATGAAGATTAAAAAGATGTGTAAAATGTTTGTGATTTCCCATCCCACTACGGTAGTATTGTATTTAAAAAATACTATTTAAAATCTCCTGAATTTGATATATGAAGGAATTATAAGGAATGAAATTTATTGAGGAAGATAAAATGTCAAATAACAAGCGAGACAAATTTAAAGAAGAAGAAGAATCCTTTAAAGATGAGTGCGGGTTTGAAATATAAGTATATTTCCAAGAAATTACATACAAATTTGCAAATTATTTGTTTGAAGATATATTAACACATAGGTGATATTTTAAACTTACTATCTGTCTTTGTTTTAATATGGTCCTTGATCTATATAAGGAATTTTGACAATAAGCCAATGGTGAGGGCAACCTCACTCCAAGGTGTTTAGCAATACGTAAT
>NC_052472.1:11244203-11273120 GCF_009730915.1 Dioscorea cayenensis subsp. rotundata | reverse complement strand
CCTATAATGACAATACATTAAGGCATTTTTACTTGAGATTATTGCCATTGAGATTATAAATTCATATGGTGGAAACTTTCTTAAAATTGTTTAACTCTTCCTAAATAGCTAGTGAAAACACCTTAACTAATGGCAGCACAGACAATTTATTAATTAAACCATTTTGGAATTTGACTATTATGTACTCATTATTTCTTTTTGAACACTAGTATAAAACTTGTTCTTTGTGTTAGTTATAATTCTTGTAGAATGGTCAATGAAATGATCTTGATGAACATGTCTTCTAAAATTTTTTACTGTATCATGGGTTTCTTGGTCCAAAATCTACGAAATATTTAAAATCTAGAGTTCCTCTGCGCCTTCCATTTCATGTTCTATATTGCAACCCTTTTTAAGTATCAACAGTATCCATTGTTACTACATTTTCACACTTTGCATCACTTTTTCCTGGTTGGAACTGGGCAACTAAAACATCATTCACTTAATATGTATGGCAAATGATGGAGTATGTGAAATTTCCTTTCTTTCAATGGAAAACCTGAATGCCAACTATTGTCCTTTTAAACCTGAAATACTCTCCAATCCTTCTCTTTGCTTCATTTAACAAATATGGCATTTGCGGATTTTTTTGTGTAAACCTGCCCAACTAATGTGTTCTAGTTGATTGCAACCAGAGATTTTTGGAGATAGCTTTTTGTGCAATTACTGTAGATGAGCATGTCAAACGCTATGGCACAAGACTAATGAATCACTTAAAACAACATGCTCGTGATGTTGATGGGCTCACCCATTTTCTGACTTATGTTGACAATAATGCAGTGGGATATTTCATAAAGCAGGTATGTTTTGTTTGACAGTCTTCTATGTTCTTTATTTTCCTGCACATCTTTCCAAATATAATGTGTTCATTTTATGATTGCATCTCGTGCCTGTTATCCTTTTCATACAAAGTCATGCTGTAAGCACATATTTAGACAACAATCTAATGGATATATAAGTCAAATTACATATCCCATTCTTATTTTTGTTTATGATTCACAAAATTGTTTCATGTATATACCTAGTTAATTGGGAGATTGATTGATATCCTTGTTTGTGATCATCATATATTAGTTCAAAGAAGTTCTTTCGTGTAAATCTTGCTATTTCAATGACATAACCAAGAATTGAAACTTTTTGATGCAGCTTCAAATAAAATTAGCTTATAGATCTTTAGTGAGCAAGTTGATGGATCATAGGGGAATAAAAAAAGGAAGTCTAAAAACCAAAAGATGTGATAAGCACCCCTGCACCCCCTACTAGCGCCAAACTGACATACCACTAGAAGTTGGATTCAAAATTATTTCATGAATGATTCAACAAACCTCTTAAATAGGGGAGTTTACAAGAACTTGAAAGTAGTTATTCCTTTCTTCTTGATGACTGATCTTATGTCCATGCTAGACTCCTATGAGTGTGGAGTCACAAAATGTAATGATCTTTCTTAATTATCCTAGCCTTCTATGATAGGAATGGCGCTAACTTCTTAATATACAGAATTCAAGAAAATTTGAATTTCAAATTTCATGCACTGCATCCCCTTTAGCATGACTTCTGTTTTAGAATTGTGTTTTTGCTATCTCTGTGCATGCTATAATCATTTCGTGTCTTACTCTTAAATTTTTTCTAGTTTCAGAGTTAAAGATAGGCTTGTTGGTTGACATGTGTGTTTACTCACTCTTTGGAGAGCTTAAGCTGTTATAGGGCTTTACGAAGGAGATCACATTGGAGAATGATAGATGGCAAGGGTATGATTTGCTTATAAATACTTTTTTTTTCTATACAGCTATTTCTTCTTGATCTTAAGATTGTTTTGTGTCAATTACTATGAGATCACGTCTTCAGCATTCCTCCCACTGAATGAAGTGTAGTTGTTTGTCTACGTGACAATAATCATTTGTCTAATGTTTCAGATACATAAAAGACTATGATGGAGGTATACTTATGAATGCAAAAATTGATCCAAAGCTTCCATACACTGATTTATCTACAATGATTCATCAACAAAGGCAGGTTAGTTTGCCGATGCTACATTTGTAAATATTGATTGTAGGTTTTTCTCCATTTTTGTAACTTGAAATTTAAATGTATCCCATTTTGCTTTTTCCTAGATGGGCTAGATGTTGTAAATCTTATTTCCTCAGGTCTTCATCAATTTGTCCTCTAATCTTCATCATCTATATAAGTATGAGTAGATAAATAGGATTTACATATGAAAAGTGTAAGAAACATCTTTTGTGATTCTTTTAACCATACTCATTTAGGATTTGGATTAGATATAAAATTAGCTTCATCCACAAACAATAGGTTTTCAACTTATTGCATAAACCAACACCCTCATCTATATGTGCAGTAGGAGTTCAATATCAAAAGGTATATCATTTAATTTATAGTGCACCAATCAAGCACTCATATTGAAAGGATTCATAGCAAATATAGATGCACCTTGGCAAGTCATTTCTTTGGATCAATTTATTATGCTAATGATATGGGCATTTGCATCTATGCCCTAGAAAAACATGAAATTCCATATAGAAAAAGTAATGGTTATAGAGAAAATCTTAAACGTACGCATTGAAGCATATTATTACACATATGTTTAATAACGACAGCATAATATAGAAATCCGTATGATAAAAACAAAAAATACCTGTCAACCCTTGTGTTCAAGTAGAGAGTGAGGGTTGATTGCTCGAGATTGGTCAATCTTCCAAGACCTAGATAATTCTTCTTCCGTGGCAGGAAGCCTGTTTCGGCCTTCTTCTGCTCCTCATGGTAGACTTGTCCCTCTGCTGGTCCCTGGTATGGGACCAGCACAAGTGGCTCCTCTGCTGGTTTATCCTTTCTTGAACAAGTGAGTGTCTCGAGCAATATGTCAACATCGCGCAATGCAGCCTCTTCCGGTTCTGACAAATCAGAGTCATGGGATTCTGCTTCAACAGTTTTTTTCTTTTGTGGAGGAGGGACCCTTTTCCTTGGAGCTCTCTTCGGCTGTGGTCTCTTTGGTGGTGTCTTCTTGACTAGGCTGCGTTTTGGTGGAATTTTCTTCAGAGAAAGTTCTCTTACACTATGTTGATATGTATCTACAGTAGTCGTGTGTTGCATAACACGCCTGGGAGGAGTCTCTTAGGCTGTTACTATAACATTTGTGGTCATTGGGGTCTCGGGAGGGAAAGGAGCAAAAGGAATTTCGTCACGGGAGGCATCCGGAACAGGATTGTCATTAACGGGGACCTGTGCTACAGCTTTTAACTCGGGTTGGTGATTTGCTGTCGGGGAACCTGAACATCCTCCCTAGCAGCAGTCCTCATGATGTGCAGGAATTTCGCCATGGCCAGTCATCTTCATGTCATGCCAAAATTGTGCTACCCGCTTGAACCTTGTACCAAAACCATTGGACTAACCTGATGAAGGAGGAGGACGACCGATATCTCGCTGGTGTCACACAGTGGGCGAATCCGGAGGCGGTGACGGTGGCTTGTCCCCTCTTTTCGCTTTGCATCCTCTCTATCACGCTCGTCTATACGTGCGAGAAGATCATGAAACTCAATTAAAAGTTGCTCCAATAAACCTCGCCCGGCTTCTCAATCGACATCTGACGGTGGCCGATTTTATCAGAGTTCGATTGGGGGATTCATCCTGACCTCGCTTCTTTGCTAGCTCGGCCCTTGGCTTGTTCCCAGTGTTAGGCGGGGACTTTTTTTTTTGAAGGCCTCATCGGTCTAGTTGGTGGTCAGGACCGCCTTTTTTAGTCGCCTGGATTAGATGATCTATTAGAGATTTGTTTGCAGCTCTGACTACCATTACCAACTAAGACATTCTCTTCGTCATTAGCTGGCATAAGATCGAAGAACTGCAAAGCAAACATGCAACAAATACAACATCATCAACATATCATACACAATTAATATAAAAATATACACATAAAAGTCGAGACAATACACAGTAATTATTATTTTTACACAAGAAAACATAATACTACATAAGAAACTATTATGTTATACAGGAATGTGATACTTTATACATGAACAAGATATTCTACACAGAAGTATCATATATTACACAATAAACCATTATAATACACATGAAATAGCTTATTACACCAAAGTAGCAAATATTTTACAAAGCAAGAGGAATAAGTTACTTGTGTTCCTTTGAGTGATTTCAATAGTGGCCCGATAGACGCCATCTTTATGAAACTTTACTCATCGTAACACATTATACAGGGTGTCCATCCCAATCGCAGTTTCTTCACACTACCTGTCACCTCATAGAACCAGATGATCAAGGCAATGGAGCACCTTTTCATGTAGCCTGTAGTGGTATACTTTCCTTTACACCGAAGTTGGACACTGGTGGCGGTTATAGCGACATCGGTCATCAGCTACTTGTGAATTGCATGCGCCCAAGCATAACAGCTGAGTGACGCTAGATCATTAGTGTACCTTTCTTCGAATGATGGCATATTCAGAGAAGTATTAGGGAACAATACAGTAGTCATAAAGTACACCATGAGGAGGTTCACAAAGGTTTCCTTCTCACCATCTTCACTGCGTACAAGCCTAAATCGGTTTTCTTTAATTGCATCGCGGTGACGGTTATGTATTTTATGAAGAAAAGTTTTCTCAAAATCAGATTGGACCCTCTCGTGCTTGAAGGATACAGTATTTCTATCGCAACGGAGGCCCAGAATGAGAGCATGTTTTCCCCTATCTTCAAGCACTAGCTGCAGTCATCATACACCTGCAATAGCGCGTCAAGAACCCCTCTTTCTTGAACCACGGGTGTGACATCAATCAAATGAGCAAATGGCGTACAACAGAGGATCTCCCACTACCACCTCTTCATTTTTATTTAACTCTAAGATCATTTCAACAACAAGGTCCAAATAATACCGAGCATTCGCAAGTGTTGTTGCCATCTTCTGTTCTATATGGATAAATACACACACCGATTCAATAACTGAAATATGAACATAATATTAGACACATCGAACCACAAACGTTACACAGTAACTATACAACCAAAGCCACAAACATTACGATCTACACCCCACTAAATGTTGATATTTACACAGGAAATAAACAAAATTACACCAAAAAAATAAAGAATACCAATCAAATAACCATTCTTCAATGGACACCCGTGAAAGTTTTCCCACCTTTGTGCTGGATTTTTCCTTGAAGCAAATCACCAATCTTCAGTTCACCGAAGCCCTTGCTGGAGATCTTCACAAACAATTCAAAACCAAGGATGGGAGACTCTGAGTAACTCGAAGAAAAAGTTCTGCAAGAAAGACCACTGCGGGAAAAAGGGAATTTCAACGGCCTTCACCACGTAAAGAAGGAGGCAAAGGGATGTGGCGCCAATGACAATAGGGTTTCCAGCGCAAATCCCAATGCTTCGCTCGCCACCCGTGACACGCCTGCCTGCTTGCAAGTGATTCCCAAGGTATTCACAAGGCTATTTTTGTCATTTTAGCATGTTGACAAGGTGGGAGAAAGCATGGTTTCAGGATGTTAAGATCATGGGCAACTAGTTAAGTAAATTCCTCTCACATAATGTCAATAGTGCCTCCGTTAAGTGCAAATGGGCTGAAAAATAAATAAAATAAAATGATGGACCTTTCAGGAAACGCCCAACTCGCAGGGATTTATGGGTACTTTCCTGTAAATAATAATAATACTAATAATAAAATAAATAAATAATTATAAGAAGCAGAAAAAGATGAAGAATAAGAAGAATAAATATAATAAAAAAATAAGAAAAATAAGAAGAACAGAAGAAGAATAAAAAGAATAATAATAATAATAATAACAAAAAGAATAATAATAATAATAATAATAATAATAATAATAATAATAGTAGTAGTAGTAGTAGTAGTAGTAGTAGTAGTAGTAGTAGTAGTAAGAAGAAGAAGAAGAAGAAAAAGAAGAATAAATATAATAAAAAATAAGAAAGATAAATAAGCAGAAGAAGGAAGAAGCAAAATAATAATAATAATAATAATAATAATAATAATAATAATAATAGTAATAGTAATAGTAATAGTAATACTAAATAAATAAATACATAAATAAATAAATAATAAGAAGAACAAGAACAACAAAAAAGAATAATAAACAAATAATAATAAGAAGAAAATAATAAATAAATAAATAAATAATTATAAAAAGAAGAAGAACAAGAAGAATAAGAACAAGAACAAGAACAAGAACAAGAACAAGAAGAATAAATATAATAAAAAATAAGAATAATAATAATAATAATAATAATAAATAAGATATATAAGAAGCAGAAGAAGAAGAAAATAATAATAATAATAATAATAATAATAACAATGTATAATCACCAAAGTAGTCCTTGTAACAACAACAACAACAACAACAACAAATAATAATAACAACAACAAATAATAACAACAATAATAATAAGAGCAAGAAGAAAAAGAACAAGAATAAGAAAAAGAAGAAGAATAGGAAATATAATTAAAAAAAAGAAAAATAATGAATAATAAGAAGAATAAATATAAGATAATAAATAATAATAATAATGACAATAATAATAATAATAAAATATATATAAATAATAATAATAATAATAATAATAATAATAATAATAATAATAATAATAAAAATAATAGGAAGTAGAAGAAGAAGAAGAAGAAGAAGAAGAAATATAATATAAAAATATGAAAAATAATAATAAATAAATAATATTATTAATAATAGTAAATAAATAATTATAAAAAACAGAAGAAGATAAACAAGAATAAATATAATAAATAATAAGATAAATAATAAATAAATAAGAAGAAGAAGAAGAAGAAGTATAATAAAAAATAGTGAAAATTACCAAAAATACACCCTATCTTTGCAATATGCACAAAAACAACCCCTTAATTTGTGTATCCCTAAAAACACCTTCCTTTTAAAGTCAATGATTTTCAAACCCCAAAGATTGTAACCGGCATTAACAGAATTACTTTTGAATTTTATAGACGAAATTGCCCTTTGCATGGGAAGTTGTGGTAGTGCAATAATATTTCCGATTTGAGGGAAAGTGGGGGTTATTTTTTGGGTAATCCCTAAAGACAACTATTACTGTCGTCGGTTATTCTTTTTTCTCTCTTCGCCTCTTCAGCTTTTCCATTTCCAAAGTTGACTCTGCCTGGGAAACCATGTCTCGAAGATGAACTTCGCTTTCCGCCATTGTCTTAAAGAAGAATTGCCGATCAAGTATTCGGCATTTCATCTGTTTGCAGTCTAAGGTATTAAGCCGAGGTAGATGCCGTTGAAGAAGTTGTGTTTATGATTTTTTTTAGAAACGATTCTGTTAGAAAAAGAGATTTTTTTCAGTTTTATTTTGTGGTTCTGTTTTTATTAGATGATATTGAAGTCTGCAGGGAGATTTATCGGTTAGGGTTTTGTTTTGGTTTTTATTTTCGTCTATGTACAGATTGAAAGAGATTTTTCGATTGTTATGATGTGTAATGTTTACAATGTAGGTTTCCCCTTTACATTGATATGGTTGTAGTTTTAAAAATGAGGTTTCCGTTTAAATAATGGGATTTTAATTAAACATTTTATGTTTCTGTTTAAGAGTTGTTGTTTCTGTTTAAATATTTATGTCTCCATTTAAGAATTCAGGTTACCGTTTAAAAAACTTTACTTTCTGCTTAAATTTATCTTAATACTGTTTAACGGATGGTTATTATCGCAGGCTTGTAATTGTGGTGGTCAACCTAGTTAATGGGCGAAGCTACTTGACACCGGTAATGGAGACTGTGGCTGAGTTAAAAGTTCACATGAGTGGACGACACTGGGCAATAATCTAGAGGACCCATTTGTAGCATTCACCGAGATAGAAGCTATGTTCCAAGAGAGGGCCCTCCTTAATTTTTTTCTATAGAGATATGATGACCGCACCAACAAATTCAAGATCATTGAAAGCTTGGTAAGTTTCAGGCTCGAAGATGTGGCTCTCGTTCTTGGACTGCGTTGCGATAGAGATGTAGTCGTATTTCAGAAAAAGAAGAAAAAAAGCACGCTTCGCTTTTGAAGATAGATATTTTTTCAAAACCTACGAGAGACACACAGACTGCATCAAGAGAACACTTGAGCAGCGTGTGCAGCAGAGGGGAGAAGAAAAAAATGTTGTCAAACTCCTAATGGTGTACCTCATGGGTACAATCCTCTTCCCAAACACGTCCTGCTCAGTTCTGAATTGGATTGTTGGCTATGTCGATGATCTACCTATCATGGGATGATATGCATGGGCGCAAGTGACGCACAAGTGGCTGGTGGAGGATGTCCCACAAGCGACTGCTCGAGTGCAAACGAGATGAGCTGGGAAGAAGATGAACATAGGGTACGTCAAAGGTTGCTCGATCACACTGAACATCTGGTTTTATGAGTTGACCAGCACCAGAAAGAAGGTGCGATTTAGCAAGACCCCTAGGATGCTGTGCTACGGTGAAAATAATTATTGGAAGCAAGTGTCGATAGAAGCCATGTTGTCATCGCTCGAAGGAAAAGAGGTAATAAATCATGAGTCTCTCTTTAAATATCAAATGTTTCTATTTAAAAATATTATTTAGTGTTTAAAATAGCAGTTTTATGTTTAAATATTTATGATATCATTTAAAAACCTAAGTAAACTGTTTAAATAATTGAGTTAACTATTTAAAACCATTTGTTATTGTTTAAATTGAATGATTTCACTGACATTGTGTTGGTTAACTATGTTAATTTCCTAAGCCGGTCGAATGCGGATGAAGAAATCTTCATTCACTGGCTCGAAGGCAGGATGAGAGGCCATCCTCTTCAAGGTACCCTCGACGCCGTTCACCTAATGGCAGATCAACCAGCGCACGAATTTTTCGGCGCCGGAGGAACCCCGCCCTACCCTGCTTGGCCGAAACACCCCCTCCCCAAACGGCAAGATCCCTCCCTACCGTACAGCCCCTCCTCCCCCGATAGCTACGGCCGCCTTGGCGACGATGTCACCACATGTTTGCTACAGGCGTGCTAGGTACTAATGATCTAGTTCCCTCAACTTATTGCTCAGGTAGAGACATTGGAAGAACGGGCACAATCGCATGCGTCGTCCCCACAAACAAATGAAGTACCTAGCATGGATGACACCTAGAAAAGCCCGGATGCAGCCGAGGTAGCCCGTGATTACCGAGGACGGTAGTGGAATGGTGTCAGATTTTGATGACTATGACGTTATTGGGATGGCCGTTCGAAGAGTGCCACATTTGAAGAGAATCATCAAAAGAAGAAAAACAATAATGTCTCTCCCTCCACCAGCCGATGAAGAAATTATAGCAGCACTACCAGCGGTTGATCGGTCGGCTACAACGGCAGCGTCTAAGGAAATTGCTCCAGAAGAAACTACAACTGTAGTCGATATGATAGCCAAAGAGATCCCCATCTCGGTGGAACCAGCGGACGACAGTGTCGCGTCAAAGGTAGACACAATCCCTCAACAACTAGAACTAGCAAAGATTGTGTCTCTGGTTTATGCTATCATCATGGCCGTGATTGACATGATCGTTGACAGCATTGTCAATGAAATCCCTGTCTCGGTCGAACTGGCGGATGGCACCACCGCATCTAAGGGAGAAACTCTCCCACAACTATCAACAACAACACCTGGCGATGAACCGAAAGATGATGTTAACAAGGGGCAAGGAAACGTCAGCGAAAAAATAACGACCGGTGCTTCGGTTGACAGTATGGTCCTCTCCAACCAACAATACAAGGAAGTGCGGACGGACTTTCGACCGAAGATGAAAATATAGCCCTGGATAGGGGCACCTCAACGTGTTTGAGCATGAGTTATTAAAGATCCTCCTGAATTGCTGGATGGATTCATAAGTATCAAGTATTTCCATTATACTTAAATTATATATGATATCATTTAAATTTATGAGTTACCATTTAACTATGTCAGTTTCCATTTAAATATTTACGTTACTGTTTAAATTTTTGAGTTACAAGTTAAATTATTTTGTCTCTGTTTAAGTTTATATTTTACTATTTAACCACAGGACTGTCGTATGGAAGAATGACTATGTCAGCACCACACGAGCCAGCCTATACACGATGCTGGACGGGAAGAAAATGGTGACAGGTAATGTGAAGTGCGCCTCTATCAAGCGATTGTTGGCACTATTCATATATGAAGCGTGCCTCTATCAAGCGACTGCTGGCACTATTCATGGTGATGTTCATTTGCATAATCCAGAAATCTCTTATGAGAGTACTATATCCATATATGAAGCGCGCCTCTATCAAGCAACTGCTGGCACTATTCATGTCCAAGCAGGAGGACACGAGTAAAACGGCTCCCACTATGATGGGAGATACCACACGTAACCTGCATGATGTTGACATAGTCATCCTGCCAGTCATCATGGATAGCCACTTCCATTTGGTCAATCTTGATAATGACAAGCAAGAATACATGCATTATACTTCTGCTGAAAGTGAGAAGTACGACTGAGACGGCGGAGAAATGGTAAGTGCTTTGATAACTAGAGTTTTATAAATAATGCTCTCTTAGTTGGGATTCTAATATCAAATTTTAAATATCGGCAGCGGACACTATTCGACTATTGTGTCGATATGGCCCCTCAGCTCAGTCGAGCGACTCTAAACGTACCCCTTGTTCACGCGCACTAACACTCATAAGGTAGAAACCAGGGAAGTGTCGATCGTGCCGTCTATCTCTATACTAGTTTATTGAATAGCTACTCGACGGTAAAAAGCTACAGCTACCACAAGCGGGAAGTCCCTTTACTTGTGCTTAAAGTATGTTACCCGCATACTTAAGGAAGGGAGCACAACCGACATCACTGAGAAAGGGGATTCATCGACAGGGGTAAAAAAAGATTAATATGTAATTATATAAAACAGAGTTACCGTGTAAATAACATTGTATCTCATTTAAATATCATTGTTTTTGTTTAAATATCATTGTCATTGTTTAATATCTAAGTTTCTCTGTTTAAACTCTTAATTTTCTGTTTATCTGTCAGAGTTACCTCTGTAAATAATATTGTCTCCCTATTTAAATATCATTTTTTTTGTTTAAACATCATTGTCTCTGTTTAAATTCTAAGAGTTTTTGTTTAACTTTTTGTTTATTTACAATGCCATTTTTTGTTTCTCAAAAATGTTTAAGTAAAATGTTTAAGAGGAAATGTCTTTTGTTTTAAATATCAAAAGTTAACACTCAAATAAGTTTGTTTCTTTTTAAATATTTGTTTATTTACAATGCTAGTCAGCTATAGTTTCATTACAAGATCTATGATTGTGACTGGACGAGTGGCAGTGGCTGCAACGTCACTCGCGGACCTCGAACACTTGCGACTCGATCATCTTTCGTCTAGGACACCCAGGTTGCCTTCTCATCACAGGCGGTCACAAATGCAGTTCACGATTTTCGTCTGTAGTCTTCTCATTGTTAGGAATGGGGAAAATAGCTTTCTTATATGCCAATTTGTAATTGTCGACGGTGAAATAGCCGCTAATAAATCGATGAACGTTGGTGTCATGTCTCGCATTATTGCAGTCAGCAAAGCGTGTTTGCACGGATACCATAAACTTGCCATCTGCGACATGAGCAAGTTCTATTGACAAGATCTATAGAGTTTTTCAGATCGGGTCAATTACTTCATAACGATCATTAACACAACGACCAACATGAAGATTTTGGCTTTCTGCAACAAGTATGCTCTATCTTCGAATGTATGTCTAGGCATAAGTAGGTCTCCATTTGTTTGTTTGCTCACGACGGGTTGCATAACATGTGCATCAACTTGAAACTTGTACAACGTAGAACATGAACACTTAAAACAAGGTTAAGCAAAAGACATTGATATTTAAACATAAACAAATATTTTTTTAAATGGTAGGATACTGAAATTGCGCTAAGAGCTAGATAATTAAACATAGACAATGATTTTTTTACACAAAGAAGGAAAAATGTTTTTAAAGGATATGAACAATTTTAAGCATTAAATAAAATCAACATTCGAATACCTTATGGAGTCGACATCACCGTAAATGCCGAGCTTCTTTGATCAACGCATTGAACGACTGCTGACATTTGTATACATCTCACCCCAAGCGTTCACCTCTCGAATTGATAATTCAACCAATGTGACATATCCCATTTATGAATCAACCAACGATAAGCTCTAGGTGATGTGTCCTGTAGTTCATTCACGGTATCATCAATTATTTTAGCCGTGGATACCCATGCAATACAAAAGTATATGGACCAAACGACTCATCCCTCAATGCCTTCCCAAGTCCGACATTGGCTTTATAAAATTGACTCCAAATGTCAAAGGCAGATGTATATGGAAAGAAGGGAAGACTCTCGCAATGGCATTCACAAGGCCCTTAGACCTGTCCAACGCGAATATAATTATCTCTTGATAATCTTCTTCATCATATAAAGCATCACCTAACTTGGAAAATGAACCACGTCCAATTGGCATCGGTCTCAAGTTATCGACAATACTCGAAGGAGATGTAGAAAAAACCATTGTTTCCATCTTTGCCTATGGCACCCAATAGAGTATCCTGATACTTTCCAATGAGGTGAGTACCATCGAGAAACAGCATCGGCATCCAAGCCCTCTTGAATCCCACAAGAATGCACGTTTAAACCCCCCACCGTTTCTTTCCCAATCGCAATGCTGCCGGGGTTTGTCTCAACCACCTTATCCACATACAAAAGGAACAAATTGTAGCTGGAGATGTCACTGCCATCGAGGATCACCGGGCATGCTCTTTTTCCAGCAAAGCCTGCTTGTATGAAATGTGGACACCATGTTCCCGCAACATGTCCTTCTGAATGTCGATGGCCTTGTACAAGGGCCATGCCTCGTACGCTTACCGATTTTTTGGATGCTTTAAGATGTGATGCTGATCCAAGTCCACCATCACAAGTGAGTGGCGGGTGCATTGTCTTGATTCTGAAAGTATTTTTATTATATTCTTTTGATGCATAAAGCCGCCATTGACAACCATCGGCAACGCATTCCACAGTCACCCAGTGTTTTTCGTTCTTTAGGAATTTGAAGTCAAAATTCTGTTTGATTAAAAATTTTGAAGTGCGTCTCTGAAATGTTCAACTCCTTGAAAACGTTGTCCGATATACAATGACAACACTTCATATTGATCTGACAAGGAATTAAGCCATGCCACACCGTCAAGGTCACCATGAGGTGGAACGGAAACGTTCGCAGAATTCAAACTCTTGCCAACACTTTAGTTTAAACGAAAATGATCAATATTTTAAGCAAAAACACAATATTTTTAAATGATAACCAGAAAATTTAAATGTTAAAGCAAATGTTTAAATAGAAACAGAATAATTTAAGTAGAGAAGACAATTTTTAAATGAAAACTTGATATATTTAAACAGAAAATGGGATAATTAAACAATAATTAACGTCTACAACTAGATAAATATAAAAAGAGAAGAACTTTACAATGAGAAGAAAATCATTTTTTTAGTAGGATACGACAATGGCACATCATCCGCTCCCAACAACAAGATCGACTACAGACAGATTTGAAGATGGAGTACACGTGACATATGCTACCGAAGTCAACCTCGCTTTTCATCGACAAACCGCTTTTATGTCCATCGGGTGTGATAAACTTCACCATGACACGAAAGCTCATATATCTCAACTAACACTAATTCCCAAGAAGTCATCAGTAAACATTAGCACTCGTCCCCTCCCTGCTATATCTAGCAATAGCACAAAAACTTCCATAATAAAACCCGATTTTTATAAATTGTTACTCCCTCCCGAAAAATGATCAAAGTGAGAGCAATGAAAAAATTATCACCTTATCATGAAACCGAGTAACTCAAATCGAATAAACAAAAATGAGGAGAAGAAGAAGAAGAAGATGTGATGAGCCTCTAAACTTTAAGAAGAAAAATAATAATAATAATAATAATAATAATAATAATAATAATATTAATATTAAGTGTAGAAGAAGAAAAAAGAAGAATAAATATAAGAAAAATAAAAACAAATAATTAATAATAGTAATAAATAAGATAAATAAGAAGAAAAATAATAATAATAATAATAAAAAATAAATAAATAACATAAACAAGAAAAATAATAACAATAATAAATAAATAAATAAATAAATAAATAAATAATAAGCAATCGAAGAAGAAGAAGAAGAAGAGAGACAAAAAAAATATAACAAAAAATAAAGAAAAATAATTAATAATAATAATAACAATAAAATAAGAACAAGAAGAAATATAACAAAAAAATATGAAAAATAATAATTAATTAATTAATTAATTACAAAAAGTAGAAGAACAAGAACAAGAAAAGAAGAACAAATAATTAATTAAATAATAGTAATAACAATAATAAAAATTAAATAATTAATTATAAGAAGCAGAAGAAGAAGAAAAAGAAAAAGAAGAATAAATATAAGAAAATATAAGAAAAATAATAAATAAATTAGAATAATAATAATAATAATAATAATAATAATAATAATAATAATAATAATAGTAATTAAAAGAAGAAGAAAAGGAAATAAAATAAAATATAAGAAGAATAAATAATAAATATAATAAAAATATTAAAATAATAATAATAAATAAATAAATAAATAATAAGAACAAGAACTAGAAAAAGAAAAAAATATATAAATAATAATAATAAAAAGAAGCGGAAGAAGAAGTAAAAAGAAAAAAAGAAGAATAATTATAACAAAAAAAAAAGAAAAATAACAAATAAATAAGAAGAAGAGGAAGAATAAGAACTATAATAAAAAAATACGAATAACAATAATAAATAATAATAATAATAATAATAATAAGAATAAGAAGAAATATAATAAAAATATGAAAATATTAATAAAAATAACAATAATAATAAATAAATAAATAATAATAATAATAAATAAAGAATAAGAAAAAGAAATATAAAGTAAAATATGAAAATAATAATCAATAAATAATTATAAGAAGTAGAAGAAGCAAAACGAGACAAGAAGAATAAATATAATAAAAAAATATAAATAATAATTATAATAATAATAGTAATAATAAGTGGAAATTGTAAAAAGAACGCCTAAGTTTGCAATATTGCCAAAAACACCCCTTTAATTTGGCAATCTCCTTTCTTTTTTTAAACTTAATGTTTTTTTCAAACTCAAAAGCATGTAACGTGGTTAACAGAAGTTATTTCTAAATTTTTATGGATCGAAATTACCCTTACATGGGAAGTCGTGGCACTGCAATCATTTTGGCCGTTTTAGAGGAAGTGGGGGGCTTTTCTTAGGGTAATCCCAAGAGACGACTTTACTGGAGCTCAGATACTTGTTTTTTTCTCAACTCGCCTCTTCACCTTTTTCCTTTCCGGGTTGTTTCTACCGGGACATCCTATGTAATTTTAGCTTTTCCCTTTCCACCAGTGACTCGAAGGAGAAGTCCCGCGCAAGTATTCGGCATTTCATCAGTTTGCAATCTAAGGTATTGAAGAAGTTGTGATTATGGTTTTATGTTAACTATTCTGTTAGAAAGAAAGATTTTTCGGTTTTGTTTTGTGGTTCTGTTTTTACATTTCCCCTTTCATTTGATATGATTACAGTTTTAGAAATGATCTTTAGTTTAGTTTAAAAATGAGTTTTAGTTTAAAAATGTATGTCTCCGTTTAAATATTGTGGTTACCGCTTAAAAAAACTAGATCACTCGCTTACAATATTATATCTCTGCTTAATAATTGAGGCTTCCGTTTAAAATCTTATATGTCTGCTTAAAAATTTGTGAATACCGCTGAATGTGTTGTTATTAATGTCACAACTTTTGTGATTATGGTCAGCCAACCTAGTTAATGGGTGATGCTACTTGACAACGGTAATGGAGACCTTGGTCAATTGAAAGTTCACATGACCCCATCGACATCGGAAGATCATCCGAAGAACACTGCTTGCATCATTTATCGAGATGGAAGTCAGATTCCAAGAGAGGGCCCTTCTTGATTCTCTATCGCAAAAGTATGATAACCGCACTCAATAAATTCAGGATCGGGAAGGCCGACTGAGTTTCAGCCCCGAAGATGTGGCTCTTGTTTTTGGTCTGCGTTACGATGGAGACGCAGTCGTGTTTCAGAAGAAGAAAACACACTCAGCTTTCGAAGAGAGGTATTTATCAAAAAACCTACTAGAGACACAGAAACTCCATCAAGAGAACTCTTGAGCAACTTGTTCGACAGAGGAGAGAAGAAGAAAATTTTGTCAAACTCCTGATAGTGTACCTCATGGGTACAATCCTCTTCCCAAATGCCTCATGTTCGGTTCCGAATTGTATCGTTGATTATGTCGATGATCTACCTGATATGGGGCGATACGCATAGGCGCAAGCAACGCACAAGTAGCTTATGGAGGACATTCCACAAGCACCCGCCGAGTGCAAGCTAGATGCGCTGGGAAGAAAAACCAACACAGGATATATTAAGGGTTGCTCAATGCTACCAACATCTAGTTTTATGAGATGATCGAACCGTAAAAGAAAGTCCATTTTGGCAAGACCCTCAAGGATACTCGTACTACTGTGAAAGTAGTTACCTGAAGCTAGCGACTGATAGAAACCAAACTTTTTCATCTCTTGAAGAAAATGAAATAATAAATCATGAACAATGTATTTAATAAAGAGTAGTTAATGTTTGAATATAGTATTTAGCGCTTTAATGTTGTTTATTTTCTGTTTGAAAGTATTCTTTAGAGTTTAAACATTATGTTTTATCTTTTAAATAAATGCGATACTCGGTAAATATATAAGTTAAATGTTTAACTATATTTGTTATTGTTTAAATTGAATGGTTTCGCTGAGATTGATTTGTTTACATATGTTAGTTTTCTGAGCTGGGTCCCAAATAACGTCGATGAAGATATATTTGTTCGGCCAACCACCGTGTGGATGCTATTGTCTCGGGAACCACTTGCACGAAAGCAAGATGAGAGGCTAACCTCTTCCATGCGCTGCCGACTGCTCTCCTACTTCCAGCCTAACGCTCGCAAGACGCAATCCTCGACGCCGGAGAAACCTTCCCCTATCCCACCTATCCCACCCTATTGCAACATCCCCCCGACCACGATAATGACAGCCCTCCCGATCGCCACATGCCCCCTCGATCAGCAAAGAACCCCCCGCCCGGACGGCACTAGGTGACTACGCCACTACAATTCTTCCGCAGCGCTGCTGATATTGATGACCAAGTTTCCTTCGCTTGTCACCGAGTCGAGGCATTAGCAGGACAATCACAATCGACTGCGTGTCCCTCCAAACAAATGAAGCACCCGGGATGGACGAGGCGCGGAATTTAACAACGAGGATTTCATCGGGATGACCATTCCAAGACGCTCCACGCTTTGAAGAGACTTGAAAGAAAGAGGAAAACAATAATGCTCTCTATCCACCACCGTCGACGATGAAACAATAGCAAAGCACCATCGACGGGCCGATGTCGTTATTGAGTTTGTCGCCGCCGATGACATGGCCGCCACGTGTAGAAGAGCATAGATGATGTTGCTATTACGGCAGCTGATAAGATCGCTGACTCACAGTTAATGAAATCCACGCCACGGTGGAACCAGCGTCGACTAAAGCGGGCATCGAAGGTGGACACAATCCCTAAAGAACAAGAATTAGCTAAGGGTGTGTCTCCCGTTAATGCTGTTGTTGTGGCCGCGGTTAAGAAGATCGTTGGCTCTATTATCAACAAAATCATAGTCACGGTGGAACCAAAGGGCCGACAAGACAACATCAAGGCGCATACAATCCCATAACAACAAGAAGCATGTAAGGATATGTCTCTCGTTGATATCGCCATCGTGCCCACATCGAAGGAAGATGTTGCTGGTGCCGAACACCGATAACCGCCAACAACAAAGTGCCGCATGATGATCCCAAAAATAGTCGTAACAAGTGGCAAGGGAACGCCACCGAAAAATCAACGAGAGATATGATCCTTGCCAACCAATAATATGAAGAAGTTCGAAAAGACTTTATTCTAAAGAAGAAAAAAATACCTTTCGACAATCACGACTAATCAAATTCGAAAGCAGGAGTTGATAAGGATCTTCCTCAACTGCTCTATGGATAAGTAAGTTTGAAGTTTTTATGTTATTGTTTAAATTTATATGTTAACCTTTAATTTATGTAGTTACCGTTTAAATATTTGCAATATCATTTAAATATTTGCTATATCATTTAAATATTTACAATATCGTTTAATTATATCTATTACCATTTAACAAACTGGATCGTCGTGGTGGTCGAATAACTCTCTTAGCACCACACGGTCCAGATTATTCACACTGCTTGACGGGAAGGAGATGGTGTCAGACGATGTGATGGACGCTTTCATATGCATAATACAAAAAGTCGCTGAGCGTAAAAACCATATCCTTATAAAAAAAGCGCGCCCATCATACATGACCACTTGCGCTTGTTTATGTCAAAGCAGAAGACGCTGCCCTCAACACGACTTTCACTATGATCGGGATGTCGCGACAAGCTGCATGATGTTAACAATATCATCCTCCCGATAATCATGAATGGTTACTTCCATCTCGTGGTCCTTAACAATAACAAACAAGAATACAGTCATTATTCTTTATGCCAAAGTGAGGAGTACGATAAAGATGCGTTAGAAATGGTAAGTTTTATGATAAACTGAGTTTGATTAATAATGTTTGGTAAAATAATCGGTATTCTAATCTCAATTTGTATACCCTCTACAAAGCAGAGGCTATTCGACACTTTGTATCGATATGGAGTTCGCGAGACGGTGACCACAAAAATACCCACTAATTCACTGACATTGAAAACCCCACGACAAAAAAAGGAAGTGTCGATCAGGCTGCCTATGTCATGCGCTTTATCGAGCAATTAATCGACAATGAAAAAAACTACAGACTACCACAAAATGTACATCCTTATCTCGAGATTAAAGTATATTGCCCACATACTTAAGGGAAGGGAGCACACCCTAGCATCATCGACAAAGGGGAGTCTTCGATCGTAGGGAAATAGAATTGACATGATATTGTTTGTTTAGACGATGTAAAACAGTTTTGTCATTATAAATTTAAATTCAATTCATTGTTTTCGAGGAACATGACAAATTTTTTTCAATGTAAATTTACTAGTGTTCATTTACAAGTCTCAGATACTTATATACTCCCCTATCTTTGCTTAACTTTCAATTTTATTGTTTAAATATCGTTGTTTATGTTTAAAAATAAATTAGTCTTTGTTTAAAACAAACAACATAGGATAATAAGTTAAAAAAGAGTAGTCTCCGTTTAAACAAACAATGCCTCTATTTAAATATATGTGTTACCTTTTAAGAATTTAAGTTTCTCTATTTAAATATCACCAAATTGGCACTCCGCTAAGTTTGTTTCTTTTTAAAAAAATTAGTTTATTTACAATGCCTAGTTAGTGACAGCTTTCATCTGCAAGATCTACGATTGTGCCTAGAGACATGGCAAAGAAATGCAATGTAACTCGCAGACCTCAAACACTTCATGACTTTAATCCTCTTTCATCTAGGACACCCTGGTTGCCTTCTTGTCACAGCCTAACGCAAACGCAGTTCACGATTTCCGTCCGTAGGCTTGTTATTGTCGGGTATGGGGAATATAGCTTCCTTTATACGCCAGCTTTGTAATTGTCGATGGTGAAGTACCCGCTAATAAATCGATGAACGCTGGTGTCTCGTCTCAGCATTATTGTAGCGCAAGCGTGTTTGCACGAGTTACCATAATCTTGCCATCTGTGACATGGGCAAGTTCTATTGGCAAGATCTATAGAGTTGCTGCATTGGTCAATCACTTCATAACGATCATCGATATAACGACCAACACAAAGATTTTAGCTATCCTCAACAAGTATCTCTACCTTCAAACGTATGTCCGGGCATAAGTTGGTTTCCCATTTGTTCGCTTGCTCACAGCGATTGCATAACATGCGCATCAACTTGAACCTCGCATAACGAGAACACAAATCTTTATCAAGGTTAAGCAAAGACATTGATATTTAAATGGAAACACATTTGTTTAAACCATAGGAAAATAAGTTAAACGATGAGACAGATAGTTAAACACAGAAAATGATATTTGAACAGTAATGAAATGTTTTAAAAGATAAGACCAATTCTTAAGTGTAAATAAAATCAACATTCGAATACCTTATGGAGTAGACCATTTTGGTCACCAGTAAATGCCGAGCTTCTTTAATCCATGCATTGAATGACTCGTGATATTTGAATACATCTTACCCCAATATTCACCTCTGGAATGATAATTCGACCAATGTGACATATCCGATTTATTAATCAACCAATGATGGGCTTCGAGTGATGTGGCCTCGTAGTTCATTCACTAGTATCATCGATTCTTTAGGCGTGGATGCCCACGCAATATGAAAGTATATAGACAAGCACTCCTCCCTCAATACCTTCTAGAGTCTGACATTGGCTTTTATAAAATTTGCCTCCAGATGTTGAAGACAATATGCATGTTGTGAAGAAGGGAAGACTCTCGCAATAGCATTCATAGGGCCCTTAGGCTCGTCCCCTACATGAATGTAATTATCTCTTGATAATCTCCTTCATCGGATAAAGCATCACCTAACTTGAAATGAACCAAGTCCAATTGCCATCGGTCTTATTGTCGATAACATCAAGGCGGCGTGGAAAAACCATTGTTTCCATCTTTGCCTCGTGGCACCCAATAGAGTACCCCGATACTTTCCAAGGAGGTGTGTACCATCGAGAAATAGCAGTGGCCTGCAAGCCCTCTTGAATCCCACAATACACGCACCGAAAGAAAAATAATGCACGCTTAAAAATGCTCACCATCTCTTTCGACAATCGCAATACTACCGGGGCTCGCCTCAACCACCTTATCAACGTACTCAAAGCAACAAATCATAGATGGAGATGTCGCGCCGCCGAGGGTCGCCCTGCCATGCTCTTTTTCCCCAACCAAGCCTACTTGTATGGAATGTGGTCACCATATTCCCGCAACATATCCTTCTTGAATGTCATAGCCCTGTACAAGGGCCGGTCCTTGAGCTTCTGAATCACTCGTGCGCTTACCCATTTTTTTGGACGCTTTCGAAATGTGACACCGATCCTATTCCACCACCGCAAGTGTGTGACAAGTTAATTGTCTTGATTCTGAAAGTATTTTTATTATATTCTTTTGCTGCATGAAGGCGCTATTAACAACCATCGGCAACGCATTCCACAGTTACCCGGTGTTTTTTTCGTTCTTTATGAATTTGAAGTCAAAATTCCATTTGATTGCAAAATTTCAAAGTGCGTCCTTGAAATGTTTAACGCCTTCAAAACATTGTCCGATATCCAATGATAACACTTGGATTAATCTGATGAGGAAGGAAGGCAACCCACACCGTCAGGATCACCATGGGGTGGGGCCAGAGGGCTCGTAGAATCCAAATTCCTGCCAACACTTCAGCTTTAAAACGACAATGATCAATATGTTAAGCATAGACATAAAGTGTTTAAAATGATAAATTAAACAGCTTAAACGTTAATTTTAATAATTAAATAGAGACAAAAATAAATTAAACTAAGAAGACAATGTTTAAAAATGAAAAATGTAATATATTTAAACAGAGACTGGCATAGTTAAACAATAATGAACTTATACAACTCGATAAACATAAAAGAAAAAAATCTTACAACAAGAAAAACTCATTTTCGAGAGGGATATAATGGCACATCATCGGGCCCTCAACAACAAGTTCGACTACAGTGCATTTGAAGATGGAGTACACGTGACACATGCGCTAGAAGTCAACCTCGCTTTTCATCGACAAACCGCTTTTATGTCCATCAAGTGTGACAAACTTCACCCTGACACGGGAAATATCAAGACCCCATCGCTCACATATCTCAGCCGACACTGATTCCCAAGAAGTCAGCACCGTGAATATTAGCACTGTCCCCTCCCCGCTGTATCTAGCAATACCACAAATACTTCCATAATAAACCCTACATTTTTTTAGACATAGTGTTACTCCCTCTCTTGCGTAATGATCAAAGTGAGAGCAATGAAAAAATTCTCACCTTATCGGGAAATTGACATAACTCAAATCGAACAAACCAAATGAGGAGAAGAAGAAAAAGTTGTAATGAGCCTTCTAAACTTTGTTTCACAAAAAGCAAGCAGGAAGGAAAAAAAGTGCACAATTATACGCATAAAGGTTAGACATGATGTGATTTGCCATTATTTTTCCCTCCATTGCAAGGGCAAAAAAAGAATTTCATAACATGGACCCACTTTAAGTGACTGATAGGGGATAATCCCTAGAGACAATCATTACTATGCTTGGTTATACTTTTTTTTTCTCTTTCTGCCTCTTCAGCTTTTCTTTTCAGCTGGGCATCCTTGTCTCAAAGTTCTTCTTCACTTTCCACCATTGTCTCAAATAAGAATTCTCGCTTAAGTATTCGGATTTCACTCACTATAGCAGTGAGGTATTGAGCCGAGGTGGACGCTGTTGAAAAAGCTATGTTTATGGTTTTTTTTATAAACGATTATGTCAGAAAAAGAGATTTTTTTCGGTTTTGTTTTTTGGTTCTATTTTTATTGGATGATATTGAAGTCTCAGTAGGAGATTTATCAGATAGGGTTTTGTTTTCATTTTCATTTTTGTCTAGGGTTTTGTACACAATCAAACGAGATTTGGCAAGACCCCGAGGATGTTGTGCTACTGTGAAAAATAGTTACCGAAGCAAGCGACTGATAGAAGCCATATTGTAATCGGGTCAAAAAGAGAGAAGGTAATAAATCATGAGCCTTTGTTTAAATATCCAACTTTTTATGTTTAAAAAAATGTGATTTAGTGTTTTACACTATCGGTTATATGTTTAAATATTTTGATATCGCTTTAAAAAAACATATGTAAACTGCTTAAAAAAATTTAAGTTAACTGTTTAAAACTATTTGTTATTGTTTAAATTGAATGCTTTCACTAACATTGTGTTGTTTATCTACTTTAGTTTCCTGAGCTGGTCAAGGCGAATGCGGATAAAGAAATCTTCTTCGAGCCATCTGCCGGGGCAATGCCATTGCTCCCGAACCACTGGCGCGAAGGCAGGATGAGATGGCATCCTCGCATGAATTCCTCGGTGCCGGAGGAGCCCCACACTACCTCGCCTGGCCGAAAGACCCCCTTCCTCCAACGGCAACATCCCTCCTACCGAACAACCCCCCGCCCACGCCCACATGCTACGACCCCCCTTGGCGACGATGCTACCGCACGTCTACCACTGGGGTGAAAAAAGATTAATATGTAATTATGTAAAACAGAATTACCATGTAAATAACATTGTATCTCATTTAAATATAATTGATTTTGTTTAAATATCATTGTCATTGTTTAATTTCTAGGTTTCTCAATTTAAACAACATTGTCTCACTGTGTAAATATCATTTTTTGTTGTTTAGATACCGTTTGTCTTTGTTTAAATACTAAGCATTTTTATTTAACTTTTTGTTTATTTACAATGCCTTTTTTGTTTCTCAAAATATTTAAGTTAAACGTTAAGAGAAAATATCTCGGTTTAAATATCAAAAGTTGACACTCAAATAAGTTTATTTCTTTTAAAATATTTGTTTATTTACAATGTTTGTTAAGATCATCGATACAACGACCAACATGAAGATCTCGGCTTTCCTCAACAAGTAACTCTACCTTTGAATGTATGTATGTCCGTGAATAAGTAGGTCTCCCATTTGTTTGCTCGCTCACAGCGGTTGCATAACATGCGCATCGACTTGAACATGTACAACGTAGAACACGAACACTTAAACAAGGTTTTGCAAAGACACTGATATTTAAATAGAAAAAAAAATTTGTAAATGAAAACGATTACAAATTAAATGAAAATCCATATAGTTAAACATAGACAATGATGTTTACACAATAAGGAAAAGCTTTTAAATGATAAGAACAATTCTTAAGTGTTAAATATCAACTCCGTTTTAAAGGATGTGTCATGGTCATCCTCCTCTAGAGAATACTCAGCAATCAAGTAATGAGTGAAAACTTTCTTTTCCTGACCATGTCGAAATGCTTGCTTAATTGCTTGCCGGTCATTGCTTACCCGTCAGTCAATAACACGGGCTTTCCGACTTGAACAGGAAAAAATAGATGAACTTGTTGCGTGATTGCAGCTGATTGATTCTCCAGAAGAAGATGACCATGACAAATCCTTTAAGATAGATTAGATCTCAAAAATGTGGTGTGACTGAAGCGAATATCCTGGACACATGAAGAAGAAACTAATCTGAGAAGAAGTAGAGGAGGAGAGGGTGTCCAGGGGAAGGGGTCTTCCTTCTCATTTATAGTGTGAAGTCCACAAACCGGTTGATGCTTCAGATCCGAGATAAAAAAGGAAAACACACTAGGGACCGAGCTTGACTGATAACGAGGAAAATTAAATATCCTCAATGCGCCCACCTTCGTGGCTAGGTATGCGGACAACCTAGAGACTATCACCAACTACGCCTGGGTGCATGCCATCCACATGTGCCTCATGGAAGATCTTCCCAAAATAGCCACACGGGTGCAGCTGCGCTGTCAAGGGAAGTGCTATAGCGCCAGATACCTGAAAAGGTGCGCAATCGCCCTCATTATCTGGTTCTACAAGGTGACCAGAAGTGTGAAGAAACAACGCATTGGTCGGACACCCCGTATTCTATGTTATGGGAAGAGTACATTCATCATGGCATCATCAATCAATCCTCTTTTTAAAAATCATTCGATCGGAAAGAGGTGAGGTTTTCTTTTTAATATTGTGTAATGTTGAAGCTTCCTAATTTGTTGGCTCGGACACCCTCTGCTTATCGCTCTATTTTGTTGTTGTAATTACTATGTAATATCTCATTTATTATGTAATACATTTAGGGTGTGTTTGTTTGGCCGGATATAAAACTACATGTGATTGTAATTACAAAAAGACTTGAAAAATCTAGTGTTTGTTTCGTTGAATTTGAGAATTTGAAAGTAGTTAGAAATGCAATAGACATGGATTTAGTTAGTTTTGAACTACGCCCAAATCGGGCGTAGTTCAATCTCCCCGCACTTTGATTTTGATAGAATGTCTCGCACGTGATGTCACGTGATACAAAATGAAGAGGTCAAAGGATCAAGCCACCACTTTCCCCCATCATAGCACATCTCCGTAGCTTTCTCAACTCCATTGCAAAGCCTAATCTTTTCTCTCGTAGGCGACAAAAAAATCTACCACAAACTCCTAGGTTCCTCTTTACCTTTTTTGGGATTTTTTTTAATTACAAGTTTATTTATTTATTTTTATTTTCTTGCAAAATATAATCTTTTTATTGTTTTTCAGATCAAGATCTTCGCAAAACAACAAAAAAAAGTCATCGATCTCATTCTTACATTATCAGGTTAGTCTTATCTTTTTATTTTAACCTTAAATATTTCCCTTTTTAATGTCTTTATTATTTTGCAAGTTTTTATCTCTTTTTTATCTTTTTACTACTGCATAGATTTGTGTAGATTTGATTCATGTTTATTATTATTATTATTATTATTATTATTATTATTATTATTATTATTATTATTATGTTGCCTTAGATTTAATTATTACTTCCATGGTTGATAGGAATGTGATATTGATGCATGGATAAAGATTTGCTTACACTTTTGATATTTTTATTTATTTATTTATTCATTTATTTTCGTGATCAAGATGTTGAAGTGTTTATTTGCATAGTAAACCTTTTTAAAGGTGAAATAATTTTTGTAATGAACTGGTTAATACACGTTACTGATAAGGTTTAGTGTAATGATTAAAAAATGTGTAAAATTGTTGTAATTTCTACCATCTTATCACTCAGGTACGTTTAAAATTATGTTTTAAAATCATATGAATTGAAATATAAATAAAGGATAAAGGGATAAGATTTACATCATATAATTTAATAGTAAAGAGTAAATAATAATATTTGTGAAAACATTGAAAAAATAAAGAAATTAAATATCCTAAATGAGACAATTTAAAGATGTATGGACATGTGATTTATTTATTTTGAAATTTATTTATTTATTTTGAAAATACGCACTTGTAAGTTGTAATTAAACATTTAAACTTATTTTAATATGGTCCCTGATCTATGTAAAAATTTAATGACTTTTCCTTTCCTAGTATTGAAGGTTATATAATGATAAAGATTAATTTCCCTACAATGTCGATTAATTTAGTTTTGATCTACTTATTTTTTTTTTTAAGTTTTATCTGTCGATTTGAATTTGTTCATACATGTTAATGATAAAATTTGACACAATGATGAATAAATGCTTGAAATATGTTGGCAAACAAATTAAACTTATATTGTGACTTTGCATTAGTTGTCATAAATGGGACATTGTTCCATGCATGTACGCTTACTAGTACTAATTTATGGTTGATTAATTATGCTAATTTGATTGGTAATGTTAATAAAATGGTTTCTAAACTAGTTTTATGATAAATATAATCGATTTCAAGGCTTCTTATTATACATGGTGTGAGTGGCCAAAGTATGGCTTGTAATTAATTTAATTATAAAATAGTGATATACTGACATTATTCATTATGATATTTATATTTGTTTTATATTCTGAAATTATTTATTTTTTACCAATCTTACATTAGATGGATCATTTCGAGGATGATGATGAACTCGCACTCTTGGAAGTAATCGCTTTAGTTGTGGCCTATGCTATATTATTATTGCTTCGCAAGAAAAGACAAAGAATTTGTAGAGAACCATCACGCGAAAGGCTAGAAATAAGGGAAAAGTATTTGTCTAGGTTGATAGATGGAAATGACACTACTAGCATCAACATGGTTCGTATGAAGAAGTCTATTTTTCAACCTATGCTCAATATTACAGCCAAAAATGCCTTTTTATGGATACATTACACATGAGTGTGGAGGAACAATTATTAATGTTCTTGCACACTCATAGGACACAATCAACGAAAACCATGTTATTGCAGCATAATTTCTTAAGGTATGGGGAGACCGTTAGTAGGTACTTCAATCACGTGTTATATGCTATTGGTGAGTTGTGCCATGAATACGTGCGGTCACCAAGTACACAAATCCAACCATATATAGCGTCGAGAAGCAAGCTATATCCCTACTTTAAGGTATTGTTATATTAGATGTAACTTACATATAATTACATAAGATTAAATCTAACATAAACTATTTAATGTTAGGATTGTATTGGGGCCTTTTAGATGGGACACATATTCATGCTTCCGCCCCAACATCCGAAGTAGCAAAGATTTTGTAAGAAAACCTTACCCAACACAAAAATGTTCTCGCAGCTTGTTGATTTTTTGACTTTGCGCTTTCACCTACATTCTTGCCTGGTCGAAGGATCGAGACATGATTCTCTAGTACTCGCGATGCACTTTGAGAGACCTAATGGGTTATAAGTCCCGTAAGGTATTAAACTTTTGCTTTATGGATAAAATGCTAGAGAATAATTCAAGTGTAATGATTAAACTTATCAATTTATTTTATGTCTTGTAATTAGGAAGTATTACTTGGTTGATGCCGGATATGCCACAAGACCTAGTTTTATACCCCTTATAGGGGTGTAAGATATCACCCAGGAGTTTGGCCTCTCGAACACCCGCTAATCCCTAAGGAGCTTTTTTTAATTTGAGGCATTCATCCCGATCGCACTCCATTGAGCGTGCATTTGGTTCTTTAAAGGGTCGAGTGAAGTTCTCTCTATCTAGGCCTTTTTCCTTTTAAGAGCACAAATGTAACTCAGTACAAGCTGTTGCTATCTCATATAATTACATCCTCAATGGTGGCTAAGATGGCTTTATTCCTCCGAGGAAGACCGGATACCACAAATGTATATCACAAACCACCATTAGGGAACAAAGAGAAAGAGGCACAAGAATGGTCATGCTTGTCCGTGACTCAAATTGGCAGCCTGAAATGTAACAACAAATAGTTATATATATCATAATTATGACAACTTAAGGAATCATTTGTTCTTCTATTGTTTGCTTATTGTATGATGACTTTGTAGTGCATACTTATTTCTCTACTTGCACTAAACATTGTCTAGTATTTATATAAAAATAGTGATGTGTAACTCTCGATATTGCGTATCTATTATTACACAACTAGATTATTTTAGTACTTGCTTAATCTCGAGTAATATTTTTCTTTTGCTTTTTATGAATTTTACTACTCACATACTATGTGGAAATTAACAATTGTCATAGTTTGTTGCATATCAAATTTTATCATAGAATGGAAGGGTACAATGTAGAAATGGATAGCCAAAATTCATCAGCTAAGAAGCCCACAATAGTGACATCGGGACATAAGAGGTGGACACCAACTGAAAGCCGTTATTTTATAAGATTTATTGGTAGTCAAGTTGAACAAGGACTAAAAGTTGATAAAGGGTTTGCTTACAAGCACTCATGCCGCTTATTCGAGCCGTGAGAGATGTATTTGGGGTGACCGTTACGAGGCTAATGGGTAATCATCTCCAGGACAATACCGGAGAAGGTGGCAAGAATTAAAATTGAAAGAAATGAGTGGTATGTTGGGATAACAACCTTAAAATGATTGTTGATGGGGTGAGGGCAGAGATAGAGATTAGGTTAAGGTACTTGTTATATTGCATATTTATTTGTACTCTTTATTCAAATGTTAATTGCTAATTTTAAGATTTATTCATTCAGCATTCATGTCCATGCACAGATGAGTTATAT